>NC_082683.1:32072676-32372676 GCF_949987515.2 Delphinus delphis
AAAGTCTTGGGACTTCCCTGGTGGCACAGTGGTTAAGAATCCACTTGCCAATGCAGGGGACATGGGTTCGATCCCTGGTCTGGGAGGATCCCACATGCCGCGGAGCAACTAAGTCCGTGCACCACAACTACTGAAGCCAGTGCGCTGCAACTACTGAAGCCCGCTTGCCTAGAGCCTGTGCTCTTCAACAAGAGAAACTACTGCAATGAGAAGCCCGCACACTGCAACGAAGATTAGCCCCCGCTCGCCGCAACTAGAGAAAGCCCATGCATAGCAATGAAGACCCAATGCAGCCAAAAATAAATTAATCAAATAAGTAAATTTTTTAAATATGGGGAAAGTCTTTTACATGCCTTCTCGTTAATTGATTGATTAATAAATTACTAATAATCTCACATGCAAACAAAAAATGCACTCAACTCCTTCCAAAAGGAGAAAATCTATGTCCAGTTATGGCATCCATTCCTTCCCTGGTTACATGTGCTCATTTAACAAACATGTAATGAATGTCTATTATGTACCAGGCACATTGCAAAATTATTGAACATAATTATGAACACATCTTCCTTGTCTCTGTGGAGCTTGTAGTCTAGTTGGGGAGATAGAACTATAAACATATGGCAACTTTCAACTTCAGCAATCTGGAATACTAGATAACCTGAAAATGTTCAGATGATAAACACTTAGAAACACTGACTAAAATTTAAGGAAATGCATAACTGAACTGGTAAGAAGAGAGAGTAATTTCCAGGGTCCAAAGTAAAGAGAGAGCTGAAAACCAGAGTGGTAAGCATGAGAGCAGATGATGTAGCTACCCTGGGGGAAGGCTCAATCCCAATAATCTAAAGTATTCTAGGATCTATTCAATGTGGGAAAGGACTAAACAAGGACATGAACCCCAGGGGTGAGAATCACTGGATGCTACCTTGAAGGCTGACTACCACAACCCACCTGGCAAAGCACTAGTCCAGCCAAGGTGCTGGCCAATGACAAGACAATCTGGATTGGTGGGAGAGGAGAGAAGTCATACATACCACAATCAGCTCCATTAAGCGAGGACTGCTGCCTCTACTTACATTTCCTTCCTTGCTGTGCCATGGATATTTTTTCTCTTTTATTTAGATATAACTTTGTGAGATAACAGAAAATATATATACTGTTCTCTGCCCCTGGTTCTTGATACAGAGCTCCAAAACCCTTGTAATTTCCTAATCTCAAGGAATTAATTAATTCCTAATTAATAAGAGCACTAGGAGCATCTTTCATTCTAATATTTGCTCTTTGACCCCAGGTCCTGACACAGAGTTCCTTGGAATTTCCTGAGTGATAGTAATGCCTTTGTTCTAACGAGGTGACTCAGTGGCTCCTGGATGGGGGCTGGTCACCAGAAAGACCAACCCATGATTAGAATCTTGGAATTTTCAGTTTGACCTTCCACTCTCTAGAGAGGAAAGAGGGGCTTGAAATGGAGTTAATAATTGATCACATCTATGTGATGAAGCCTCCATAAAAATCCCAATAGTATGAGGTTCTGAGTGCTTCCAGGTTGGTGAACATGTGGAGATATAGGGAGAGGGGCATGCCCAAAGCGGGCATGGAATCTCTGTGCCTCTTCCCTGGTGCTTTGCATCTCTTCTATCTGGATGTTCATCTGTGTCCTTTATCATACCTTTTATAATAAACTGGTAAACAGGAAGCGAACAGTTTTCCTGAGTCCTGTGAGCCACTCTAGTAAATTAATCAAACCCGATGAGGAGGTCATGGGAACCTCCAACTGACAGCCAGCTGGCCAGAAGCACAGGTGACAACCTGGACTTGCAATTGGCAGACGAAGTATGGGGGGAGGAGACGTCTTGTAGGACTGAGCCCTTAACCTATGGAATCTGAAGCTAACTGCAGGTAGATGGTGTCAGGATTGAGTTAGACTGTAGGAGATCCAGCTAGCATCACAGAGAATTGCTTGTTGTGGGGATAAACCCCACACATCTGGTGTCAGAAATGTTTTGAGTGTGGTAGTGGTATGAAAGTAAAGGAGAAACAAAGGAGGAAAACTGGGTTTTTCCTTCTCAAGCTGACATAGAGTAATATGCAGAAAGTCAGATATATTTAGAAAGTAATTATCCTTCTCTTTCCTTTTCCCTTCCCCTAGACTCATGTATGATGTGAATTGTGATGGTTAAATTTGTCATTTTGTCCACAAGTTGCAAAATATGGAGGGGGATCATGATGGAACCAGGGGAGAAATGGATGCTGTAACTGGACATGGGTTATCGCCTTTTGGAAGGAGTTGAGTGTATTCTTTGTTTTCGTGTGAGATAATTACATTATGTTAGGCAGAGGCATTTAAAAATTGTATATGGTATGAAAAAAAAAGTGGGAGGACGTTGCTTGGCAACCATGGTTGGAATGCAGAGGACATCTGTTGTTTTCCTCTATCTCCTTCTTTCGGAGAATGCCTCCTCCCCCGCTATACGCTGGCTTGGTGGGGCTGTCAGTCATGGTTCTCTGCCCTTCCCTACTCAGGGGATGGCGTCTAATCCCGACTAGGCCACTTGGAAGTGCTTTCTCTGGAAGAATATTTTAGAGGGAGACAAGAGAACAAAAAACTCTTCAAGTTGATTCATTCTGGGGCAGTATCCTGAAGGGCCTTTCTGATTGTTTCTATTACCTACATATCCAGAACTGCCCTGATTCCCGATTATCTTGATACTTAACTGTTCAGACCATCTTTTGATTTTGTGAATTTTCACATTTTCTTTCAACAAATCCTTTGATGTTCCCCCTTAAGTTAGCCAGAGTTGGTTTCTGCTGCTTGTAGCCAAAGAAATTTATCTGGTATTTGATTCCTCAGTGTTAAGCTCAGTTAGAAGAATCCCACTAGAAAAGAACACTAAATTCAGTTAGAATGGTTTTGTAGCAAAGAGAACCCCCAAATAAGCTGATATTTAGTGATCCAGCTCTTTCAACACATGTATATAGCAATTTCCTCCCCGGGCATACCTCCATAGTGTCTGGACTGAAAAAGGTTTCGGGAAGGGCACCAGTACTTGCTGATACATTATATTCAGAACCACTACCTAGTATATGGCTTTATAGGTTTTGCACTACAAAAAACTCCAGGGAGTGCCATTCACGTAGATTATGACGTGAACGGTGCCCTTGATGTTGTGTAGTGCAGTGACCTATTACTCCCCTCTCATAGTCCCTGTTGCTGGATTTGGCTTTTTGCATAAGCCCCATACAGTCTTCTCCTCTTGAATTTTTCCCCAAGTGCACAGTTGAATTTCCTTCCAATCAGTCAGGGCTAAACCAATCCATCGGATGAGTTTGCATGTGTACGAATCAAATAGTGGACATAGATCAAGACTGATTCTCAGGAGGTTCCTAGGAAATCAGAGGATACACTGACTATTTATATCCCCCCGAAATTCATATACTGAAGCCCTAAACTCAGGTATGGCTGTATTTGATGATGGGGCCTCTAAAGAAGTCATTAAAGTTAACTGAGATCATGAAAGTGGGCTCATGGTCCAATAGGATTAGTGTCTTTTAAGAAGAGATACCAGAGAACTCTCATTCTCTCTCTCTCCACACACATACACTGAGGAAAGGCCATGTGAGGAGGTAGCAAGAAGGTGGTTGTCTGCAAGCCAGGAAGAGAGTCCTCACAAGAAAGTGAATTAGCTGGCACCTTGATCTTCACTAGAAACTGAATTGGCTGGCACCTTGATCTTAGACTTTCCAGCCTCTAGAATTGTGAGAAAATTAATTTCTGTTTTTTAAGTCACCCAAGTCTATGGTATTTTGTTATGGCAACTCAAGCTGACTAAGACAGATTTAAATAGGCATGTGGAGGTGGAGAGAAGGGCATTAATGACTTTCACTTGTCAGAAATACTGACTCCCAAACTGTGTCCAATCTAGCCGCTTTGCTACATGAAGAAGATAAAATGAGTTGATTGGGTGTCTTTTTGTTGGTTGTGGGGGAGGACAGGTGAATGGAAAATGTGGGAGAGAATAGAATCAAATCTTTCTATGTTTTATATTTTCTTCAACATACAATCCATAAATACCTTGTCACTATAGCAAAGTAATTATTATACCATGACTACCACCACAATCACACACACATAAGCATTAGAACAGAAATTGTATTAATCATCAGGGAAGTGCAAATCAAAACAACAATGAAATACCACTTCACACCCACTAAGATGGCTATAATAAAAAAGACAGACAGTGACAAGTTTTAGAGAGAATATTGAGAAATTGGAACACTGATCCATTGCTGGTGGGAATGTAAAATGGTGAAGCTGCTGTGGAAAATAGTTTAGCAGTTTTTCAAAAAGTTAAACACAGAGTTACCAAGTGATCCAGCAATTTTACTCCTAGGTATACCCAAGAAAGTTGAAAATGTATGTTCATACCGCAACTTGTACACAAATTTCATAGCAACACTATTGGGACTTCCCTGGTGGGGCAGTGGTTAAGAATCAGCCTGCCGATTCAGGGAACACAGGTTCGATCCCTGGTCCGGGAAGATCCCACATGCCACAGAGCAACTAAGCCCATGCGCCACAACTACTGAAGCCCACATGCCTAAAGCCCGTTCTCCACAACAAGCCACTGCAATGAGAAGCCCATGCACTACAATGAAGAGTAGCCCCCGCTTGCCACAACTAGAGAAAGCCCGTGCGTAGCAACGAAGACCCAACACAGCCAAGAGTCAGTAATAATAATAATTTTTAAAAATTTTAAAAAAGATATAGCAGCATTATTCATAATAGCCAAAAAGTGGGAAAAAAACAAATGTCCATAACTGATGAATGAATGAACAAAATATGGTACATCCATAAATGCAATAATATTCAGCTACAAAAAAGAATGAGCTACTGATATATGCTGCAACATGGATAAACCTCAAAAATATTCTGCTTAGTGAAAGAAGCCAGATGCAAAAGGCCACATGTTGTATGATTCCATTTGTATGAAATGCTCAGGGACTTCCCTGGCGATACAGAGGTGAAAACTCTGTGCTTCCACTGCAGTGGGTGCGGGTTCGATCCCTGGTCAGGAAAATGACATCCTGCATGCCACGCTGAGTGTGGCCAAAAAAAAAAAAATCAGAATAAGCAAATTCATAGACAGGAAGTAGCTTAGTGGTTGTCAGATGCTGGGTGGGAGTCATGGGGGATGACTGCTAAGGGGTGTGGGGCTTTTTCTTTTTTTTGGCTGCACAGCATGCGGGATCTAGTTCCCCAACCAGGATCGAACCCGTTCCCCCCTGCGTGGAGTCTTAATCATTGGACTGCCAGGGAAGTCCCAGTATGGGGTTTCTACTTGGGGTGATGAAAATGTTCTGGAATTAGATAGTAGTGATGGCTGCAAACTCTCTTAAATATACTAAAAATGACTGAATTGTACACTTAGAAGGGTGAATTTTATACTATGTGAATTATATCTCTATAAAGAAAACCAGAAAGATAGCAAGCTGACTTCTATACTTATAGATCTTGGACAGTCAGCCATTTGGTAACACCATGCAACTTTGCATTTTCTACCAAAATGCAAGAAGGAATTACTCAGAGAATAAGGAGAAAGAATTGGTTATAAGCTACAGAACATTAATTTTAAAAAAATTTATATTGTATACAAGGCTAATTATAAATGCCATATAAAATTCTACAAAATATAAACAATACCTAAATGCATAACGTAGAAAGTTAAAATCTCCTAAAACCTATTTTATGAGCTAATGTATGGTGGTAGTTTAACAAATCCTGACATCTCAAGTCTAATAAAATAAAAGTTTATTTATTTATTTATTTTTGGCGCATTGGGTCTTCATTGCTCGTGTGGGTTTCTCTAGTTGTGGCGAGCGGGGGCTACTCTTCCTTGTTGTGTGCGGGCTTCTCATTGTGGTGGTTTCTCTTGTTGCGGAGCACAGGCTCTAGGCACTTGGGCTTCAGTAGTTGTGGCATGCAGGCTCAGTAGTTGTGGTGCACAGGCATAGTTGCTCCGCAGCATGTGGCATCTTCCCAGACCAAGGCTTGAACTTGTGTCCTCTGGATTGGCAGGCGGATTCTTAAACATTGTGCCGCCAGGGAAGTCCCCTTTCCATTTTAAACGTTGGAAAAAATTGCTGTATTTTTTTTGTTAGTATGCAGGAGTTCCTTGTCTTTTCTAGATTAAGGACCAGTAAACTATAGCCCATAGACCAAATGTGGCACACCTTTGGTTCTCGTAAATAAAGTTTTATTAGAACACAGTCACACCCATTCACTTACTGTATATGGCTGCTTTCCTACTACAACAGTAGAGGTGAATAGTTGTGTCAAAGATCATCTGGACTACAAAGCCAGCTTAAATTTTCACTATTTGGTCTTTTACAGAAAGAGTTTGCCAAATCCTGTTCTAGTTAATAATCTCTTATTGGTGTGAGACAAGGCAAATATCTTTTCCCATTTTGTCATCTCTCTTTTGACTTTGTCTATACAGTCCTTTATTGAACGAAAAAGAATCTTGATTTAATGTAATCAAATCCATTAATTTTTCTTTTTTACCTCAAGTTACACTTTTTTGAAGTTTAGAAAACAATTTCTGTTCTGCCTCTAGATTACAAAATATCTTCCTAATTTTTTTCTTATTAAATTCATAACTTTACCTTTTTTTTTTTTTCTTTTTTTGCGGTACGCAGGCCCCTCACTGCTGTGGCCTCTCCCGTTGTGGAACACAGGCTCCGGACGCGCAGGCTCAGTGGCCATGGCTCATAGGGCCCAGCCGGTCCGCGGCATATGGGATCTTCCCGGACCAGGGCACAAACCCGTGTCCCCTGCATCGGCAGGCAGACTCTCAACCACTGCGCCACCAGGGAAGCCCCATAACTTTACCTTTTATGTTTAGGTGTTTAACCCATTTGGAGCTCACCTTTATATAGGGTGTTAAATAGAGATCTAGTATTTTTCTCCATATAGTGAGCCAATTTATCAAAAACTATCTACTAAACAATCCAGTTAGCCTCTGTGCCAGTTTTCAATGTACTGCCTCACAGTTCCAAATCTACCCGTCATTGCCTGCTCAGCAACACTTAAGATGATCCCTTTAAATATTTCTCCATTCTCCATTAGCATCTGGCATAATGTTAAGCTAGTCAGTAGAGGATGCTGGAGGAACACTGAGGAAAAAGATTCTTCCTGATTCCTTCTCTCATCAGGCTCTTGCAGTATGCAGTTTCTGTGACACTGGGCTTGCAGCACATAACTTCTCCAGCACCTGGTTCCTAGATTGTGCAGTGGCCTGCAGTGCCCAGTATGCAGCAGCTTCCCCTGGCACCGTCTTGGGTAGATTTTCAGAAAAATTCACTGGTGCAACTTCATCATCCGGTGAAGAGGACACTCCTTTGTCAACCCATTCTGGGTCTCAGGCTGCCCACTCTTCTGTGGGCATTGTCCTAGAGGTAGTATCTATTCCTTACATCTGAGATTCTTGTATTCTTTAGGTTCTCTTTTTATTTCTTACTACTCAATCTCCTGTTATTTCATCCCGTGTTATAGTTAATAGTTCTCTATGTTAAACTTTTCCTGTTCATATTACTGTATGGTGTGTGTCTCTCGCTTGGACCCTGACTGATACAGTCATATTCTCATTTATTTGTGCTATACTTTTATCATATATTAAATTCCCATATTTATACATAGGTCTATCTCTGAGATCTCTCTTTTGTTCTATTTGGCCTATTGGGCTAATTTAATCTTAAGTGAGAAAATAGGTGCAAAGTATCTAGCCATTACCTATCATATAGTAGGTACTCATTAAATGATATTGATTATGGTAGAGACTGCCTATCTTTGCCCTCAAAGACCAATAATCTGACTTTGGTTTAATTTTATGGGCTGAAAAAAGGGAGTCAGGTCGAGTAGAGGAGAGTGGACTATTTCTCAGTTCAGTCAACTTATGAATGAATGAAAATCTAGAAGTCACTGGATTTTTCTGACTTTAAGCCACTGCTTTAGCCATCAGCCATAATTTCAATTCATGCAGACATTTATTCCCACAAGGATACTGATAGATTTATTCTATAATTTAAAAAATTTCTTAAACATAATAATTATAAATCTGTACAATGTAGCCTCATATAGGAACTCGGATGAATATAATGTATTCCAAGTATACACAATGCTTTGTTTCTTTTACATTCTTGTTCCAAAAAGAAAGTTTCTCTCACCAGTTAAATACGACTGAGTAATAAGACAAAATCTAAACAAACAGAAAAACATCTCCTGTTCTTGGAAGGGAAGACTTGAAATGTCCAGTCTATCAAAATTGATACATTTAATACAGTTAGAATTATAAACAATATTTTTTTGAAATGGACAAAATAATTTTTAACTTGATTTTGTAGACAGTCTCCAGAGATGAATGTGATCAATTCCTTCCCTTGATGATGCAGAGTTCTCTCTCCCCTTAAACCTGGACTGGACTTAATGACTCACTTAATCAAAAGAATAGAATGCTGACTTGCTTAATCAATAGAATGCAGAGAAAGTATCATTCTGGGACTTCCAAAGTTAGATCATAAGAAATACTGCAGCTTCCATGGGGATCTCTTGGAATGTTTTCTCTTCAGACACTCCCCCTCAGAACCCAGACACCATGGTGTGAGAATCCCAAGCCACACGGATAGGTCACTTGTAGGCACTTTGATTAACAGCCCCAACTAAGCTCCCAGTAGAGAGTCAACATGAATTCCCAGTTATGTGAACGAACCATCTTGGATATCCAGCCCAGTCAAGCCTTCAGATGGCTCCAGCCCCAGCCATCATCTGACAGTAATCACATGAGAGACCGCCCAAGTGAGGAATGCCCAGCTGGGCCCAGGCAACTCCCTGGAGCATGAGAGCTAATAAATTATTGTTTTAATTTACTAAGTTTTAGTGTGGTTTGTTATGCAGTAATAGATAACTGGAAAAGAAATTGATACCAGAAGTGTTATCCTGCTGTGACAAAAACCTAAAACATGTGGCAATGGCTTGGGGCCAAGGAGTGTTTGGAAGCTGGAAGGGCCTCAGGGAGACGGTTAGTGAAGACTTGAAGGAGAGAAAGGAAATTGTTATTGGAGGCTAGAGAAAAGATAACTCCTGTTAGGCAGTAGCAAAAAGTTCAGAAGAACGTCACCTGTGGTAAAACACAAACTAGAAAATGTAGTTAATGCGTAGGTGAATTTGGCTAAGGAGATTGCTAGGTAGACTGTTCCAAGTGCCAACTGGCTTCTTTTAGCTGTCAATGATAAGGTACTGAAAGAGAGAGATACGTTAAAAGGGAACTAGTCGGCTTTTTAGAAAAATTTAAAGGCTATATGAAGGGCTCAGGACAGTTTTTCCAGCCATTAAAAGTTTCTCAAAGGAAGAATACTGTTCAAATAAAGAAGAGGTCAAGAGTGCGTTTGTAAGACTTTTTGTTAAGACTTTAGAAAGTTTTAAGTGCATGTTTTATAGATTCTCTCAAGTAAATGAAGTGGCTTCTAAGAATGGTAGAATGCCTCTTAGACTTTTTTTTTACTAGACAAGAGAGCTTTTAAGAATCTTAAGGGTGTTTCCTGTAGCATACTGAATCTCAGACCAAGGTAGAGAAGGGCATATCTTGAAGATATTTGTGGATGTGACTTTTGAGAACCTAAATAAAATTCCCAGAAAACACAATGTTCAGGAGAACTGCATTTTTAGAAGTACCACCAGCTTCAAGTAAAAAGGACGGTTCAAAATGAAAAGAGCCCTTGGAACACCCAAATTCCTATGGGCAGGAAGCAGGCTGTAAAAGCTACACAGTGGGCTTCCCTGGTGGCACAGTGGTTGAGGGTCCGCCTGCCGATGCAGGGGGCATGGGTTCGTGCCCCGGTCTGGGAGGATCCCACATGCCGCGGAGTGACTAGGCCCGTGAGCCATGGCCACTGAGCCTGCGCGTCCGGAGCCTGTGCTCCGCAACGGGAGAGGCCACAACAGTGAGAGGCCCGCATACGGCAAAAAAAAAAAAAAAAAAAAAAAAAAAAAAAAAGCTACACAGCAGGAAATAGAAGCCACTTTTGATGGGAAAGGAAGGATGACTCAATGTGAAGAACCAAGAGTCTAGAAGGCAGAGCTCAAAGCCACAGAGAATCACTCCCTGGGAGCAGGACTGAGTCCCAGTCAAAGAAATGGAAACATGTACCTGGCTGGGACTTCAGAATTGCTGTGGAACACTGACTGTTATGTGTGCCCTGTTTCTCCCTTTTGAACAGAAGTATTTATTGCAGTTATCTTATCCCTATAACATCACTGTATGTTGTGTTTGTGTTGCAGACAACTTGATTATTTTTTCATAGATCTTCGGATCAAGAGGAACCACACCCAAAGAGCCACATCTAAAGAGACTCATCTACACCTAGACCTCATTCAGATGATGAGATCCTGAACTTTGAGCTGATGCTATAATCAAATGAGATTTTGGGAGTTGTGGGAGAAGGGTGAGTGTATTTTGCACATTCAATGGACGTGAATTGTGTTGTCCAGAGGGAGGGCTGTGGTAGGTAGTCTTTACATATGTTACACCATCAGTCTCTCCTGTAGCTTCTTTTTTACTCCAAAAATTTTGTGTGACTTCTCTGCATCATTTCACCAGAGATTTATCTGTTTCATTATTCTTCTCACAGAATCAACTTCCGCTTATGTCAATCTTTTAAAATTCACATGTATTTGTTTCTTGCTTATTTAGTTTCTCCTCTTTTATTAACTCATTACTTCCACTTTCTTTGGGTTAGTTCTGTTGTTCTTTGCCTAACTTTTCTCTCTCTCTCTCTCTTTCTCTCGGCCATGCCCCGAGGCTTGCAGGACCTCAGTTCCCCCACCATGGATTGAACCCAGGCCACATCAGTGAAAGCCCCGAATCCTAACCAC
This sequence comes from Delphinus delphis, assembly GCF_949987515.2. Taxonomy (NCBI): domain Eukaryota; kingdom Metazoa; phylum Chordata; class Mammalia; order Artiodactyla; family Delphinidae; genus Delphinus; species Delphinus delphis. The sequence continues at coordinate 32,083,604 of NC_082683.1, forward strand.
TAGGCCACCAGGGAGCTCCCTCTTTGTCTAACTTCTTGATTTTAACATTTAGCTCTTTAAATTTTAGCTTATCTTCTTTTCTAATATAAGCACTCAAGGCTTTGCATGAAGTACATCCTACAAGTTTCAAAGTCATTTCATTCTAAGTGTTTTCTGATTTCCTGCCTGATGTCTTCCGTGATCAGTTAAGCAGTATGTTTAAAATTTTCCAAACATACAGGGCATTTTTAGTAGCTGCTGTTATTGTCCTCTAATTATGATTTAGACACACAATGTGGTAAGTATAATACTTATTCTTTGGTATTTGAGATTTGTTTTTCAACAAGGCTAGAGCATGGCCTAGAGTATGGTCAATATTTACAGAAGTTCCATGGAAATGATCGATGAAAATATATACTCTCTAATATTGGGTAAATTTTCTAAATAAAATCTATTAAATCACACCTTAAAAAAGAACTGTGTCTTAGTCTTGGGTCCCCTGTCATGATTGTATGCCATTTGTGACATCTTTTGCAGGGGGTAATCCAGTTTTCCTTTTTTTGTTAATGCGATATAAAATATTTCAAAAATTTATGGTGTAGGCAGTATGCTTAATATTAAACTATGAATTTATGGAGTTTTACACTTAATAGTTTGTTAATATTTTAAGATACTGGTATTTGATATCTTTTTTTTTTTGGCTGCACTGCGTGGCTTGCAGGATCTTCCTTCCCCGACTAGGGATCAAACCTGGGTCCCCTGCTGTGGAAGCCTGGAGTCCTAACCACTGACCACCAGGGTATTCCCCTGATATCCCCTTTATATGAAAAGGTTGATTCCAAATTTTAAGCTGGAAAGTCATTGCAAAATTGTACAAAAAATATTACAACCATGTAACTTATAGCACTTTTCAATACTTAGATTTAGAGTTATGTGTAGGGGCTTCCCTGGTGGTGCAGTGGTTGAGAGTCCGCCTGCCAATGCAGGGGTCATGGGTTCGGGTTCGAGCCCTGGTTGGGGAGGATCCCACATGCTGCGGAGCAACTAAGCCCATGCGCCGCAACTACTGAGCCTGCGCTCTAGAGCCCGTGAGCCACAACTACTGAAGCCTGCGTGCCTAGAGCCCATGCTCTGCAACAAGAGAAGCCACTGCAATGAGAAGCCGGTGCACTGCAACGAGGAGTAGTCCCCGCTCGCTGCAACTAGAGGAAAGCCTGCACGCAGCAATGAGGACCCAATGCAGCCAAAAATAAATAAATAAATTTATTTAAAAAAAAAAATTATGTGCAAATGAATCATAGTGTCTATGTTCTGATCATCAAACAAAAATAATAAAAAATTGGTTATAAAAAAGTATACGGTAGCATAGAAATAGACTGAATTCAGATGTACATTTCAGTGTACATGGGAATTTTAGGAATCACAAAATTGTCATCCTTCCTCAGGGAGGAAGGTATAGTTTATTTAATAAATGGCACTGGCACAATTAGCCATCCATCAGAAAAAAAATATAATCGGACTCCCAAACTCACTACATTCAGAAATAAATTCTGGATACATGAAACAAAGGTAAGAAAAAAAATTTTTAAATAATATTTTGGAGTCTAAACATATAATTTAAGATTTAGAAAGACCTTTTATTTATTTATTGAAGTATAGTTGATTTATTGAAGTATACTTGAAGTATACTTGAAGTATACTTTATTGAAGTATAGTTGATTTAAAATGTGTTAATTTCTGCTGTACAGCAAAGTGATTCAGTTATACATATATATATTCTTTTCCATTATGGTTTATCACAGGATATTGAATATAGTTCCCTGTGCTATACAGTAGGACCTTGTTGTTTATCCATCCTATATGTAATAGTTTGCATCTGCTAATCCCAAACTCCCAATCCTTCCCTCCCCATGCCCCCTTGGCAACCACAAATCTATTCTCTATGTCTGTGAGTAGAAAAACCTTTTAAACAAGAGAAAAATTCAGATCAAGAAAAAATTAGGTTTATTTGAACTCATAAAAATTCTTTTTTTTTTAAATGGGAAAAGATAACAAAGCCAAAAGATAGATTGGAAAAATGTTTGCAATGCATGGAATTGAAAAGGGATTAATACCTGCAATATACAATGAGAGTCTATAAATTAATTTTTTTAAAAAAGGCAAGTCAACCCTCTGCAGCACTGGGGGCTACATTTCTTCCCATTAGCCTCCCTCTTCTAAGTTTGCCCTCAGGAGGAGGGGCCTGTGAGAAGCGCAGAGGAGGAGCTGCTTTCCAAACCTGTGTGGAAGAGTGGATCCCCGAACCGTACAAGGAATGGACTGTGTCAGTAAGGGGTGGACTGTGTGCATGACCTCTTAGATCTACATTCAAAAAGAGAAGTGCTGTGAGGAGTGTAGGTGGCTGACAGCTTCCAGCTAATATACTGCTGGGATGTGCCACAACATTCATGCCAAGGCACACTCTCCCTGGATTAGTCCCAGTCCATGACTGAGTCCAGTGGGCCTGGAGCTGGGCCATTTCTGCCTCATGTGTAGGGCCCCCCTAATGGGAAATCAGCCTGGCCAAGGCTTTCTCAGAGCTGTCTGCACGGCCTTCTGAGGCTCTTCCTACTCATTCCTCCTTTCATGGAACTTCTAATTCCATCTTCGGCATCTGCTTGCTAGAGGACTCAGATTTAGTTTGGGGTGAGTCATTGTACAACAATAGATAATGAAACAGCTTGGTGTGGGTGCTGCCATAACAAAAGCCTAAAATATTGGCTTTGGAACTGCCTGGCAGAGAGGCTGGAAGGGCCTTGAGGGAAGAGGTTTTCAAAGAGCTTCAGTAAGAGTGTGAGCTGAAACCTAACGGGCCTGAAGGGGGTTGCTGGGGGACACAAAGGAAAGAGAGGAAAGGGGGTCCTTTCCCAGAAAGTCTGGCAATACTGTCACATGAAGTAATACAGCAAATAAGAAATGTCCCTGTTGAACTCAAGGAGCCAATCAAGGAGATTTCTAGGCAGAATACTGAAGGTGCTACTTGCCTTCTACATGTTGCCTATGATAAAACATGAAAGGAGAGAGATAAACTAAAAAAATAAACTTAGCTATAAAGCAGACCACATATTGTATGATTCCCTTTATATGAAATGCCCAGAATAAGCAAATTGTAGAAACAGAAAGCAGATTAATTGTTGCTGGGCAGTGAGACTGGGGGGAAATGGGGAGTGACTGCTAATGGGTACCGGGTTCCTTTGTGGGTGATGAATATGTTCTAAAATTGATTGTGGTGGGACTTCTCTGGTGGCGCAGTGGTTAAGAATCCGCCTGCCAATGCAGGGGACACAGGTTCGAGTCCTGGTCCGGGAAGATCCCACTAAGCCCGTGCACCACAACTACTGAGCCTGCACTCTACAGCCCATGAGCCACAACTACTGAGCCCGCGTTCCATAAATGCTGAAGCCTGTGCGCCTAGAGCCCGTACTCCACAACAAGAGAAGCCACCACAGTGAGAAGCCCGTGCACCGTAACGAAGAGTAGCCCCCGCTTGCCGCAACTAGAGAAAGCCCGTGCACAGCAACGAAGACCCAACGTAGCCAAAAAAATAAAATAAAAAATAAGTAAAATTGATTATGGTGATGATTGTACAGCTCTGTGAATATACTAAAAACCACCAAACTGTATGTTTTAAATGGGTGAATTGTATGCTATGTAAAGCCTCCCTGTATATCCAGGACCAGGACTTATTAGGCTTGAACAAAGATCCGGCAAGCCATGCAGCATGCCTTCCCCCCCCCCCCCAAAAAAAAGTGTCCCTTGGCAAAAATAAAATCCAAGACACAGTTCGGAAAACATTATCTAAAAATGAAGTTAAGGGTTAAGACTTCAAAAAGATCTAAGTAGGGGCCCCATAGAACCTGTCAGAGAGAAGTGTCTCTGAAGATCTTATGGAGGTTCACTCACTGCAGTCTCTCAGGGAGCCCAGGGTAGAGATGAGCTGATCTCAAAGACAGTTGTGGGTGTGGCTTTTGTTGAATGGAGTCGGTTAAAAATCTATACACAAAAACCCCATAAATCCTTTAAGGGAATTGTCCTGGCAGGAGCATAATTAGCTCAGACTAACAGGGACATAGTAGAGAATGAAAAGAGGCCTTTGCATCCCTTTTATAGGCAAGAAGGAGACTGAGAAGGCTACTCAGTTGCAAACTCAATTTTCTTTTGGAAAAGTAAGGATGATTCAGAGGGTGGAACCAAGAGCCCAGACACTGGAGCCAAAAACCACAGGGAACAAGAATGACTCTCAAGCAATCGGGCAAAGCTCTAATCCAACAAGCATTTCAGAGCTGGCTCTGTTGTGTACCTCCCGTTTTCCCTCTTTTTGAGGTTATCCTTTGCCTTTCCCACTATGGTATGTAAGATGTGTGTAGGGGAGAGATAACTTGCCCCTTTAGTTTACAGATCTGCTATATAGGGAAGGGGTGTGAGGGAGAGACCAATTAGGAGATAAATTCAGAAGCTCATAAGATAGCCCAGGCAAGAGATAGTGGTGGTTTTGAGTAGGCAACAGTGGAAAAAATGATAAGTGGTGAGATTCAGAATGTATTTTGAAATTAGAGCCAACAGGCTTTGTTGATATATTGGACTAGGACATGAGAAAAAAAGAAAAGTTGAACATGGCTTCATAATCTCTATCTGGAAGAACCGGGTGAATGTCCCCCTTCAACCTCTTTTGTCTGCCTTTTTTCAGAGCAGAATTTTCCAGAATGACCTACACTGTTGTCTCCATTTTCTCACCTCCCACTTGTCACCCCACTCCTAGCTAGGCTCTGCCTACTACCTCTGTAAAATTGCTATTGACAGTATCATCAATGACCACCGTGTTTCTAAATCCAATGGACACTTTCCTATCCTCTTTTTATTTGATCACTCTATTGCTTTTAGTACAGGTATCCACTGCCTTTCTGAAACATTTTCTTCTCTTGGCTTTCTTGAACCATGTATTTTTCTGATTTTCTGCTACCCCTCTGGTTGCCCCTTCTGATTCTCCTTTTCTGGCTTCTCTTCTAATTCATTATTAACGTAGATCAGTAGCTCTGAATGACCCTTTTCTGGTCTCACTCGATACTCCACCAATCCTAGGATTCCTAAACCAACACCTCCTGGCCAGACTTGTCTTCTGAGCTCCCGTTCTATATGTCTACTTGCATGTTCGGGAAATCCCACAGGTACCTCGAACTGAACTTGTCAAAACAGAAGTCATCACTTTCCCCAACAAACTTACTCTTCCTCCAGGTCCCCAGTCTCTGTAAGGAAATACCATCTACCCAATCACTCAAGCCAGAAAGCTAATAGTCTTGGCTACTCACCCTCTCTTACACGTACCCTCACAGATAATCAATCAAGAGTTCCTGTAATTTCCACCTCTTCTAACACTCACTCTCAAATCTGTCCATTTCTTTTCATCTACTGCTGCCACTGTGGTCCAAGCCATTATCCCTTGCCTGGACTTTTGCATCAGCCCCATACCTCTATCCACTGGCCTCCTTGTATCCACTTTGGCCCTCCATGCTATGTTCTTATTCAAACACAAATAGGACCGTGCACTCCCTTGGTTTAAAGTCTTTCAATGATCTCCTATATCCTTGGAATGTACTACAAATTGCTTAATATAGTTCATAAGACTTTGCATGATCTGGACCTTGCTGTCTCTTCCACCTCAGTCTCACATCACCACCCTTTTTTTCTGTGGCCAGTCACACCGATCTGATCTCAGTCTCTTGAACCTGCCAAGGTTTTCTCACCTTTGGGCCTTCACACTTTCCCTTTGCTTAAACATCTCTTCTCCATTCTCTTTGTCTGGCTCTCACTCATCCTCCAAGTCTCAGATTAAATAGCACTCCCTCAGGGCAGCCTACTCTAACACCCCAGATTAACTCAGCTCACTCTGTTGTGTGTTTTCTTAACCTTCTGAACTTCTGCTGGGCAGCACTTTGCTTGTGATTCTTGTAATCATTGTAGAGTATCTGTTTTGTGTCCATTTTTCCCACCAGAGCATTAGCTCCATTATGACAGACCATGCTTATTTTACTCACCATTGTAGATGAGCATATAGTTAGATGCTCACTAAGTATTTCTGGGCTGGCTGACAATTGGGGAGGGCCTAAGTCGCACTGTCCTTTGGGCACAGGCTAGAATTGCCTGAGGCTATAACCCCTCCACCCTTTCCTCCCTTAAGGGCAGTTATAAGGGCCAGGGGAAATGGAAGTACTGCGTGACTTCATGCACTGTCTAGTACAATATGAAAGAATATTCATCACAATTTTACTTATTAGAGTGAAAAATCAGAAGAAGCCAATAGCCCCTAAATATCCAACAATGTGGGAATGACTTCATATATTACACCAGTGGTTTAAAATAATTGTCTAATAGATCTAATCCCTATTTTTCAAATAGAACCTGGAATAGGACCCCAATGTAAGATGCACTAAAATGGGTCAGAGCTTCACCTCTTAGGCCTCCCTAGCTTTCCCTTTCTTTTCCCCTCTCTCACTTTTCATCCTTTCTCCCCCAGGTCTTGAAGACTTTCCAGTTCCTGGCTCTATTCGCTCTTCTAAAGCCAGGGCATCATTTCTGTTTAGGTTTCCATGAGATACTCCCAAATGCTTTGTTGTGTTGTTGTTATGCTGGCTCAAGTTGGTTTTCTGTTACTTGTAATTTTTAAAAAATAAAAACAAAAACCTGAAATAATACTGTTACAGCTTGAGATTCATTTATGTAATGAAAAGAGAATTGGGTTTGGAGTCAGAAAACTGGCTTCAAATCTAGATCCTGACTTCAGGCAAATTAATCATTTTCAATTCAGTTTTCTCATCTGCAAACGGGACTATACTTTTGCAAATATTAAAAACAAACAATACTAATATATTAAAAGGATTGGTATCGAGCAGGCTCTCAACAAATGTTAAATAAATAAGATTAAAGTCTTATTAGAAGTCCCTCCTACCCCCTCCAACTGGAAGGAGTGCATACAGTGTGGCCAAAGTTAGCAAGGTTGCCATCTTGTGGAGATTTTCTGACACACTGTCCAATGTCACTAAGCACATCTGAAGTAAAATGTTGAAGAATCTAGAGCTACCTAAAAGGATGGCAAACACACCAGAGAGACATTGGAATGAAGCTGATAATAAAAGACATGAGACAAGGGTAATTCACCGTCGGAAAGAGCAGGGAATGAAGAACCTAGAACTTAACTTTCAGGAACTGTCACATGCAGCAGAGAAGTCAGGGGAAGGGGCAGGAAGGAGTGACTGATGGAGGAGGACAAGTGCACAAGTATAGCCTGGTGTAACACTCAAGCCAGGGTTGACATACCTATCTTCAATGTTAGCTAACCTGATCCTATCTTGTTTTTTCCAAGATCTCAGAAGGCATTAAGAAAAGCCAGCTGGGGCTTCCCTGGTGGCGCAGTGGTTAAGAATCCGCCTGCCAATGCAGGGTACACGGGTTCGAGCCCTGGTCCGGGAAGATCCCACATGCCGCGGAGCAACTAAGCGCATGCGCTGCAACTACTGAGTCTGCGCTCTAGAGCCCGTGAGCCACAACTACTGAGCCCGCGTGCCACAACTACTGAAGCTCGCGCGCCTAGAGCCCGTGCTCCGCAATGAGAGAAGCCACCGTAATGAGAAGCCTGTGCACCCTAACCAAGAGTAGCCCCCGCTCGCCACAACTAGAGAAAGCCCACGCGCAGCAAAGAAGACCCAACGCAGACAAAAATAAATAAATAAAATTAAAAAAATAAAAAAAAAAAGAAAAGCCAGCTGACACCATAATCCTTATAATACCATTGCTCTGGGCCATTCAAATGCTACCTTTGTCTCTTAAATCAACGTTTCACCCCCCTGTTACACCTTATTACAAGATACCACTAGTAAGGATTTTAGTAATTATGAGGATATTGCATGTCAAGGGTTATCACCACTGCACCAGGAATGGGGTACTCATTAGGGTCTGATCTTGTTCCAGAATCCCATGCTGAGAATCTGCTTTCTAGGGTCACTTCTACCACCAAAACTTTTAGACTTGATTTAAAGCAGAGCCTGAACAAGGGCTTGCAAACAGGTACGTAGTTTGTTCTCAGAAGTGATCCTAAGGGACAAGAGTCAGAGATTGACTAGGAAGAATAAAACGGGCAAACCAGGAAAGCCAATCCGAGGAGGAGTGCTCCAGAAGGTCACTGCTTTGGGCATGTAGGGCTCGATTTCCCTGAAGAGGCAGTGTAGAACGTGACTCTCATTTGTCCAACTAAGGGAAGGAAGAGGCGAGTATTTATTCACCGGCTCCTGTTCTTTACTGGTCAAGGGTTTCCTGACTACTGGTAAACTCCCTTGCACTCTCTCAAGTTGGCACTTTCAGGATGACACATGAGTCAAAGTGATTGTGCAAGTTCTCCCAGGCAACCCCTGAGATGAGTTCCATGAGAGAAGCCTGAGGGCAGAAAGCGAGATATTTGGAGAAAGCAGATGAAGATTTGGACTGTCAGGTCACACCTGCACCCACCTGGTTGCCATAGCAATAGCTGGAGTAGAAGTTGCGCCCAGAGGCAAAAAAGTGCCCAATACATGGCCATAAGTAAGAGACAACATCTTGCCAGATTGAAGTTTTAGCCTACATACGATGCACTATTTGTTCTGAACCAGTAACCAATGTATGGTAGCGCTTCACTCATAGCCAAAATAGATGGATCCCAGAAGAAAAGGGTATATGTGGAGTGACACTTCTATTATACCTAAATGATTACGTTTAAATGTTTAACTTCATGTCTTTGTGAGTCTGACTATGGCTATTGACAAGTTTTATTACCCAAGGGAAGAATGCCTCTACCAGAGGACATGAAAATAGTTCCACTGGATTGGAAGCTAAGGCTGCCATTTGCCAATTTTGGGCAAATTTGTCATGCCAGTAGGTGAACAGATCAAAAAAAAAAAAAAAGATTAATTCAGTGGTCTGCTAGAGCCAGCTCATACAGACTTATATGAGTTGATTGTGTATATGTATTAGTTTCCTATTGTTGCTATAACAAATGACCACAAATTTACTGGACTAAAACAAAACAAATTTGAGAGGCCAGAGAGCAAGAAGAACTACAATTCTGCAGCCTGTGGAATGAAAACCATATTCACAGAAAGATAGACAAAATGAAAAGGCAGAGGACTATGCACCAGATGAAGGAACAAGTTAAAACCCCAGAAAAACAACTAAATGAAGTGGAGATAGGCAACCTTCCAGAAAAAGAATTCAGAATAATGATAGTGAAGATGATCCAGGACCTCAGAAAAAAAATGGAGGTAAAGATCAAGAAGATGCAAGAAATGTTTAACAAAGACCTAGAAGAATTAAAGAACAAACACCCAGGAGAATTAAAGAGCAAACAAAAAGAGATGAACAATACAATAACTGAAATGAAAAATACACTAGAAGGAATCAACAGCAGAATAACTGAGGCAGAAGAACGGATAAGTGACCCGGAAGACAGAATGGTGGAGTTCACTGCTGCGGAACAGAATAAAGAAAAAAGAATGAAAAGAAATGAAAACACCCCAAGAGACCTCTGGGACAACATTAAATGCACCAACATTCTCATTATAGGGGTCCCAGAAGGAGAAGCGAGAGAGAAAGGACCCGAGAAAATAATTGAAGTGATTATAGTTGAAAACTTCCTGAACATAGGAAAGGAAATAGCCACCCAAGTCCAGAAAGCGCAGAGAGTCCCAGGCAGGATAAATCCAAGGAGAAACATACTGAGACACATGGTAATCAAGTTGACAGAAATTAAAGACAAAGAAAAATTATTGAAAGCAACCAGGGAAAAACGACAAATAACATACAAGGGAACTCCCATAAGGTTAACAGCTGATTTCTCAGAAGCAACTCTACAAGCCAGAAGGGAGTGGCACAATATATTTAAAGTGATGAAAGGGAAGACCCTACAACCAAGATTACTCTACCTGGCAAGGATCTCATTCAGATTTGACGGAGAAATCAAAAGCTTTACAAACAAACAAAAGCTAAGAGAATTCAGCACCACCAAACCAGCTCTACAACAAACGCTAAAGGAACTTCTCTAAGTGTGAAACGTAAGAGAAGAAAAGGACCTACAAAAACAAACCCATAACAATTAAGAAAATGGTAATAGGAACATACATATCGATAATTACCTTAAACATGAATGGATTAAATGCTCCAACCAAAAGACACAGGCTCGCTGAATGGATACAAAAACAAGACCCATATATATGCTGTCTATAAGAGACCCACTTCAGACCTAGGGACACATACAGACTGAAAGTGAAGGGATGGAAAAAGATATTCCATGCAAATGGAAATCAAAAGAAAGCTGGAGTAGCAATATTCATATCAGATAAAATACACTTTAAAATAAAGAATGTTATAAGAGACAAGGAAGGACACTACATAATGATCAAGGGATCAATCCAAGAAGATATAACAATTATAAATATATATGGATCCAGCATAGGAGCACCTCAATACATAAGGCAACTGCTAACAGCTATAAAAGAGGAAATCGACAGTAACACAATAATAGTGAGGTACTTCAACACCTCACTTACACCGATGGACAGATCATCCAGACAGAAAATTAATAAAGAAACACGAGCTTTAAATGACACAATAGACCAGATAGATTTAATTGATATTTATAAGACATTCCAGCCCAAAACAGCAGATTACACTTTCTTCTCAAGTGCACACAGAACATTCTCCAGGATAGATCACATCTTGGGTCACAAATCAAGCCATGGTAAATTTAAGAAAATTGAAATCATGTCAAGCATCTTTTCCAAGCACAATGCTATGACATTAGAAATCAATTACAGGGGGAAAAATGTAAAAAACACAAACACATGGAGGCTAAACAATACGTTACTAAATAACCAAGAGATCACTGAAGAAATCAAAGAGGAAATCAAAAAATACCTAGAGACAAATTACAACAAAAACACAACTATCCAAATCCTATGGGATGCAGCAAAAGCATTTCCAGGAGGGAAGTTTATAGCAATACAAGCTTACCTCAAGAAACAAGAAAAATCTCAAATAAACAATCTAACCGTACACCTAAAGGAACTAGAGAAATAATAACAAATAAAACCCAAAGTTAGTAGAAGTAAAGAAATCATAAAAATCTGAGCAGAAATAAATGAAATAGAAACAAAGAAAACAACAGCAAAGATCAATAAAACTAAAAGTTGGTTCTTTGAGAAGATAAACAAAATCGATAAACCTTTAGCCAGACTCATCAAGAAAGAAAGGTAGAGGACTCAAATCAGTAAAATTAGAAATAAAAAAGGAGAAGTTACAATGGAAACTGCAGAAATACAAAGCATCATAAGAGACTACTACAAGCAACGCTATGTCAATAAAATGGACAACCTGGAAGAAATGGACGAATTCTTAGAAAGGTACAACCTTCAAAGACTGAACCAGGAAGAGAGAAAATATGAACAGACCAATCACAAGCACTGAAATTGAAACTGTGATTAAAAATCTTCCAACAAACAAAAGTCCAGGACCAGATGGCTTCACAGGTGAATTCTATCAAACATTTAGAGAAGAGCTAACACCCATCCTTCTCAAACTCTTCCAAAAATATTGCAGAGGAAGGAACACCCCCAAACTCAGTCTATGAGGCCACCATCACCCTGATACCAAAACCAGACAAAGATACTACAAAAAAAAGGAAATTACAGACCAATATCACTGATGAATATAGATGCAAAAAACCTCAACAAAATACTAGCAAACAGAATCCAACAACACATTAAAAGGATCATATACCATGATCAAGTGGGATTTATCCCAGAGATGCAAGGACTCTTCAATATATGCAAATCAATCAATGTGAAACACCATAATAACAAATTGAAGAATAAAAACCATATGATCATCTCAATAGATGCAAAAAAAGCTTTTGAAAAATTCAACACCCATTTATGATAAAACTCTCCAGAAATTGGGCATAGAGGGAACCTACCACAACATAATAAAGGTCATATACAGCAAACCCACAGCAAACATCATTCTCCATGGTGAAAAACTGAAAGCATTTCCTCTAAGATCAGGAACAAGAAAAGGATGTCCACTCTTGCCACTATTATTCACATAGTTTTAGAAGTCTTAGCCACAGCAATCAGAGAAGTAAAAGAAATAAAAGGAATACAAATTGGAAAAGAAGAAGTAAAACTGTCACTGTTTGCAGATGACATGATACTATATAGAGAGAATCCTAAAGATGCCACCAGGAAACTACTAGAGATAATCAATGAATTTGGTAAAGTTGCAGGATACAAAATTAATGCACAGAAATCTCTGGCATTCCTATACACTAACAATGAAAGATCAGAGAAATTAAGGAAACAATCCCTTTCAGCATTGCAACAAAAAGAATAAAATACCTAGGAATAAACCTACCTAAAGAGGTAAAAGACCTGTACTCAGAAAACTATAAGACACTGATGAAAGAAATCAAAGATGACACAAACAGATGGAGAGATATACCATGTTCTTGGATTGGAAGAATCAATATTGTGAAAATGACTATACTACCCAAAGCAATCTACAGATTCAATGCAATCTCTATCAAATTACCAGTGGCATTTTTTTTTTTTACAGAACTAGAACAAAAAATCTTAAAATTTGTATGGAGACACAAAAGACGCCAAATAGCCAAAGCAGTCTTGAGGGGTAAAAACAGAGCTGAAGGAATCAGGCTCCCTGACTTCAGACTATACTAGAAAACTACAGTAATCAAGACAATATGGTACTGGCACAAAACCAGAAATATAGATCAATGGAACAGGATAGAAAGCCCAGAGATAAACCCACGCACCTATGGTCAACTAATCTATGACAAAGGAGGCAAGGATATACAATGGAGAAAAGACAGTCTCTTCAGTAAGTGGTGCTGGGAAAACTGGACAGCTGCATTTAAAAGAATGAAATTAGAACACTTCCTAACACCATACACAAAAATAAACTCAAAATAGATTAGAGACCTAAATGTAAGACTGGACACCATAAAACTCTTAGAGGAAAACACAGGAAGAACACTCTTTGACATAAATCACAGCAAGATTTTTTTTGATCCACCTCCTAGAGTAATGGAAATAAAAACAAAAGTAAACAAATGGGACCTAATGAAACTTAAAAGCTTTTGCAAAGCAAAGGAAACTACAAACAAGATGAAAAGACAACCCTCAGAATGGGAGAAAATATTTGCAAAGGAATCAACACACAAAGGATTAATCTTCAAAATATATAAACAGCTCATGCAGCTGAATATTAAAAAAACAAACAATACAATCAAAAAATGGGCAGAAGACCTAAACAGACATTTCTCCAAAGAAGAGGTAGAGATGGCCAAGAAACACGTGAAAAGCTGTTCAACATCACTAATTATTAGAGAAGTGCAAATCAAAACTACAATGAGGGGCTTCCCTGGTGGCCCAGTGGTTAAGAATCTGCCTGCCATTGCAGGGTACATGGGTTCAAGCTCTGGCCCGGGAATATCCCACATGCTGCAGAGCAACTAAGCCCGTGCGCCATAACTACTGAGCCTGTGCTCTAGAGCTCATGTGCCACAACTACTGAGCCTGTGTGCCACAACTACTGAAGCCCACGTGCCTAGAGCCCATGCTCCACAACAAGAGAAGCCACTGCAATGAGAAGCCTGCGCACCTCAACAAAGAGTAGCCCCTGCTCACCACAACCAGAGAAAGGTCGCACTCAATAACGAAGACCCAACGCAGCCAAAAATAAAAATTAATTAACTAATTAAATTTAAAAATTAACTACAATGAGGTATTGCCTCATGCCAGTTAGAATGGGCATCATCAGAAAATCTACAAACAACAAATGCTGGAGAGGGTGTGGAGAAAAGGGAACCCTCTTGCACTGTTGGTGGGAATGTAAATTGATACAGCCACTATGGAGAACAGTATGGAGGTTCCTTAAAAAACTAAAAATAGAATTACCATATTACCCAGCAATTCCACTACTGGGCATATACCCAGATAAAACCATAATTCAAAAATACACATGCACCCCAATGTTCATTGCAGCACTATTTACGATAGCCAGGTCATGGAAGCAAACTAAATGCCCATTGACAGATGAATGGATAAAGATGTGGTACATATATACAATGGAATATTACTCAGCCATAAAAAGGAATGAAACTGGGTCATTTGTAGAGATGTGGATGGATCTAGAGACTGTCATACAGAGTGAAGTAAGTCAGAAAGAGAAAAACAAATATCGTATATTAACGCATATACGTGGAACCTAGAAAAATGATACAGATGAACCGGTTTGCAGAGCAGAAATAGAGACCCAGATGTAGAGAGCAAACGTATGGACACCAAGGGGGGAAAGTGGTGGGGGGTGGTGGTGGTGGTATGAATTGGGAGATTGGGATTGACATATATACACTAATACATATAAAGCAGATAACTAATAAGATCCTGCTGTATAAAAAATAAAGTAAAATTCAAAAATTAAAAAAAAAACTCAAAAGAAACAAATTTATTATTTACATATCTGGAGATCAGAAATCCACAATGCAGCTTACAGGGCTGAAATCAAGGTGTCAGCCCAGCTGTGTTCCTTCAAGAGGCTCTAGGAGAAAATCTGTTTCTTGCTTTTTCCAGCCCCTAGAGGCCACCTACATTCCTTGGTCATATCACTAGGACTTCTGCTTTCATTGTCACATCTCTTTTTCTGATTGATTCTCCTGCTTCCTTCTTTCTCTTATAAGGTTCCATGTGATTGTATTTGGCCTACCTGGATAATCCAGGATAATCTCTCCATCTGAAGATCCTTAATTTAATCACATCTTCAAAATCCCTTCTGCCATGTAAGGTACCACATTCACAGGTTCCAAAGATTAGGACGTGGACATCTTTGGAGGGCCACTATTCCACATACCACAGTGCATTTTTCTTCAGTAATATAACATTGGTAGCTTAAAGTTGGCCATGGTGAGAGTATTTACAATACAGAAATCGTCAAATGCTACAAATCCGGTATTTTACCCATGGAGGGCATATTGTTAAAGTTTACCTGCATACTTCTGATTATGATGGTTGGTTAGGTGAATGAGCCATTATTAAGGCAAAAGAGAATTGTTACTATGCAATAGAGGGAGGGAGGATTATGATATAATCCAGAGGATACCTAGGGCACCTCCTCGTTCTGCCATGCATAGTGCAAAAAAATATGGAAATATTATACAGGCAGGACCACCAAGGTCTTCAATCCTTCAAGAAAAAAGGTTTGGGTGACCTATAGAAAATCAGTTATAGCCCCAACTAAGTTATGTGATTCAGTTCTAGTTAATGAAGTATAAGTGGAAGTGATACATGCCACTTCTGGGTCAGGAACTTTAAGACAGTAGCATGCTTCCTTCATGCCCTCTTTCTTTTCCCATCGCTATGACCCTGATGAACCTAGGTGTTGGTTGAAGACGAAGAGAATATGGAACGGGTAGTGGATATGTGAAGTCACAACTATCAACTAAAGCCTTGTGATCAGTTACAGAAAGGTTTTTCGTGTCACGTCAACTCAGCACCGCAACGAGAAGCCTGTGCACTGCAACGAAGAGTAGCCCCCGCTTGCCGCAACTAGAGAAAGCCTGAGCGCAGCAATGAAGACCCAACGTAGTCAAAAAAAAAAAAAAAAAAAAACAGTTAGTGATATAAAGGGAATTCCCTGGTCCAGTGGTTAGGACTTGGCGCTTTCATTGCCGAGGGCCCGGGTTCAATCCCTGGTTGGGGAACTAAGACCCCACAAGCTGAGTGGCCAAAAAAAAAAAGTTAGAGATATAAAGAAGCAGATAAGGACTTCCCTGGTGGCACAGTGGTTACGAATCCACCTGCCAATGCAGGGGACACGGGTTCAAACCCTGGTCCGGGAAGATCCCACATGCCGCGGAGCAACTAAGCCCGTGTGCCACAACTACTGAGCCTGTGCTCTGGAGCCCACGAGCCACAACTACTGAGCCCATGTGCCACAACTACTGAAGCCCACGCACCTAGAGCCCATGCTCCACAACAAGAGAAGCCACTGCAATGAGAAGCCCGCGCACCGAAACAAAGAGTAGCCCCCACTCACCGCAATTAGAGAAAGTCCGTGTGCAGCAACGAAGACCCAACACAGCCAAAAATAAATAAATTAATTAAAAAAAAGAAGTAGATATTTCTGGTGATGGGGCAGTAGTGGCAGTGCCTCTGGTGGCACCATCCAGTGTGTTGACCCTTCAGACCTTATTTTGCTTCCTGGTGGCCTTCACTAGGGACACAGACAATAGACTCTCTGTATTGAATAATAATTGTTACTACTCATTGCATATTTACTGTGAGCCAAATGTTTTATAAATTTCCTCTCCTAATTGTCATCTCAACCATTCAAGATGCATTTTTAAAAAAATTATTTATTGTTTATTTTTTGGCTGTATTGGGTCTTCGTTGCTGCGCGTGGGCTTTCTCTAGTTGTGGCGAGCGGGGGCTACTCTTCATTGCAGTGAGTAGGCTGCTTATTGTGGTGGCTTCTCTTGCTGCGGAGCACGGGCTCTAGGTGCATGGGCTTCAGTAGTTGTGGCGCATGGGCTTGGTTTCTCTGCAGCATGTGGGATCTTCCCAGACCAGGGCTCGAACCCATGTCCCCTGCATTGGCAGGCAGATTCTTAACCACTGTGCCACCAGGGAAGTCCCTCAAGATGGATTTTAATATCTTTTTCTAAGGCTAACTGACTTGACCAAGATCATACATTAAGTGGAAGAGCTGGGGTTCAGGTTCAGGTTAGAGTGATGCCAAAGCCAGATCTTAACCACTACATTATTATATTGCCAATATCTCTTTTGCCTACTTGTAATTTTTGGACCTGAGACCTTAACTCAGGCTGGAGCCAGGGACTCTATCCTAGGAGGAGAAGAAAGATGGGCTCACGTAGATCATTGTCTGTCATCAGCCCCTTCTGGCAGGGGGATACAGGATCTGCCCGAATGCAGAGAGGCTCTGGGCCAGGCAGCACAGATGCAGGCGCTCCTCTGAGCCAGGCTGGGAAACACTCCAGATGAACCACCAGACTTCTGTGCCTGAAACTCTGAGCGATAAGGAAGAATCTTGGGTGGCACCCTCAGAGACAATGCGATTCTGCAGGTTTAGAATTTTGCTGAAATCCAGGCAAAATACATGAAGAGGGGGCATGTGTGAGAATCAATCAACTCTCTGCTGACAATTCTCGTTTGAAAAATGATTAACTGCACTCTTTTCTCCCTTTCTCTCCCCAAGGTCTGAGGCTGAAAACCCCAAAATCCAGTCTTCTGCCCATCTCCCATTCACCCATCTCCAAGTCTCAGAGCCACCCAGGCCCTTCCCACCCTTTTCACTTAGTCACAACTTTCCATAACTATCCATTGAGATAGATTTTTGTGCTAGAGAGGCAAGGACTCTAACTTCAAGGTACTTAGAGAGAAAGAAGATAAAAAATAATAGCACAAGGGCTTCCCTGGTGGCACAGTGGTTGAGAGTCCGCCTGCCGATGCAGGGGACACAGGTTCGTGCCCCGGTCCAGGAAGATCCCACATGCTGCGGAGCGGCTAGGCACATGAGCCATGGTCACTGAGCCTGCGCATCCGGAACCTGTGCTCCGCAACGGGAGAGGCCACAACAGTGAGAGGCCTGTGTACCGCAAAAAAAAAAAATAAAAATAAAAAAAATAATTGCACAAATAATTATTTAATTAAGATTGTGATATCTGCCAAGAAGGAAAAGTAATATTCAATGGGAGTGTATCCCTGGGGAGCTAGATCTAGTCTGAAGGTTCATGTTCAAATCATCCCGTTTCCATCTGTCTTCCTCCTCCTCCCTAGCCCCTTTGTAAGAATGCTATCTCCTGCATTGTCCCCTTTGCTGCATCCTCGATACCACAGCTTTGATTCAGACATCACTACATCTTTGCATCTGTTTTCTGACAGGTCTCCCTGCCTCTTTTTTTACTCACTCAAGCCCATGCTCTACACCACAGCTAGAATTGTATTTCTAAAATGCGATCTGACCAGCTCCCTCTCACTTTCACACTAGGGTTTCACCTCTCCTGCCTGGCACAGCTTGCTCAACCTCTTTTTTTTTCCAGCCTTATCTCCTATTCCTCTCCTACAGGAACCTCTCACCTCATCTAGACACAGATTCCCATCTCCACTACTGTTTACTCACGTTTGCCCTGCAATGTTCCACCCATCCATCTCAGCCCAGGATATGACTGTTCTGAATTCAAGGGGCTCATGAACATGAGCCTGATGAGAGCCCACCATGAATGAGGCACTGAGTACTGACTGGGCACTGGGCAAGATCAGTGAGGAGGAAAAAAACTGGAAGCCAGTAGTCAGCACATCTACTGATGACCTCCCCAGATGGTGATACTGGTTTCTACAATAGACTGTGGAAGGTCCACGAGGGCAGTGACACGGTCTGACTTCTCTACTGCTGTACTCCTAGTAGTGCCTGGTACAAAGTAGCATGGTGCTTAGCACAGAAGAACTCAGTAATTTTTTTTCCATGTATAAATAAATGAATAAATAAAAGTCATGGACTTCCCTGGTGGCACAGTGGTTAAGAATCTGCCTGCCAATGCAGGGGACACGGGTTCGAGCCCTGGTCTGGGAAGATCCCACATGCTGCGGAGCAACTAAGCCCATGCGCCACAACTACTGAGCCTGCACTCTAGAGCCTGTGAGCCACAACTACTGAGTCTGTGTGCTGCAACTGCTGAAGCCCGCATGCCTAGAGCCCGTAGTGCGCAAGAGAAGCCACCGCAATGAGAAGCCCGCGCATCGCAACGAAGAGTAGCACCTGCTCGCTGCAACTAGAGAAAGCCTGCAGGCAGCAATGAAGACCCAATGCAGCCAAAAATAAAATAAATAAAATAAATTTATTTAAAAAAAAAGTCACAGATACTGTTCTTAAACTGCCTCCCATTGGAGTTACAAGTAACTGTGTTCAGACTTCTTAAAAGATTAGAAGTTCCTGAAGGGCAGGCATTGTGAACATTGCTTCTATTTCTTATTACAACCCCGAATTACTATCCCCAATTTATGCATGGGGAAACTTTCTTCCTTATTTTCTTCCTTCTCCTTCCTGTTTCCCACTTTCTCTCCCCTTCCTCTAGGATGCATGTATGGTTTTGGTATTTCCTGTCTCTAATCCGGAAAGAGATTTAGAAGGGCTAAGTGTAGAGCTGATTATGATAAGGGCCAGGGAGGCTATTTGCCCTAGGTTACACACACATGAATCACTCAAATATAACCTTTCAATTTTATGTCTGAATAGAGTTGGTGTGCATGTGTGAGAGACAGTGTTTTTGTTAAATGTAAATATTTAAAAGGTACTGCAGTTTTTGTTCCATATTTTGTCATGTGGTCATTTTCTTGTAAATATTCTGGGAGTCATAAAATTGAGAAGAGGCCCAGGTTCAGAGAAGTCAGGTAACCTGACCTAAGTCTGACCCCTGGTAAACGCCTAAGCCATGACTGGAACCCAGGATGTCTCCCCACCAGGGGCATCACTGCCTCCAAATTGCAGCAAATGATTCCAGTTCGGTCTATCATAGGGGTTAAGTTCTGGGATTTAGTTAGATAGATGTGTCCCCTTCAAAATTCCGACACTTTATGAACCTGGCAAGTAATTCAGCCACCTCATTTTAAAACTGTAGGCCATAATGGTACCTACCGCAGAGAGTTCGTTAGAATTAAAGTGAAAATACGCTTGAAGCACTCAGCACAGTCCTGGTATGTACTCAGCGCGCAGTAAATGGTAGCTGTTATTATAAGAATTGTATTTGTTGAATGAGTGACTCTGGCATATAACGCTTGCATTCAACTTCGAAGCTTGCAGCCGTCACAGCCGTTCAACTGAAGGGGTGGGAACTTGCCACTTTTTTCTGTAAATAAAATCTTTGTAGGAGGATAATCACTGGTTGGAAAGTGTGAGCCTTGAGGGAACAAAGCTCTGATCCCCAGACCCAAGAAGCACCGAAGAGAAGTCTTCCCCGCGCGCCGCGGCCACCGTGCAGAACCTGCCCCGGTCTGAGTGGCAGGCAGCTGGCCACGCCCAGCCCGGGCAAGGTGCCTCATAAGCCGGGTTTTAGCCGAGTGGAGCTGGATACCTTCTAATTCCGCTCATCTTTTTCTTTTTTTTCCCCCGCTCATCTTATTCTCGGGGACACCACCCTGCGCGCAGAGAGGAAGGACTCCCAAACCGCCAGACGGAGGCTTCCGCGCGGCCCCAGACCTGACCATCTATGGTCACAGAGCGCACCGAACAAACAGGAAGTGGGGCGAGCTTCCACCTTCCCAGCCCGGGGCAGAGCGAGTGGGGCGGCGGCTGGCATGCCCAGAAACGCGGGGTTGGGCCCGAGCGCCCCCGCCAACCCCCCCGTCGACCCTTCCCCACACCCAGCCTCCGCAGGTCCTCCCGAAACACTGTCCAGAGCAATAGCCTCCCCACGTCACAAACGGGGAAACTGAGGTTTGAACGCCCAGAGGGAGGCGGAGCTTAGCCTTGATTCCCCTCGGAGAGTAGACGGCCGCCCGTGATTCCCGCCCTCAGAGAATCCTCCGGCTTGACCCTATTAGGTACTGAAGGGTTGAACCCCTTCCCGACTACTGTGAAAAGGGACCGGCCTTTGCCAATGAGGCCAAACTGACAGGATAATTAACCACTCATCTGTCCTCCTTCTCCGGGGGTGGAGCTTAGCCAGTAATTTCGGCCCTTCATTGGTCCGGGCGATTCCGGCAGCTGCGGTTGATAGAAGGGCGTGGCTAGCCTTAGGTACGCCCCCCGTCGCTCCCGCCTTGGGGGCGGGACTCTTTTCCCAGGCTAGTGGGGATTCTCTCTCCCCGGCGTGGCGAGTAGGGGGCGGAGTCAAGAGCGGAGTTGCCAGTCTTCTTCCCCGGTCCCTCCTCTGGGCCGGCGTTTCGGCCGGCGGTTCATTTCCGGTGGGGGTGCCGCGCCCAGTGAGGGCACGGAAGTGGGTCGCGCGAAGATTGCTGGGCGGTTCTTGCCGGAAGTGGAGAGCGGCTGATCGCAGTCCCGAGGTGAGGCAGATCTCTGAGGTGAGTGTGCGCGGCGGGGTAGGGACTATGGTCCCCTCCGCGGCCCACTGGCCCCTGGCGTTGTTAATGACCCTTCTGGCCTAGGCGCATGCGGTGAGCCCCCCTGAGGCGGCCGGCGCCGGGACCCTCAGGCCGACCCGGGATCCTGGGCGCGGTCTCTTGAGGTGGGGCCGCGGTGACCAACTGAGCCAGGCTCTCCTGGGGAGGCCCCTTCCGCTGGACTTCGCGGTTCTGGCCATCAGCCTCAGCGGAGGCCTGATTCCTAAGGTGCTCTGACTGAAGGGAACCTCCGAGACCTTAGAATCTTCTCTATCCCTGGTCTCGCCCCCATTGCTTGGATGGGTAAATTGATCCCCGGAGAGAGGAGGCTGGTCCAAGATCTTACAGCGAGCGACGGAAACAGTCGAAGTCTAGACCTCAGCTCCTTAGATTACCGGCCCCATATCCTTCCCTCGTTCATTTCCCAGGAAACTCTCTCTACCTTGGGGTGGTCTTCCAGTAGGTATCGTCTCGCGGGCAGTTGCAGGTTAAAGGCTACTCGCTGCGTGGAACTTTTAAAAAATGCAGCCTGTTTGGCACACCTGGGCAGTTTTTTTAAAAAGAGAGGATCGGGTTTTTGTGTTTGCAATCAGAGAGCCTCCCCTTTCTCCTAGTCTATAGCTCTGATCCTGAAAAGCCAAGTTAACTTTGTTGAAGGTGTTGCATACTTCTGGATGTGAAACCAGTTGGCTCAGTTTTGGGCTGGTCCCACTGCCAAGCATCGGTAGCCGTAGGCGCTTTGTTTAACTTGTTTGAGCCTCATTTTTGTCATCTTTTAAGTGGAGATCTCTGCTCACCTCACAGGATTAAATTCAGTGTAACAGATTGTGTTTATTCTTTGTTAGGCACTCGGCCACATCCAGGGAAGGCAGCAACAAAACAAGGTAGACCCTGCCCTCACGGAGCTGACAGTGTTTGCAGGGAATTTAACAAATAATTATAAATGTGATGAGTGTTAGGAAAGAGGAACAAGGTGCTTTGGCAGTATGTAATGAGGGGCTCAGGAAAATCCATTCTGCAGAAGCAGGGTTTAAGATGAGTTTCGAAGCATGAAGAGCTCAGTGAAGAGAGCATGAGAAACTTAAGGCAGAAGTTAGTATCAGAACTGTCAGTTGAAGCTCTTTATAGGGTTCCCTGTTCAAGTGAAAACCGGAGCAGCCCAGCACATCAATCATTCACCAGCCATTTATTGAGCCCTTGATATGTGTGAGGCACATATTAAATGAGGCATCTAGCCCTGGTGACTAAGAATAAAGTAGTTCTCATGGAGTGGAGGAGGAGGCAGACAAGTAAATCAGGGGTGGCTTACAGTGTCATAGTGTGTGAGCACAGGGCTCTTGAGAGGAGGAATACCTGAGCCAGCTTTCCAGGCTTTAGGGAGGAAGTGGGCGGCTAAGTCCTGCAGGATTTGTTTAGCCGTATGGTGAATCTGGAAAAGGGATTTCCAGCCAAAGGGTCCAGTGCAAGGACATGGAATCTGGACATGTGAAAGACCATGACTGGAATTCCAGTAATGCTCAGAGAAGTGGAGGAAGTGGGTGGGGGTGGTTCCCATATGAAGGCCCTTGTAAACTATGCTAAGGAATTTGGAGCTTACCCTGAAAGCTGTGGGGAGGCTTTGCAGGCTCTTATGTAGGAAAATGATGTGGTCAGATTGATGTTTTAGTTCAGCCTGTCAAGGGGGAAGGAACATAATGAGGAAGTAGACCAGTGTTTGGAAGCTTGAACATGGCTTGAACCATGAAGACAATGAGAATGGGAAGGAGAGGAGGGATCAAATTTGAGCAATATTAAAAAGATGGAATCCATAGAGTTGAAGGCTGATTGTTTATGGAAATGAAAAAATAGCAGTAGCCTAGGATGATTGTCTGGTTTTCTGGTTTAGGGAACTGGGTAGCACCATTCACCAATATAGGTACTGTGAGAGGAGGGTCAAGTTGGAGAGGTGCCATGGAAAGAAAATGAATTTTGGACATATTTAGTTTGAGGTGTTTGCAGCACATCTAAGCAAAGGTGTCTAATGAGGTATCTCAACTAGAAGAAAGAGCAAGACAAAGGTGTGGAGGCAGGAGAGGGTTTATATTGTTCAGGGAAGTACTGGAGCCTGGGGTTTGTAGGAGAAGATAAGACCAGAAAAAAAGGTAGGTGCTGCCAGGTTGTGAAGGGCTTTTGATGCCTTGTATGAATGCGTTTGGATTTATTCTGTGGTTGGCATTTTGCTGATTGTTTGACTTGCTGCTGTCCAGTATAAAGAAATTTCTGTTGGAATTTCCCCCCCTTTTTCTTCCCCAGAAATACTTCATCAATCAGATGGACATAATTTATGTTTCAGCAGAGTTTAAATAAAATGGTAACTGTGAAAGTACTTTGTCAAGTACAACCTGTCATGCAAACCAAAAGTGGTGGTATTGTTAAGATTCAGTGAGTGTATTTTTGCCTTGAGGAGGTTAGCTGTTTAGTTTGTAAAATGTTTTGTTTCCAACCTGAAGGATGAACTTTTTTTTCACCCCTTTTCTTGCTTATATATACCTTTGTTTAGTTGCAGTTATTTTTTTAACTAGGGACTGAGCCTTTAAAAAGTGACTTCCTCCTTTCAGTTTTCTGTGAAGTATGGTGAGTCAAAGATTCATTTTACTTAAACAAGCAAATGCAGTGTCATTGAAAGTTGAACCCTCTGGTTTGAAATTTAATCCTGAGATTTGAAATCTGAGGATCCTCAAGCTATATCTTAGCCAGTCCTAGTGATTATTCCTTTGACTTGTCCTCATCAGTTTCTTTCTTTACTTTCTACTAAACTGGCTTTCATATCTATACTTCAGCTTCTCTACCATAACCAGACTACTTTTTTTTTTTTTTTTTTTTGGCGGTACGCGGGCCTCTCACTGTTGTGGCCTCTCCCGTTGCGGAGCACAGGCTCCGGACGGGCAGGCTCGGCGGCCATGGCCCACGGGCCCAGCCGCTCCGCGGCATGTGGGATCTTCCTGGACCGGGCACGAACCAATGTCCCCTGCATCGGCAGGCGGACTCTCAACCACTGCGCCACCAGGGAAGCCCCAGACTACTCTTTTAAAAAGAACCATTTTCATCTTAACCCTTCACTGGCTTCATTTTCCCAAAGAATCAAGTCTAAACTCTATTGTCCAATTTACAGAGTTCTCCACAGTCAGACCCTCATCTTAGTTTTCATTGGGTGGTACAGAGTGACATTCTAATTTAGAAAGTCCTAAACTATTACATCAGCATTTTATTTGTACCTCTTGCACTACCTTTTGCTCATTATTACATTAGAACAGGGTTTCTCAACCTCAGCATAACTGACATTTTGGGCCAGGTGATTCTTCATTTCATGGGGTTGTCCTGTGCATTGTAGGATTTCAGCAGTATCCCTGGCCTCTACCCATTAGATGCCAGGGGCACTCCTTCAACTGTGACAACCAAAAATGTTTTCAGACATTGCCAAATGTCTCCTGGAGGACAAAATTGCCCCGATTGAGAACAATGCATGAGAAAGTATCATAGCTCTGATTGTGCAGTGTCTTATCTCTCCAACTCAGTTCTCTGAGGGCAGGCTCCATGGCCGTGGTTAGCCCAGTGTATGGCACATGATAAACGCTGGGTACCTTGCAAGGAATAAATCATGGGTTTCACTGAGGCATCAAGAATTATTGTTCATTCAAGGAATTTCTGGGTGGGCCTTGAAGAACTTGCCTTTTTGTGTTTTTTTCCCTCAGAGGATGTGATCTTAATAGAGAAAGGCCATTGTTTAGGCACTCACTAGAAATGAGGTTGGTGTTAGTTGACAGTGCAAGTCAGCAGATTTATATTTCCCCTATACTGGGGCTATATAAATTCCTGTTTTCTTTGCCTGCATTTAGACAGCTTGGTTTAGTGGATAGGGATTATCATTTATTTTACATTGGATGTAGTTTATGATGTTGTTACTCAAGATTTATTTTGACTGATAAAATTGTTATACAGTTGACCCTTGAACAACATGGATTTGAACTGCGCAGGTCCACTTGTACGGGCAGATATGGAGGGCTGGCTGTAAAGTTATTGGAGGATTTCCCACTGCACTGAGGGCCAGTGCCCGCCCGTATCCCCGTGTTGTTCAAGCGTCGACTGTAGTTTCATCAACCTTAAATTAATGCAGCTCTAGCATTCACCATGAAACTATTTGTTCTTGATATACCATCATGTAAACCTAATAAAAACCATCAACTCTAAAAATACTCCTCAGCTACAGTGCAGCTTTGTTTGCCTTGTATTACCAGACCTGTTGTATCAAATTTTTCTATTCTACTGGAAAGTAGTTATAGTTGAAATGTTTAATGGAAGAAGTGAGCTTGCTTTTTTGTTTTGTTTTTTATTTTTTTTCCCTCCAGAGGTCATTAAAATTCCTACACGTAAGTTAATTATAGACTTGCAGTCGCAGATCTTTTTGTATCTCTAGCTGTAGCTGAATCATGGTTAGGGACAAATGGCATCCTTGAATCTATCTTTATGCATGAGAATGGGAAATGCTGTTCTGTTTACAGCAACTACCAGTTGAAATCAACCAATGCAGTTTTTCCTTACACAATATAAAAGATGCCTGCTGAATGCTTTTATGGTGTTAGTCTTCGTAATATTCCTTGAATGTGAGAGAGAGGGGAGCCCTTGACCACACAAAGTTATCTATTTGCCCCAGAGCATTGAAACAGCTAGTTTTCAAGTCTGACTTCAGCTTGTACACTATTACTAGCTTTACTCACTCCTGGAATTTTAGATGGAGGACCATGTTTAATGGTCAGGAGACAAGTGCTGATATTGGGTAGAATTCTTTCCCTCTGCAGGAGACAGGCCTTTCTTTCTGTTTTAATCTAAACCTCAGGTGGCAGTGACTCAGGCACTAAATGTCATTGGTTTCATCAGAGAAACCAAATGCTTGGGGAAGAACAGTGGCTCCTGATTTGGGTTAGATTTAGATGGCATCTTACTGGGGCAAAGTGGTGTCTGTTCTTTGGTTTCTGGGTTAAATCAGCCAACTTGTAAGTATCCTATTAGCATGTGTAGGTTTTGCTCTGTAGCATGTTAGAGTCTAGTGATGAGAATTTCTATATTGTTAGGAGCAGAACTAACTAATGCCTTATAGTTTAGTGGTAGCTTAGGAGAGATATCCAAGTGGAGCTGTTTTGTTTTGTTGTCTTCTATTATAAAGAAATTGTATTACTATGTTAAAAAAATTTTGGAAAACGGGGAAATTGTCTAAAACTCCATCACTCGAATGTGACAAACACCGTAAATTTTGTGTTCTTTTTCAGGTCTTTTTCCACAGTGCATTTAGCTCTTCCCCTGTAATTAGAAGTCTAAGCTAACACAGCATTAAACATCTTCATGCCTATCAGTTTTCCCGTTAGTATTATTTTCTTAGGATAACATCTAGGGAACAGAATTACAAAGCAAAGGCCAACAGAAGCATTTTGAAGCAGATCAGTTGGGCTACCATAGCATACAGGGTGACTTGTGTAGTTGCTTTCTTTTCGATTTTACTTAAGGGTATGACTTAGAGGAACAACTACCTGACAAAGTAGAAAACATTTTAAGCATAGCAACTTCTTATGAGTCGAAATTCATTCCACTGCCTTAATTGCCTGGTGAGAAGAGGCAAGAACTGCAGGAGTAACCTGGTTCCATTTACTTCTGAATGACAGGCAGAAGGAATTGGGTTGCTTGAATTGTTAGAATGATGAGAATATGAAGCAGCTTTGGCAGGAATCACTGACCATTTCTGATTTTGCTTGGTTTCAGACCACAAAAGAAATTGCTGGAGAATCAAGCTCCTGGTTTCTTTTCGCTCTGCATGATATCCCTCCAAAAGCCTATGCAGTCTCATGACTTTATGATGTTTCCTTGCTGATGACTTTGTAAACATTGATCTCTAGCCTTGATTCTTTACTGGACATTCCCACTTGGAAGCTTCATCTTCTGTTCAAACTGTGCATACAAAACTGACCTCATCTTCTTGCCTTAGCTAGAACGTGCCAGAAACCTGTTTTTTCCTATAGTGTCATCATTCTCTTACTCCCCTGGATTTGCAACTCTGGAGTCATCTTTGACTCCCTTCTCTGAATGCTACTGTAACTCAGTAGTTAGTACCACACAGTTAATACTTGTTCTGTGTTTAATGCTTAGTTGTTTTGTGTGACCTCCAAGGGCAGAACCAAGATCAGTGGGTGGAAGTTGCAGGGAGACTGGTTTTGCCTCCATATAAGGAAGAACTTTTAAATACTTTGAGCTATGTGAATGGAATGGGCTGCCTCCAGAAGTCTTGGGTTCTCCACACTGAAGGTGTTTGAATAGAGGCTACCTGACTAATTGCTGAGAATGTTGAAAGGTCTGTTCTGTCATCAGATGGTGCTTTCTAGACTCCCTCCTCATCCTGAGAGCCAATGATTCAGTGGAAGGTAGCTTTGTTGCTCCTGCTAGACTCCCTCAGGGTAGAGAAACTATTTTACTGTTAATTCAGGTGCTGGTC
This sequence comes from Delphinus delphis, assembly GCF_949987515.2. Taxonomy (NCBI): domain Eukaryota; kingdom Metazoa; phylum Chordata; class Mammalia; order Artiodactyla; family Delphinidae; genus Delphinus; species Delphinus delphis. The sequence continues at coordinate 32,111,306 of NC_082683.1, forward strand.
ACTTAGCGGCCTAAAAGTGATTATTATTTTCCTTTGCGATAGCAAAAATATTTTTTACAGTACCACTTTTTTTTTTTTTTTTTTTTTTTTTTTTTGTGGTACGTGGGCCTCTCACCGTTGTGGCCTCTCCCTCTGCGGAGCACAGGCTCCGGACGCGCAGGCTCAGTGGCCATGGCTCACGGGCCCAGCCGCTCCATGGCATGTGGGATCTTCCCGGACCAGGGCACAAACCCGCGTCCCCTGCATTGGCAGGCAGACTCTCAACCACTGCGCCACCAGGGAAGCCCTACAGTACCACTTTTTTGTTTTGCAGCTAGTTGAACAGCTTTCAGCCTAACCTAGACCCTAATATCTTCCCTTTTTTTCCTCCAAAACCCATTCTATCAGACAGTACTTGTAAAAATTTTGCTTTCGTCATATTATTCCTTCTCTCAAAACCCTTGAATGGCTTCACATTTATCACAACATCAAATTCAAATACTGCCCAGGTTTCAGTGCCCTCCATAACCTAGCCCAGCTTGCTTATTTCCCATGAGACTATGTGGGCTCACCTTCTCACACTTTCTGTACATAGCCTTCTTGGTCTCTCTTTGCTTTTGATTGCTCTGGAATGTCTTCCCTTTTTTCTTTTACTTTTTCTGTCAAAATGCCCCACTTCCCTCCTGAAACCTCCTGAGACTACCTTTAGTCCTCATTGATTTCTTCTCCAAGCATGTAGTCATTTATACTATATAATTCAGGACCATACAACATTCTGCAAAGAAAAAGCTCCACTGTATTAGCTGGTAACTTTAACTTTTCCCAATCCAAATGAAATTAGTTAATCTCTAACAGAACTTTAAAAAATATAGTCTTCAGTATTTAGTCCATTGGTATTTCATTTGCGTTGCCCTTCCCAATAAGAATGAAAGCTTCTAGAGGGCAGAGACCGCGGGTCTTCTGTTTCTTCAGTAGCTGTCACAATGCTAAGGACTTTCGTGTTATGAGTGTCTTCTGTGTGCCAGGTTGTTCTAGGTGCTGCAGATTTTGGGGGTGGGGGCAGCTGGGGAGCGGGGTGGGGAGAATGGATAAATTGCCATGTTTCTGGAGCCTGTATTCTATTACATGGTATGCAGCAATAACATTTTACATTTGAACTGCATTTTAAGGCTCCCGAAGTAACTACTCATCTATAAAACCAACTCCTTTGATCCTTACATCTCTGTGTGCTAAGTGAGGGTCCATTAAATGACTATCCTAAACTTACACAGTTAATACGTGGCAGAATTGGGACTTAAACCTTGGTCTCCTGAATCCAAGTTTTATTTAGACTTGGGTAATTAGGACTGCCTCTCCTTCTGAAGCTTTTATGATGAATGCTTAAATAGTTGGGAATCTGCACCTTCATTTACGGAGGCTTACATATAGTTCTTGGCTACTGTCAGTCAGAAATGGCAGGGAGCAAGATTAGGCAGAGCTATAGTTTTCTGCTCTGGCAATTCTGTATTCTTGGGAAAAACCTTATTTTAAATATTTGCTTTCCAAACATGTGTCGTCTACTGAATGTGAAAAAATATTGGCCTCCATAGAGGAAACTGAGAGCAGAGGAATTGAAAGCTGCTAATAATGTGCCTAAAGACACCATAAAGAGACCTTGAACCCACAGTGCTGTGCTTAGCAAACAGCTGGGGCTGCATGCTGTGATGAACCGGTTAGTCACTTAATTGCTTAAAAGAGCCTCAGAAAATTTGTGCTCAAGGTTAGGTTCTCTCCCACCGGTTGTTTGATACCTAGCAGGCTTTTTAACTTCTGCCAGTTTCTTCATTCTAAAGATGGGGATCAGTATCTTTATAATATATGTCACAGAATTATTTTAAGTCTCAAAAGAAGCAGCAGTTTGATGATATAAAGCACCTACAACTCTAAGGGAGTTCTGTTTTTAATTAATATTATATCATCTAATAAACAAGGTTATCTGCCTTATGGCACTTGGTTTGAAGATCTCTATATCAATTTAATTTCTGCCCAAGAAGGCAGCGTTTATTTGAAAGATGGGAATGTTTGCTAGAGCCTACAAACAGGCAAAAAAAAATGTGTTTTTTTTTTAAAGAAAGGAACACCCCCCCCCACACACACACACACTTCTCCCCAGATTTGACACAGAGAGGAGATAACCAGACTTGCGTTGAGGGGAGAAGGGGGTAAAGGCACTTATGTATTTATTTTTCCCAAGGACCTTTATTAACCTATTGTATTTATAGTGCCTACCATGTTTATAGTACTGGAATTACAAAGGCAAGACATGGTCTCTTCTGTAGGGTGACTGCCTGTTGACTATTAAATGATTTTAAACCAGTGTGTTAAAGTGTGGTAGAGATAAGTACACAATGATATGTGGGAGCACATATTGGAAATGCTTCTTGGGGAGGTCATACCTTGTCTGAGACTGAATGGACAGTAGGAATTCTGGAGAGGGGGCAGATTGAGAAGGGAAAACATACCAAACTGGAAAAGCTTCCTAGAGGAGGTGACACCTTAGCTGAATCTGAAAAAGGCAGTAGGAGTTATGAGAAAAGGAACAGGTTGGGAAGGGAAAGCAGCCAAGCAGAGTGGATAGCACTGTAAAGGCTCAAAAGTGAGAGAAAGCATAACTCTTTCTGGAAAATGCAGGTAGTTCTGGGTTGCTGTAGAATGTTGAGGAAAGGTGTGGCAGGAGATAAAACTGGCAGAGTAGTAGGAAATAAAGCAGGGCCAGTTTATGGAAACCCTTGCTTGGACTTTACTCTGAATCACTGTGGTAATAAGGAGAATGGATAAAGAGGGTTTGTAACTGGAATTAGAGGAGACTAGTGAGGAGGTTATTGCAGTAATCTAGGCAAAGTCATGATGACCGAATTTTTATCAATCAGGATGAAGACAGGGGCATCTATTTATGATATGCAAGATAGAGCCTATGGATTTTGATGACTGATGAGATTAGTAAGGAGGTCATTTAGTTAATGTTTATGGAATCCTAACCATTTTTCAGGACTGAGCGAGCCAGTCACTTCCACATGTATTTCCTCATTTATTCTCACTATAGCCCTTTGGATTTTATATTGTTGTTGTCCCTGTTTTACAAATAAGGAAGCTGAGGTTGAGAAAGTTTGGTAACACTGAGACACAGAGCCAGTGAGTACCACTATTCAAACTCGCAGTCTCTCTGACTTCTTTAAAGAACAACACTCTTTTTTTTTTTTTTCTGCGGTACGCGGGCCTCTCACTGTTGTGGCCTCTCCCGTTGCAGAGCACAGGCTCCGGACACGCAGGCCCAGCAGCCGTGGCTCACGGGCCCAGCCGCTCTGCGGCATGTGGGATCCCCCCAGTCCGGGGCACGAACCGTGTCCCCTGCATCGGCAGGCGGACTCTCAACCACTGCGCCACCAGGGAAGCCCCAAGAACAACAATCTTAACCACTATACTGTACTGCTTAACAGTTTCCAGGTTACTATCTTGATTGCTGGTAGTGCTGGATTACTGAGACAGTGAGTCTGGGGGAGCAGTGCTAGGGAAAATGATGAGTTCTGTTTTGGACATTTCAGATGTCCTTTGGGACATCCAGGTAGAGATGTCTAGGTGGAATTCTGAATCCCAGAAGGATGGCCTGAGCTGGATACACTGCTCTGGGAGTTGTTAGTCTATAGGTGGTTGTGGTGGTATCACTCAGCAAGTGGACTGGATAGTAACGCGATAATGGTAGTTGACAGCTTTGGAGTGGACATGACCACCTAAAGAACGAATATGCATACATAAAGAATAAGACAAGGTGTGTCTTTTGGTCCTTCAATTCTAGACACTCTTTCCCATAACATCTCAAATTTAACTCTACCCCCACCAAAAACAAAAAACTAGGAACTCTTCTCCTATATTTGATTTGTGGTGGAATGAGATTAGCTATAATGATAGCTGTTTTGTCTTGTCTCATTCTGCTTAAGTTAAACAGCAGAACCATAGCTTGTTTAGCATTGAAAGCTTAAAGTACAAGTAAAAGATGGAAAAGAAGGAACCAAAATCCATGAAGCTGTATTATTAAGCTTTTCAGATTGGTAAGTATTCACGAACCCTGGCAGCCTTTAGAGATGCTTGTACTGTGTTATCATGTTCACACTGGCCGGAACTTGTAGTATCCATTATGTCCGAAGGAACATGTTTTATAACAGAATGGGTGGTATTTATTAATGCAAGGTAGCTTGGGAGTTTATTGCAGTCACTGCCTTTTCCCCTGGGATTTACAGAGTGTGGTGGATTATATGTGTCTGTCCCTGGATAGTATCCAGAATGAACAGGGCAGCAGTTTGGATATTTGGGTGATTGTGCCATAACATAAGGGAGAGTATATTGGATACTTATAGTCTGCTCCATAGTCTGTTCCATTTTGAGTAGAGTACAGATTTGGAGGCTTCTGCTACCTCTTCAGGCCGGCGAATGGAAAGGTTTATTTGGTTCGCATTCTTATTTTTTTCCTTGATTCTTTTTTAAACAACATTCTCTGGCAAATCACCGGGCTCTGAGAGATCAGAGCCTGTACACAGAAAAGAATGGACAGGGATGATATTGTCTTCCTTAGTTTATCTTTTGAGTTGCTTCTCTCTTCCACAGGGAAGACAATGTGTGTTAAATGAGATATTCTGTCATGTAGCTGTCTTTGAGGGAATTATAATTGCTATGGTCATTTTAGGTGGCTTCAAGGGAGTTGAGTTCATTCGGCTTCAGTTGCCTGAATAAATTAACGCTTTGAAATGACATCTCTCCAAGTCAAGTCTTTGATTGTGATTACACTGACTGATTTTTATGAGATCACCTATAATCTAAAGCACTTTATGTCGATGTATATTGATAACATTAACACTCATTTATGTATATTTGTGGGTAACTTTCAGAACCCTTGTTTCTGGAGTTCTGGGATACTATACTTCAGGTTCATTAACTTCTAAAATATTTATTGAACACCTTCTACCTGCCAGGTAGTGGTCTAGATGGTAGAGGATAAACTTGTTTAGGAAACAAACCAGAGAAGGTCCCTTCTCTTTTGGAGCTTACTTTCTTTAGGATATTAGACATTGAATGAGGCTAGTTCAGATAAGTTGGTACTTGTGAAAGATCTGTAACAAGCTCTCTGGGTGTGTCTGTTCTCCTTCCCTGCTGCATATCCAGATCCTACCCACCTTCATTTGAAGCCGGCTCAATTGGAAGCTTTGCCATAATAGCCTTATCTGATCCTTCCAGCTGATATATTCTTCCCCTCTCTGAAATCCTGTGTTATTCTCTCTGCAACTTATGTCACCTTAATTTTTTTTTTCTATTTGTTTTACAGTCGTTAGTACACATGTAAAGTCTTCTCTATTAGACTGTAAGTTATTGGGGGCAGGATAAATACCCTATTCATCTTGGTTTTGGGCATTCCATATGTAGGCAGCAGGATGTTGTAGGAAAAAACACAAAACTTAGAGCCATAAGGCTTGAATTTGAGGACTGGCTTCCCTACCAGCTAACTGTGAGACTATAGGCAAGTCATTTAACTTCACTGAAATTGTTTCCTATCTCTGAGAGTATAGTAATTATCTTTCCATTCCTAAATAGTTGTTGAGAGGCTTAAACTGAGATAATATATGAGACTGTACTTTGTAAATTCTAAATTCTTACACAAATATTTATTTGGTGATATCCAGTAAGTATTTGAATGAGTAAGCATTTGCTTTCAGTTAACACTGTTTCCTGGGTAGTTCTTTTGCTTAATGAAGTCTCTATGATTTTGCAAATATGCTAGACTATCTTCCATCTTATTTTACTGTAAAATGATTCTGTTCCTCAGAATTGGCATCCTCTTCACTCCCAGGGTATTCTTTTTTTCTTTTCTCCCTAGGTTCTATGTAATATTAAAACAACAAATGACATTTGATCTGTTTCAGCAGGTGCTACATTATGGCTGACATGCAAAATCTGGTAGAAAGGTTGGAGAGAGCAGTGGGCCGCCTGGAGGCAGTCTCCCAGGCCTCTGACATGCACTGTGGGTATGCAGACAGTGCTGCAAAAGGTAAGCAGCATACAAGCCAGCAGAATACCTTGAGTGGTGAATACTTGGTGTCCTGGCCGGAAATTCTTCTGTCGCAGTATATTCCTTCCTTTGGAGCTAACTCCCTAAAACGTTTAATCTAGAAAGTTCATTGCCTATAATTCGTTATTGCTGTGAACGGATAAGGGAGGAAGTGACTTGTGCAGGGAGGCCTGTGGTTAAGTTATTTTAACACGAGAACTTCCTGCTTGTGTGATATTTCCTGTTCTTTCTTTAGCAAAATGACTCTAGTATAAGTCAAATGACAAGTGATATTAAATTTCCTCTCTCCAGACAATTGGCAAATTGGCCATTTTGCACATGCCCAATTGAGTCAGAATGTTAGAGCTAAAAGTAACCTTGAGGGGGATCATTTTGTTTATTTTCATTCTATTGGTAAAGAAAATTAAGCTCAGCAAGAAAACGGGACTTAGCCAGGGTCGCACAAGAAGTTAATGGTGGTTCTGGAGCTAGAACACAGGCTCCTGACTCATGCTCCAGCCTTCTGTTTACTGTGTTACCTTGCCTCTCTGCTTTCATATGGAAGTGCCTTTAACAAATCCTCTTTCTGGTGTGTGACCAATTCTTCGTGGTGTGTCTGTCTTCAGCAGGAACGACTCCTTATGTGCAAGCATTTGACTCACTCTTGGCCGGTCCTGTGGCAGAGTACCTCAAGATCAGTAAAGAGATTGGGGGAGATGTGCAGAAGCATGTAAGGAGGTTTGGCCCCTTTTTCCCTCTTTTAAGGACTGGTGGCTTTCTTCAGATCCTACTCATTCTTGGTTGAAGAGCCCCTTGAGAGGCTCCTGGCTCCTTCTCTTCTACCTGCACTGAGGAACTCAGTCCACGCACTGGAACATTTCCTCAGGTTTTTCCAGGCTCCCTGCTTTTATCACATATTCCGCATGGGCTTCTTTTATACAGATAGTTTGCTTCGTGCATAAAATGTGGCTTGGTTCATCTTTGTAGTGAGAACATGCTACCAGCCTGATCCCAGTGTGTTATATAACCAAGCCTGGGGTGGCTTATTCAAAGGAGTCATCATCATGACTTAGCATTTATAAAACTAAGCATGGTACTTATGCTAAAGCTATGCTAATGTGAGTTATTTTCATACTTAGCCCACAGTACGAATGTGAAGTAGGCAATGACAGGTGCCTCTCCACCAACCTCCCTTCATGTGCTGCTACCCACGTTGTCACCCCCGCCCCTACTCTGTCTCTCTCTCTGAGACCCAGAATCCTCCTGCTAGTCTTCTAAGTGATCCTTTGTCAGCAAGAACCATGTTTAGGATCTTCCTGACCCGTCAGCAAAACTGTTTGCTTGATCTTTGGAAGAGCTATTTGGAGCCTCTTATATACCATCTGTTGGCAATGGTGTTAACTCTAGAGGGTGGGACTGGGACTTAGATAGGAGTGTGGGGCTTGCATTTTTACTTTATACAGTAGGTCACATTTGAAAAGGTTTTAAAACGTATCACTTATATATATATTTTTTTACTTTTATATTTTAAAAATACAAATCCAGAAAAAATATATGACTTGAATTTGAATTTTTGTATTTGTAGTGCTTATAGCCTCATGTTTCTTAAACTCTTGGTCATGACCTTCAGTAAGAAATACATATTTGTGGGACTTCCCTGGTGGTCCAGTGGTTAAGACACTGCACTTCCACTGCAGGGGGCATGAGTTCGATCCCTGGTTGGGGAACTAAGATCCCGCATGCCGCACAGCGCAGCCAAAAAAAAGAAAGAAAAAGAAAAAAAAGAAATGCATATTTGTAGCTAAGATATAAGTTTCACATTATGCTACTTGTGTTGCACTTTTTTTTTTGGAAATAATTTCCAGTTGATGTATTGCACTCATTGTTCTATTCTCCTTCACTTAATAAAGTGCAGGTTATGGGGTCACAAAGTTGATTTAATTACCTGTGATAGGTCATGGTCCAACTTTTGAAAAATAGCTTTAACACAAAGGAGTAAATACCTTGAGAATTTGAGGCATAAATTTAGGTTTTTGCTTTAACTCTTACCTCTAGTTCTTGAGAACAGATTTGGGAGGGCGGGGGAGGTGATGAGAGGTAAGAGGGATTTTCAGTGCACTTCATATCGCACTGCATGTTCAGTTGCTGACTTGACTTCATCGAAAGCTAGCCCCAATTATCTTCATTTCCAACTCTGGATTATATCCCTGATTAGTTCCAGCAGGAATAATGATATATTAGTCTGCCATCAGTCCCAAGAATCAGGAGTACTTGAAGAAATCAACATGCAGTGCCTGGGTTGCTACCAGAGTACATGCAAGTGGAGGTTTCAGGTTATTCTTACCAGGACCTCTCCAGTTGTAAAGTGTCATTGATAGCTGATTCTTCTCCTTTCCTCTCCTTTTCAGGCGGAGATGGTCCACACGGGTCTGAAGTTGGAGCGAGCGCTCTTGGTTACAGCCTCTCAATGCCAGCAGCCAGCAGGCGTAAGTTCATTACTAGTTGGTTTGATGCACAGGGCAGGTTGAGAGCTTTCTGCTAAGCTATCACAACATGCTAAGATAGACCTACTAGGCTCATGTATGTTCACACCAAGTCCCAGAGGGAGAGTCAGATTTTAAGCGCCACTGTGGGAATGTGCCATTGAGTATATATTTGTTGGGCTCTAATGGCTTTTTTTCTATCACTTTACTTAGGACTGTAGTTATCCCTGGGACTTTGCTGCTTCTCTCAATAGACATTCTTAGCCCAAATTCATCATATTGTCCCTTATGCCCTTTGGGACCCAGAGAGTGGTTCTCTTGCTCCACTATGGGTGGGCTTAGTAAGGCTGCTGGGGAGATCCTAAAACTCATAAAGCACTGCTTCTCCCCTCACCCTTCAGTGGTTAGGCATCTCTCTTTAACTTTATTCCTACCTCAAGATTTTATGCTGCCACAAGTATGAAAATAAATTAGAGAAAATTTAGATTTTTCTCAGAGCCAAACATTTTAGTTTTGTTTCATTTCTTCTTTTTGCATTTGGCTTTCCTAGGCAGAAGGCTAATAAAATAAGTCTTCCTACTAATGCTGTATTAATACCTGTGAACCCTTGGCATGCCTAAATAATGTAAAAATAGCGTAAGATAATGTTAAATATGTTAGACTCTAATTTTTAATCTGTCTCGAATAGTTAAAGCATTTTGTCTAAACCTTTTTTCCAAGCCCACACTTTCCACAACAAATCAGGCAGCTGAGACATTATTATCTTTCCCTTGCTTTAGATCGAGGATTGGCAGACTGTAGTCTGCAGGCCAAATCTGGCCTGACACCTATTTTAAATGAAGTTTTTTTTGGAACACAGCCATGTCCATTCTTTTAAGTATTGTCTGTTGCTGCTTTGTGCACTACAACGGCAGAGTTGAAAAATAGCAACAGAGACCGTATGGCCTGCAAAGCCAGAAATATTTACAGTCTGGCTCTTTACAGAAAGTTTGCCGACTCCTGCTTTAGACTGTTCTCATGCTAAGATCTGAGAAATGAGATGTTCAGGAAACCAAGCTTCGGATGAAAACACAGAAACACAAGATTCATCCATTTTGCTAAGCTGTCTGCTCAAGTGCCAAGCCCTCTAATTGCATTTGATTCAACAGATCTCTTCTCAGCAGCTGCTATATGGCTAGCAGCGTGTTGAGGGCTATACGGATTATAAAAGAGGGCTAAGACAAAGCCCTTGTCTTTGAAGAATCAATGACAAAGAAAAGCATGTTTACATAGGTCCATTAATAAATTGTGCTGGTGTGTGATAAGGTGCCAGAATTGGTTATGCTGACGATAGATGCTGTAGGAGGCCAGTGTGGTTGGCGGAGTGCTGTCCCTCATGACGCAGAGGAGCACACGGATAGATGGAAAGAGAGGAGCCCAGAAATGAACTAGTGTCTGCTGTTAGTGGGACAGAAAAGAGGCAAGTGGCAGAAATGGTAGAATTTTGTGGTACAGCTGGAGTATGGGTCCTGATCATGAAGAACCACAAAATCCAGCCTGGGTAGTTAGAGCTGTCTAAGGAGAGTGAGATGATGAGCAGTATTGTAGCCATGTGAATCTTTGCAAGATAAATACAGAGTTTATTTGCATGCTGTTGTAGTTCGTGAAGAATTCTTGCCTTGAGGATCAGAGTTGAGCAACATAAAGGCTTCCATAAAAATACACTAACCTCAGTCTTTTCTTGCATCTTTTTCTAGAATAAGCTTTCCGATTTGTTGGCACCCATCTCCGAGCAGATCCAAGAAGTGATAACCTTTCGGGAGAAGAACAGAGGCAGCAAATTGTTCAATCACCTGTCAGGTGTCAGCGAAAGTATCCAGGCCCTGGGCTGGGTGGCTATGGTGAGCGGCACAGCTTCCATGGGAGGGAAGGGACAGATTGAAAGAGGCAAGGTGATATGGCTGGAGAGGCCCCAAGTCACTGACAGCTTCTCTTTTTCTAGGCTCCCAAGCCTGGTCCCTATGTGAAGGAAATGAATGATGCTGCCATGTTTTATACAAACCGAGTCCTCAAGGAGTACAAAGACGTGTAAGTCCAGCCTGTCCTCAAGGGGTAAAGGACAAACCCAGCTGGTTACTTGCTGGAGTAGTGCTTTGTGTTAAGTTAAGACTGCCTTTGGCTGCTGTGTTGGTTCTCTTATCTCAGGGCTGCTTTTTGGAAAGTTTGATAGATATTGGCTCATAGAAGCTGTATTTGCAAGCAGGAAGTGTTTCTGTTTCCTCTTCTGCTTTTTCTCCAGGGTTTGTAGAGGACTTTTTTTTTTTTTTTGTGGTACACGGGCCTCTTGCTGTTGTGGCCTCTCCCATTGCGGAGCACAGGCTCCGGACGCACAGGCCCAGCGGCCATGGCTCACGGGCCCAGCCACTGCGCAGCATGTGGGATCTTCCCAGACTGGGGCACGAACCCATGTCCCCTGCATCGGCAGGCGGACTCTCAACCACTGCGCCACCAGGGAAGCCATGTAGAGGACTTTCGAGTCTTCTCATCCTTACCCTTCCAGGTTTAGGAGGTAAAATGGTCTAATGCCCTTTTATTTGCCTGTGTGGTCAAGATTTTGTTCCTTTGTTGAAAACTTCTAACTGGCCCAGTTGCAAAAGATTCAGTAAGATTTACTAGAAAATTACCCTGACTATTCACGTGGTCAGGTAAAGTGAGATGAAGGCTGCCTGACCACTGCAGGTATTGCACAAGGGGAGTCATTGTACGTCCAACCACACGTGGCCACCAGTGTCTACTTCTCCATTGCTGGTTTTGAGCTGGAGTGACTGCAGGCAGGTATTACTTAGCTGCATAACTCTCCAAACCCTTCCTTTCTTCCATCCATCATCAGTTATCCAACATCTGTGAAGGAATAAGCCTTCATGTGGGTGAAAAATGTCCCAGAACACCAGGCTGCTCCTTGATCCTTCCAGTAACCTGGGATTAAGCATCACAATGTTTTCATTATACTCCACCATATACTCTGCAATTTACAGTTGAGGAAATTAGGCTTTATGCTAAACAATCATAAACTCTTCCAGCTAATAATGTATAAGAAGAGAGGAGGACTTCCCTGGTGGCGCAGTGGTTAAGAATCCACCTGCCAATGCAGGGGACACAGGTTTGATCCCTGGTTGGGGAAGATCCCACATGCCGCAGAGCAGCTAAGCCCATGCGCCACAACTACTGAGCCTGTGCTCTAGAGCTCACGAGCCACAACTGCTGAGCCTGTGTGCCACAACTACTGAAGCCCACGGGCCTAGAGCTGGCAGTCTGCAACAAGAGAAGCCACCACAATGAGAAGCCCACGCACCACAACGAAGAGTAGCCTCCCACTCGCCACTACTAGAGATAGCCCACGCGCAGCAATGAAGACCCAAACGCAGCCAAAAAAATTTTTTTAACTTTTTTTTTAAATTAGAGAGAGGAGACTTGAACTATAGTGCAGTGCTGTTTCTATAATTTAATACTGACTATTTCCTCCTAACAGAAGTTTTTATTTTTAATTTCTTAGGAGGAGGGCATACTTTTGACATAAGGCTTATGCTATAAGGCACTTGAGTTTCTTGGAGTCCTAGAGATCCACAGTGATGCTCGAGAGACCTCTCTACCATGGCTTCATGCACAGAATGTTTGCTTTTATCAGTTTTGTATATTAGGTTCTGCCTAAGGTCTACTTTGAAATAGTGGTTTTGCTACTTTTAAAAAATGTTTGAGGAATACTGCTGTAAGAGATAGAAAGATATAATCTGGAGTCCCTATCCATATGGACTTTGGTCTAATTAGGGTAAGAGAATAGGTTCAAAAAAAGAAGGAAAGCTCAGTTACACCGTTGAGCAGAGCCTAAAAAACGCCACAGGCAAGAGGATGTGAGTTCACAGATAGGAGGGGATCTGGAATCACTATTGTAATGTACCCTGACTGCCTGTGATGAGTTCTTCTTTAATTCTCCCAGGGATAAGAAGCATGTGGACTGGGTCAAAGCTTACTTGAGTATATGGACAGAGCTGCAGGCTTACATTAAGGAGTTCCATGCCACTGGCCTGGCCTGGAGCAAAACGGTGAGTGCTCCTCCCCTCCCTTCATCGCTCCAGGAAACCTCCAGGATCTGCAGGTTTCTTAGACTTTAGCACTACCAAGGTCTAAGAAGGAATGTTAGTCTTCAGAGTGGAGGGTAGAAAGAAAAAGGAGAGAAGGAAAGGGGAAAAAGAGTAAAGAAAGCAAGGGTCAGAGAAGGAATAGTCAGTTCTATTCAGCATCAGTAAACATGGGTCAGGGACAATGATTGGGCTGGAAGGAGAGACAGATGAATGAGTTACACTGTGCCAACCCTCAAGAAGCTTAAAAATACAGATACGAAACCCCACTTCAAATCACCAAGCTAAGTGCTATAATAAAGGTACACACTACAGAGTATGAAGAAGAGAAGAATGATTCTCACTGGGAGAGACTGTACTTTGAAGAGGTATACTCAGACTTTTCAGGTATAGGACAGAAGTGGGAGAAATGGGAATACTAGTAAACAGCAAAGCTTAAACAAAGTAAATGCAGAGTAAGTGTAGAGATTGGTCATCTGGCTTCAATAAGGAGAGAGAGTCACATATTTAGGAGGAAAGGCTGGAAAGGAAGGTAGTTGAGACCTTTAGACTTTATAATAGGTGATAAGTAACTATCAGAGGTATTTGAGCAAGAGAGTGATAATGATCCTATTTGTCCTTAAAAGAGTCTTAGCATATAGGTTAGGGGTAAGGGCTTATGCTCAGACTATGGAAGTGCTCATGGCACTAGGGGCTGGTACAAAAAAGAATGAGATATAACCAAGGTAATAAACTGATTTAATGAGATCGAGGGGGTTGGAAGACTCAAAGAAGATTGAATGGTCAAGCTTGGTTGATAATATCTCTCACTGAAATAGAGACATGGGTGTGATGGTGAAATCAGTCTTGGACTTTGTGAGTCTGAGGTACCAGTGACACACTAAGTAAGTATTTAGAACTATAGGTTCAGAGCTGGAAAAATGTGAAGGTTGAAAAACGGAGTTGAGTTGGATCCTTGGGAAAGGGTGAGAAGGAATAAAGCCAAGTTGGGTGTGGGTAGGGAGCATTAATCATTGCATCAAGGGCCTCAGTGGGTACCCCATGTATCTTGGACACATGCAGGGCCCTACTGGGGATGGTACAGAGGGGAAGAGACGCTGACTGTGTTACCTGCACTTACTGTTCCAGGGGCCTGTGGCAAAAGAACTGAGTGGATTGCCATCGGGACCCTCTGCTGGATCGGGTCCTCCTCCCCCCCCACCAGGCCCACCTCCCCCTCCAGCCCCCACCAGTTCAGGCTCAGATGAGTCTGCTTCACGCTCAGCACTGTTTGCACAGATTAATCAGGGGGAGAGCATCACACATGGTAAGTGAATGCTTTGGCAAGAAGAGTTGGTGAATAAGTTGTTTTGGCAAGAACTTACCGACTAGAGACCTGACAGTCTGTAAACCAGAACCGTGGTTTGTATATGGGAGATTCATTTGGGGTGTCACATTCCTTCAGGTTGCCTAAAGGGATAGCAGAGCTGGCTCAAATGGAAATTGACAATGGCTCATTATAGTTGGGGGAATCTCTCTCCTCAGAGGAAAGTGATTTAATATTAAGGGGCATATACAGAGTACCTACCCTGTGGTGCCAAGACGTGGTGCTGGCAGTTTTCCCTAGAGGTTTTTCCCAGTTACCGTGTGGTCTCTTCAGGAGGTCATCTTGGAGGGGGTGGTTCACGTCCTCAGAGGGTGTATGTTAGTCATATGGAAAATTTGCGTAAGAATGACCTGATGTTGGTGTAGAGAAAGTAGACACCCTTATACACAGTAGGTGGAAGTCTAAATTATACAGCAGTCTCCTAGGAATCTACCTATAAAAACCCTGAAAGAACAACTTTTATACATTGTTGTTCACAGTAGCTAAAAATGGTGTAACAACCTGTATATCCCACTGTAAGAGAAATGGTTAACTGTGGTATGTTCCTCTTGACGCAATACTATGCAGCCATTAAATCTTTTTCTGCAGTGAACCATGCAGTGTTTAGGAGTGGTGGAGCTGAAACGCCAGTATTGGTTATATAGATTGGGCCGTGTCCACAAGCAAGGCACGTGTCAGCCTGTTGAGGGTGATTATCGAATGTTTTTCCTTAAAAAAAAGATATTTTTATTTATTTATTAAATATATTTATTTACTTATTTTTGGCTGTGTTGAGTCTTCGTTGCTGCACTCAGGCTTTCTCTAGTTGGGGCGAGTGGGGGCTACTCTTTGTTGCGGTGCACAGGCTTCTCATTGCGGTGGCTTCTCTTGTTGCGGAGCACGGGCTCTAGACGCGTGGGCTTCAGTAGTTGTGGCATGTGGGCGCAGTAGTTGTGGCTCACGGGCTCTAGAGTGCAGACTCAGTAGTTGTGGCGCATGGGCTTAGTTGCTCCGCGGCATGTGGGATCTTCCCGGACCAGGGCTCGAAACCATGTCCCCTGCATTGGCAGGCGGATTCTTAACCACTGCGCCACCAGGGAAGCCCCCAAAAAAGATATTGTTAGAAACTATAGGTTAACTAGAGAAAATTTTTATTGTGTTAATTGGTTAAACCAAATTTCTTAACAGTGTGCATGCTTATATCTAAATAAAAAACAACTATGAATAGAAAAATTATTGTAAGGGGAGTTTCAAATGCTAACACTGATTGGAGGTCGTAGGTTAGCTGTGAGGGTTCTTTTCCTTTTACCAAATTTTCTTTATTATCACATACTACTTTTTCTTCCTCTGTTGCTTTAAAAACTACGTACGTATTTTGTGAGTATATACTGATACTTAGTATGTCTTTCTAGATCTTTTTACATACCCATCCCCCCATACACACACATTCCACTTTTTTTATTTTTTAAGTGGAACTTTATAATTTAATCTTGGGGTAGAAGAAAAATTATAAAAGTGCTTCTCCAAAGCTGTGTGTGAGAGAACATCTCAAAGGCTCTGGTTTGGGGCTTTGAATTTTTTCTTAAGGATCAGTTTAACTTCTGATAGCAGAAGTTGGTTATTGCCTCAGCCCAAAGCCCTGGTATGAAGGACAGGAACAAGGCAGCTGTTGTTCTTACAGCCCTGAAACATGTATCTGATGACTTGAAGACTCACAAGAACCCTGCCTTGAAGGCTCAGAGTGCTCCAGTACGAAGTGGCCCCAAACCATTCTCTGCATCTAAACCAGGAGTCAGTCCTTCCCCCAAACCAGTCACAAAGAAGGAGCCAGCTCTACTTGAACTGGAGGGCAAGAAGTGGAGAGTGGTGAGTTAAAAATGCCAGGACTGGGGGAACAAGGAGTGGGGACAAAGCGATTAAACGGAGCACAGACAAATGAGTACAGGGTTCTGGCTTAGATTGTAAGAATGAAAGTTTGGCATAGTCTGTGTTTTGGGGTGGCATGTGCTTAATGATGAGATTCCTAAAAGGGGTATCTCTTTAACAGGAAAATCAGGAGAATGTTTCCAACCTGGTGATAGATGACACAGAGCTGAAACAGGTGGCTTACATATTCAAGTGTGTCAACTCAACATTGCAAATCAAGGGCAAAATTAACTCCATTACAGTAGGTGAGTTCTTGTTGTTGACCTAGGCAGGCTCTGTCCTAGAGCTTGAGAGGGCTGGAACCATAGCTACCCTATTTCTAGAGATTCTTAAATTCTTAATTCTTAAATCGAGTACTTTCCTTTAAAGTTATACTGTTGACCCGCTCCCTTTCTTCTCCTAGATAACTGTAAGAAACTCGGTCTGGTGTTCGATGACGTGGTGGGCATTGTGGAGATAATCAATAGTAGGGATGTCAAAGTTCAGGTAACTTGATACTTGGCTCCTTCCTTTAGTCCCTTAGGAATTAATTGAAAGAGACACAGCCGACCCACAGATGTTGCTGTGGTGGGAATCTGACTCTACAGAGTCTGTAAGCTGAGCTGCTTTGGATGTGGCAGGAAGAGTTGGCCCTTATCACGAGCTCTTTCCAGTACCCATTCTCACCCGCCCCTAGTATCCAGTATCTTGTACACCTGTGAGTTTTTCATGTACTCCCGTGAAACAGTGAAAGCTTTTCCCACAGCTAACTTGTTCTGCTGGCTGCTGGGACTCAGTGCTCTTGGTTTCCCCTGCAGGTAATGGGTAAAGTGCCAACCATTTCCATCAACAAAACAGATGGCTGCCACGTTTACCTGAGCAAGAATTCACTGGATTGTGAGATAGTCAGTGCCAAATCTTCTGAGATGAATGTCCTCATTCCTACAGAAGGCGATGACTTCGTAAGTTCCTTGATCTCTTTAGTAGTATGGTCTGAAATCAGAAGGGACTGAAGACTTGCGTTGGAGGAGAAGTCTTCCAACGCAGCTGATGGACACTCTGCACCAAGTGGGTGCAGCCCAGCAGTGCACACCTCAGGCACAGACACATGAGGTAGTCCCACGAAGTAGACCCCCAAAGGAGGGTGGTTTCTGCCTTTCTTAGGCAGAGCAGATGCTCAGGGTAGTCAAAAAGGAATGGGATTGAATCACAGCACCCTATTGAGCTAGTGCTGTGAAGCCATACACATTCCCATCTACGCCTCGTAGGTTTAACAGTCTGCAAGGTCACTGATCAGTGAACAGTAAGAAACAGACTCAAACCTACATCTGTCTAGCTTTGGAGCCTTTGTTCTCCTTCCTACACTGCGCTGCTTCTTCACTGTCAGCGGTGGGGGAGGTGGTCTAGAAGATGTGGCGCTGCTAGTGCGCTGCCAGTTCCACGGCCTTGCTTTCTCAGGTGGATTCAGTTTCTCTCTCATTACATCCTACTTGCTCTCAGAGTTTAGTGCGAGCAAGCATTGGGAGAAAGTTAAGATTTAATTAACCCCAGGGTATTGCCTAGCTTGGGTTTAAACCTGTTGTTTCTTTATTTGCAGAATGAGTTCCCAGTCCCTGAGCAGTTCAAGACCATATGGAATGGGCGGAAGTTGGTCACCACAGTGACAGAAATTGCTGGATAAGCGAAGTGCCACTGGGTTCTTTGCCCTCTCCCTCACACCGTGGGACAAATCTGTATCAAGACGGTTCTTTTTTAGATTTCCTCTACCTTTCTGCTCTTAAACTGCTTCTCTGCTTTGAGAAGCACAGCTACCTGCCTTCACTGAAATATACCTCAGGCTGAGATTTGGGGTGGGATAGCAGGTCTTTGATCTTCTGCAGGAAGGTGCAGCTTTTCCGTATCAGCTCAACCATACAGCCAGTCCATTTTTCAGGAACTGCACATCAGGACAGGTGTGTTTTAGCTTTCAGCCTTTGGGGTTATTTGACCAACAAATAGTCTTCGGGGAAGGATAAAGCAGTCCCCAGGAATTAACAGATCACAATGTTCACACAAGTTAATCTTTTTCTAACAATGAGCGTGAAGATAGCAGAAGCTGGTGTGATCCTAGTTGGTTCTCCTAACTTAAACTAATTTTCACTATTGACAAGTGAGGCAAGGGTTTGCACGGGACCAAAGGCTGAAGCTTGGCCATCTAGCATTCCAAGCAAAATGATTTCCTGTAAGCATTCCTTTTCTTCTGCATTCCATCCTGCATCTGCCCGAACCTGAGATAGTAGGTTGTCCTGTGTTAGCTGCTGTGGTGGTGCCCTGCACCCAGGCCAGCTAAAGGAGTCTTGGACCCTTCCTCTCTCTGGGGCCCCTGCCCAGCACCTTCCTACAGAGATGACTTAAAAAGAGAGAAAAAAAAAGGAAAACCACACCATTCCCAGGAATCTGGCTTCCCTTCCTCCTTCCATGCTGGGTGCCCATCATCCGTCTTCATTGCTTCCTTGCCCTGTCATGCTCAACAGCTTTTGGCTTCTGTCTGGGCACCTGAACAGAGGACTAAAATCTCCATTGCAGGCTGGTTTTAGGTCTTGTGTAAAAATCTTGCACAGCATTGCTAATGTAAATTTCAGTTTTTCCTCTAGGACAAACACTTTACCAAAATATGCAACTTCTTTTGGTGGGAAGAGAGATTGTCCTGTGATTTCTACCCATTTCCTGAGGCCTGCGGAAATGAACCTTTATGTACTTAAAGTTATACAGAAAATAGAATAAAATTAATACCAAACTTGCTTAGTATTTATGTATGATATTTGCTGTACAGAGATGTAAGGACTTCGAAAAGAAAAATGACACCAAGGATAAGAAACTACTCTTTATTTTAAACAACTTCATAAAATTATTTTCACACGTCCCCACTTCTTGCCTTTCATCCTCTTAGTTGAAAAGTCTTGAGAGAGGTGAAAGAAAAATCACAGAGGATAAACTTTGCAGCACTAACAAAGTGCTTCCCTCAAGTATAGCTACCCATTTCTGCAAACTGGCATTCTGCAGAACAATCTTCCAAAAAGTGTTGCTAGGTTTTCATGGGATAAGGGATTGGAGGTTAAGACGTCCATGCTCAAATAGCGTGGGAAACGGTAGATTAAGGTTCGTTTTCTTTACTGTAACAGGAATTTTCAGAGTCCTTAATATTCTAAGGTGGGTTGATCTTCAAGAGGAGAAAAGGGATATGGAATACTCCCTAAGCTTTTTGAGCACTCTTTTTTTCACAGAACACATCAGAAGCAGTTTGAAGTGTGCGGTAATCTCAAATTTTTGAGATGGAAGTTAGAAAGCCTGATCTCTTCGCATTTTTCCTCCCATTCTTTGCTAATGCCAGCAATAGAGTGACTCTAGAATCCACACCACTAGTCATATTTAGAAAGGGCAGGTTCATCAAGGATGGAATGGAAAGAACTAACTACCTCCTCCTATTTTTCTTTAAACCTCCCCCGCCCCATCTAAGTTAAGCAATATGTACACTTCCTCCCTTAAGCAATCTAATTGGGTGCTAGTTCCCTCCTTTTGTGACAGAGCAACAAATTCATCACTACCTGAGGAGACAAAAACAAGTGCTACCAAGGCAAGATGGTGGGCTGCCCGAATTTGTCTAATAATAGCTAAGACACCACAGAAAGCAACACAAAGAGGAGGACAGCCTCAAGAAATTATGTGGACACATCATCCAAGCAATACTTCTCCAAGCACTGGTCAAATCCCCACCAGCACAACTGAGAAAGCATTTATGTGAATACCTTAGGTCTGGGTACTGGCCCCTTGGCTTGAGATGTGGGTAGATTTTCCTGAGAAAGGCATCTGCCTTAGACTCTATCTCATTGGTTTAGTTTGTTTAGTCTCTTCCGGGCCTGGGCACAGTTCTGCCACTGACCTGCAGCAAACTCCTGATTCCTAAAACACTCTGACCACATCAAAGGGTTGTAAAATAATCTCCGTGGTTATTAGCTAATTAAACTTGCATTCAACACCATATGCTAATAGGATGAGGCAAAGGATAAGATTCCTATCTTGGATCTTTCCAAGCAGGGCATGTTAGACGGTGACAAGAGAAGGATTAGTTTCTAGCTGGATCTGAGCTCAGGCTTGGGCGTGGAGGGAACTGGTTTGGAAGTGTGAGGGGTTCCCTGAGCTCTGGTGCAAACTACAAGGGTTTCACTCAAGGAAGGGTATGATGTGGGCATAAAACCATGCTTCAGACAGTTGAAGATGGTCCCCTTCGAGAGCCAGGAACACCAGCTGTCCTGCGTTGTCCATTGCCTTTAGCCCCAGGCGGTCCTGCAGAGAGAAAGGCCATAATTAATCAAGAGGCTTAATGAAAAGCTTCATAGTGAAATCATAAAGAAAGTTAACTTGAGATATATTCTCAAAATGCAGTCCTTTCTCTTAAGTATTAAAATTTAGATGTATTGTTGAAAATGCCAAAAAGGATACTTGCCTCCAGTTTTTTTCCTATGCATTAAAAATGTATGTGCAATTGAGGTTATTCTATACAGTTTTATATTCTGCTTTCTGAAATGTTTCCCAAAGCTTCTGGAGGACCACCTATGAGTGGGCAAGCCATGGACAAAACTGCCTCAAAATGTCAAGTTAAGTGGGACTGAGCTAAAGACAAGAGAACATTAGCTAGATAACTTACAACAGATCCAACCCTTAGATGACAAAACTCAGACACTTTCATATCCTGCAGCTGAACATGTCATGACCCACAGCTGGGGTGCTGACGAACAAGTATGGATGGGAAGAGGAGCAGTTATGATGGTGCCTGCCAGCATGTTGCTTCTGCTGTAGCTACCATCAGTTTGAGTTCCTGACAAGTTCTTAGTTGTAATATCCAAAACTCTTAACAGATCCTAGCTTCCCTGTCCTTTTACCTCACCCAAGATGGGGCACCAGATGCAGGAGAAAAGCCAAGAGATGACAATTGGCCTCTTAAATTACTTGGAGGAATTTGAATAGACAGAAGGCAAGTGGTTCAGATGTAACACTTCTGCATTTCGGGGAGAGTATCTCCCAAGATAAAAGCCTTAAGAGTACGGAAGGCCTCAGAACTGGAGGTGGTGAAATGCTGCCACCTGTGCTTGAGAAACAGGATCTACTGCTGAACAAAATTCACAGCTCTGTTCCTCGGTCTCCTGCAGGAGGAGCTCCCCGTGTCAGTGCCTGATTTAAAAACAGGACTTGCGCATCTGTTGTTTTAAAGTAACAGCCCTCTATGTTTCTGTCACACGTGGGGGCTTTGTAGTGGACTACACCTCAGCAAAGGAAGCTGGTTCTAAACCTTATTATCAGAAGGAAGGAGTCAGAGATGATGTGTCCCTTGTACATGCCTGAAAACATGACGTACAGGTCCTTCAACCTTCAGGACGTAGGCTTCGGTAAACCAATGCCTCATAAGCTAGTGCAACAATCAACAGCCTAACAAGCCTCGTCCACATCAGACACGAGTCAGACGCTTCTTGAGCACCTGCTGTGCTGGGGTGTACAAGACAAGGTGTGTCACCAAAGCACCTAGCAGCTTCCGGAAGCAGGAGCTGAAAAGGACTGCGCCTCTCTTCCCCAGTTACCTGTGTGTACAGGGTGCTCTCCTGTAAGGGAATGGTTTCCTTGGCTTGGCCACTTCTGTAAAATCCAAACCACTGCAGGAGAGAAGGAAGAAATGAGGTCAGATCAGACACATGGCGCATATACTGCCAAACTGGTTTAAGACTGGCTAGTAGCTAAGACTACCAACAAACTGAACACCCTAACACTGCAGCAAGGAGGGAAAACAGCGTGTCCTGAGTCATCTCTTCTTAAGGGTGGGTCCTGAGGTATGAGGACATTCCAAAGAGCTTTCCAACTCCCCAGAATTGCTGCTTCCTACAATTATTGAGCACCTACTCTGTGAAAATCCTTGTGCTGAAGTCTAAATATTCAAAGATGAATATGTATACAGTCCCTGTTTTCAAGAAGCTCTAGTCCAATGCACAGAAACAACTAACTGTTCAGCATGGGGGTCAGCAAACTTCCATAAAGACCAAATACAAAATATTTTAGATTTAAGGGCCACGTGGTTGCAGCTACTAGATGCTGCCATTGTAATGCAAAAACTGCCACAGGCAATATTTCTGAAATGAATATGGCTGCATTCTAATGAAACCTTATTTATAGACATTGACATTTGAATTTCATGTAATTTTCACATCATCAAATATTCTTTTGACTTTTTTCTACCATTTACAAATAATAAAAACCATTTTTAGTTTGTGGGCCATACAAATGCATGTGGCAGGCTGGATTTGGCCCACAGGTGTAGTTTGCTAGTCCCTGGTGCTCTGACACAATGTGATGAATGCTGATAGAACAGAGGCTGATGATTCTTTAAAAGAGGGAGCAAAGGCAATTCCCTGGCGGCGCAGTGGTTAGCACTCTGCGCTTCCACTGCAGGGGCCGTGGGTTCGATCCCTAGTCTGAGAACTAAGATCACGCGTGCTGTGCGGCACGACCGAAAAAAAAGCAGGTGGGTGGTAGCAAATTCTGCTTGGAAGAGGGGTGGCATCCTGGATGGAGGAAGTGACATTTGAGATTGGCCTTGACAGCTGAATAGAAGCTTGTCAGGCGGAGAAGCCCACAGAAGGGCGTTTTAGAGACTGAAAAGCATGAACAAGGAACACAGACACACAAAAGAAAAAGCACATGCCAGGCCCGGGGCATTTCAAGTAATACAGTATGGCTTGATGAGAGAGGATATGAAGTGGTCATGAAGTTAAGATTAAGTTGGAAAGACAGGTCGAAGACAGGTCAAGGCAGACCTTGAATGTGAACCTCAGGAATTTATAGACTTTGGACTCGTAGTTCTGAACGTTTTTTGGATCACGGATCTCTGAAAATCTGATAAAAATTATAGACCCTTCCTCAGAGGGTGCAACTACAGTTGACCCTTGAACAACACGGGTTTGAACTGCTCCGGTCCACTTATACGTGGATTTTTTTCCAATACTGTGGATGCTGAGGGCCGACTATAAGTCATATGTAGATTTTTGCCTGTGCGAAGGGTCAGCGTCCCTAACCCCCACGTTTTTCAAGGGTCAACTAAGTTTGCACACAATTTGGGGCAGTTGGGGGGCTACAACCCTCAGTGTCCCATTTGTAGACCTCAGAACCCCTGCTCTACACAAAGGTGGGTGAAAGGGACTGACAGTTTTACCCAGCAGGCAGCTGTGGGCTTTTATTCGTTTGTTTCTTGTCTTTTTTTAGTTTCGCCGCACTCGGTCTTTGTTGCGGCGCGTGGGCTCTTCATTGCGGGCTTCTCTCTAGTTGCGGTGTGCAGGTTTCTCTAGTTGTGGCACGTGGGCTCCAGGGCACATGGGATCAGTAGTTGCGGTGCACGGGTTTAGTTTCCCTGCGGCATGTGGGATCTTAGTTCCCCAACCAGGGATCAAACCTGTGTCCCTTGCATTGGAAGGCGGATTCTTAACCACTGGACCACCAGGGAAGTCATGCAGCTGTGTTTTAATGCCATTTATTCTGATGGTCTCCTGGCATGTTGTGGCCTAAGCAGCATCTCACCTCAGAATCCACGGGGTCCACAATGGAATCGTTGAGGAATTTCACCATCACAAACTTCTTCAGGGCCATCAGGTTTTTCTTGTAGGACTCATTGACACCCTGGAGAAAAGGCGAACAGTAAGTACCTCAGGGACACCACCATCAGGTTATAGGTGGGGAATTAAAACCTTTCAGTACTCTGGTCTCCCTGACCCTGGGCCACCATGTTTCTTCTCCATGGTATGGGCTGCTTTTCTAGCTTCCTTCCCAGAATATACCAGGTACAGCCTTTTCTTACCATCCTATCTGACTGACAATGCTCCCACCAACCATGGCATACTGGTGCCACCATGAATCCGTCACTGCACTCCAAAGGCCCCCATCACATAGGTTCAAGGCTTCTAGCCAGAGAAAGCCAAGGCAAAATAAGAAACTACAAACTCGGAGTGGTTCTGCTATACTATTCTATTCCCACCGCCCCCCTTCAAATTCTGTTTTTGTTTGTTTTAAACCTCCGGATAAGCCCGATATAAATTGAGCCATCTAGTTTACCAGAATCTCCCAAAGCATGCTCATCTTTGGGACACACTCAGTCCCCTCTGCAGTCTCTCTTCTAAGTAAATTACTCTTCTGAGAAAATACGACCCAAAAAGGATCCACTAGAAAGGCTTCCCTCAGTAAGGCAGCAGCTGAAGTTCCATGTAAGCCAGCCAGCACCTACTGAGCTCACCCTGCTGCTTCAACACTGGGAAAGAGGAAGAACCTACAGGAAGAAAGCCACATGAATTTCAGCCTCCCTAAAAGGAACTGAATCTCATAAGCACCGCCTCCCAAAAGACAGAACTTCTTGTTTCCTGGGATATTCTGCCTGGGATATTCTGAATAAACGGTCACTGCTAATCTGTTTATAATGCCCCGAACAGGAAAATGAATGCACATCTGTGGTAGCCTGGGCTGGGTGCTTACTCTCTCCTGATTGATATCTGCCAAGAAGATGCTGTGGTTGCGGTACATGTCCTCCTTTATGGGGTCGTGCCAGTATTCTGCTTGCACCAGGCTGTGGGAGGAAAAGAAAGAAAGGTGACCAAGCTGCACTTCGGTCAGCACTCCCGGGGCATGCCCCTGTGCACAGGCCACCAAGAGACTTCAAAGGGACAAAGGACCAGAGCCTTCGGTTCCCTCTGCCTGATCCATTTTTTCTTAGCATCTCCTATGCTCCTTCTTGTCGTTGAGATCCCAGCCTAAATATCTTTTCTTCAAAGACCGTTCTGTCCAAAGTAGGCACCTCCTCCATTACTGTCCATTGCTGCCCCCTGTTTCTTTCTGCCACGGGCTTAGCACTGTTATCTAGTGCATCTGTTTACTTGGAGACCCCCTTTCCCCAAGTAAACAGAGTATGTTACCCTAAATGTCTTATTTACAAGAGCATGTTACCCTAATTGTCTTATTCTCCACTGTATCTGCAAGACTTACAATGGGGCCTGGCAAACAGTAATAGTTCAGTAATTGATTAAATTATGAACAAAGTATTTTAAGTGCGACTAAAACTTAGAGACAACACAACCACTGCAATACTTATAAATAAAGGAAAGAGAAAGCTAAAGTTGAATAAATATTTTCAACACAGCACCACTAGTGGTACCAGCCCAACGCTGCCTACTAACTACGAGCTGAGCGCTGCACTGAGAGCTTCACACTCCATTGGTCTAATCCTCACAGCAACCCTGCAGGAAAACACTATTAGCCTCGTGCTGGAGGTGAGAAGTAGGCTCAAGGACATCCAAGGCCACACAGCTGGACAGTGTAGCGCTGAGCCTCTCCAACAACCCCCTAGAGAGAGAATATGGAAGGCCATGTCTTTTATTTTCCCTTCACATTTGATTGCTACTTCCAGGTTCAGTAGAGAATTCTACATTGGAAATCATTTTTTCTCAGAAGCCAAAGGTACTGCACCACTGCCTTCTAGCTAGTAGTTTTGCTGTCAGGGAGTCAGTGTGCGGCCTCACGGGGCTCTGCCCTTTACCCCCAGTGTTCTGACACTTCACGGGAATATACCTGGATGTGGGTCTTTTTTCACCCCTGACTACTTGGTGAGCCCTTTCGATGTAGAAACTCATGTCCCATAGTTCTGAGAAGTGTTCTCATATTACTTCTTTGATAATTCCAATCCACTCTTTCCTCTGTTCTCTTTTTGAAACTCCGATCAGGCAGGTATTGAATTTCTTGAACGGCTTCTCTAATTTTACCCGTTCCCCCCTTTTTTCTACCTCATTGAGATTTTGTTCTAATTTCCAAGAAATGTCTTCAACTTTATATTCCCATACCGCTAACACATTTTTGTTCTGGTTATCTTATTTTTAGCTTCCAGGATCTCTTTCTCTCGGATGACTGGTTTTACTTGCATTCTCTTCTAGCAGATGATAGGTTTTATTTGCATTCTCTTCTAGCATCATGGATGATCTCTTATCTCTGAAGATAATAATACAGGCTTTTTTTTTTTTTTTCCTTAAGGTTTTCTTCAGCTCCTTGAATTGCCATCTGTTTCTTCCAAGTTACTTTTTGCTTGTTTCGGTCTTTCATTTTGGAAGCTTTCCCCAGATGTCTGACTGGGGGTCCTTGGCTCACTGTTCATATTTAAAGAAGCTGACTGAAAGTTCTTCACGCAAGAACAGAGCTTATCTACTGGTGGCTTGACTACGTCCTAACTTCTTAAAGGATTCCAAAACATGAACCTATAGGTCTTTTCTCTGGGACCAATCAGTGTTTTCAGAGAGGGATCCGTCAAACTTCTGCCTAGCAGGTAATAAGCCTGGCTGCTATCATTCTAGGAGCAGAATGGGACGGGGTGGGTTTTCAATATGGTGTCTTACCACTGTTAGGTGCTTGTTATCTCGAAGTCTGGTACTACTTTTTTTTTATTAATTTTTTTTGTTTTGTGGCCATGTGACACGGCATGCGGGGTCTTAGTTCTCCGACCAGGGATCAAACCCATACCCCCTGCAGTAGAAGCATGGAGTCCTAACCACTGGACGGCCAGGGAATTCCCCTGGTACTTTTTTTTTTTTTTTTTTTTTGAGGTACGCGGGCCTCTCACTGTTGTGGCCTCTCCCGTTGCGGAGCACAGGCTCTGGATGCGCAGGCTCAGTGTCCATGGCTCATGGGCCCAGCCACTCCGCGGCATGTGGGATCTTCCTGGACCAGGGCACGAACCCGTGTCCCCTGCATCGGCAGGCGGACTCTCAACCACTGCGCCACCAGGGAAGCTCCCCTGGTACTTCTTTAGTCAAACTGCTCCAGAAAATAAATTTGGCTTCTCTTGTCAGGGTGGAGGAGGAGCAGTCACTTGGACGTGCATTTCAGGGAACTAAGGAGTTTGATCATTGTTTATATAGATTTTCAACAAAAAGTCCCATGCACTTACTCTACCTTCCAAGGTATCTTAGGCATCTAATTCCTGAGTCTTTCTGGGACAGTAAAAAGTGAAGCTGGTTCCTTCTTGTCAGTGTATCCCTCCACAGACATAAAGGTTTCAGAATTTTCTGCTCTACTAAAACAGTTATCACTCATTAATTTGCTTTCTGTCTTTAAAAAAAAATGTTGACGTCTTTTATTATCTCTTCTCTCCTCTCCTGTTCTCTTTGCCCTTGTGGGTTTATCACTTTTTATTCTTTTGCTACCAGTTTATTAAAGGTTAAGAAGGAAGTGAAGATAAACACATCCATGTACCACTTTTAATCAGTATTCAGGTGTCACTGTCCCCCCACCCCCCAGCTGACTGCTCCTCTACAGTCAATAATAATCCCAATTGTGTTTGGTTCACCAAAGAAGGAAACACAAAGAAAGAAAAGGGTGGATTCTTTCTGAGGCATCTGGGCAATAGTTAGAAAAATAAAGAGTAAAGAATAAAGAACAATGTAGCTTAAACAGATCATACATACCCATGAGAACAGAGAATATTTGGACATAAATAACCAAGCTGTGACTAGTCAAACCAGGGAAGGGGTAAAGCTTAGCAGTGGTTTGAGTTGCCTGAGTGGGTAGGAGGTGGAGATATAAAGTCTCTTAGTTTCCTTCACTGACCATCAGGTGGCACTGTTGACCCAAGACAGCTTTGTGGCTACATGTGTAGTCAGCCAATGGGTAGGAAAGGAAAAGAGAGCTAGCTGCAGGTCTTTTCTACAGGCCAGTCATTCACAAGGCTGTACCCTTGGACAGGCCTTCAAGGAAGTGTTGTACTGAAAAGCTGCTATCAAACAAGAATCATACACTTGGAAGACCCATAGGATAGATACCAAAACCATACAAGTTAATCCCAAATCTCAGTTATCACCCAGAATACTCCAGACCTACTGAATTCAAATTTCTAGGGATGGAGCCCTAGAATTCATTTTTAATGAATTTCCCAGGGGGTCTGATGTATAATTTAAGTTTGGAAACAACTGAAGGAGAACACACTCTGAAAGTGATCTTGTATATTTTTAAATACCCAAACACAGGTAGCTAAGGACATTGACATAGGAAGCTAACCCCTCATTGCTGACAACAGAAAGAATCTGTCCTCCAAATATTAACAGCAATTCCTTGAGCCTACTACTTTCTAAAGGCTTTTTTGGTTTTATTTTTACAGATGAAAATGTAATGTTGTGGGGACTTCCCTAGTGGTCCAGCGGTTAAGACTCTGCACTTCCATTGCTGGGGACCAGGGTTCAATCCCTGGTTGGGGAACTAAGATCCCATACGCCTCGTGGCATGGCCGAAAAGTAAAAAAAAAAAAAAAATTGTTGTAATTACAGTCTTCTTTTATAGAAAAAATGTCTTCCTTTCCTTTAAATTAATATTAGAGCAGTTTTAGGTTTACAATAAAATGAAGCAGGTAGTACAGACATATTTACAATAAATATCTCATTTGAAAATCACTAGCAACTACTCCTAGAATCACAGTTAGCATGAAAGTGAGCATGATATTTTCATTAGTGACAGTTCTGTATCCTTTTCAGCTAACCATACATACCGTTCTTGTATAGCTTTGTTGTAAGCTCCAGCATTCAGTGTTTTTCTGATCAAGTCACAGATGTGAGAGCTCTCTCCTGGGCACCGAGGGAGTCCAAAAACACCTATAGTAGTAGAAGACAAACATCCATGCCTTCAGTAGTCATGTACTGAATACCTACTATGTGCAGGGCATTGCAAGAAACAAAACCAGAACTAGACCCTGATCTTGTTCATTTGTTCCTCAAGAAAATAATGTTTTGAGAATTAATACTATAACCAGCTTCCTCCTGGTGTTCCCACACTCTTTTCTGCCTCAGGACCTTTGCATCTGCTTCTCTCTGGAGTATGTATTTCTCTTACTCTTCAATGGCTGGACTCATTCTCATCTCTTGGGTCTTGGTTTAGAGAAGTCATACCTGAGTGCCCTAACTCAAGCAGTGCCCGACCCCAGTTCCTTCCCCTCCCCCAATTATACTTGCATCCTCATCATCCTCATTAATAACATTTTGGGGGGTACCAGACATACCAGTTCTAAGCATATATTGGCAATAATTAATTTAATCCTCATAACCACCCTGTAGAGTAGAATCATTTGCACCATATTACAGATAGGAAACTTTTTTTTCCTTTTTTAAGGAAACTTTCAAACAGAGAGGTTAGATACCTTGTCCAAGGTTAGAAAGTAAGTGATGGAGCCAGGATATGAACACAGGCAGTTTGGCTCCAGAGCCCACACCTTTCACCAATACAGCCACCATTCTTCCTATTATCCTATTTTTCTTTCTTTATCATAGTTACCATTATCTGTATTTATTTTGTTTACTTATTTCATGTCTATTCTCCCCCCCGCACTAGAATGGAAGTTCCATGAAGGCAGAAACCTTGTCTGTCTTGTTTCTAGGTTTTTTTAACTATTTGTAGAATCAATGAATGAATGATAAAGCTGTTCCTACCAACTTGCATTTAAATAATACGTGTACTTTAAAAAAGTATCTTCCTACCTATTATTTCATTTCATCCTCTGAAAAATTCCCACAAGATGGGCAGGGTCTTATTTTAGTTTCCCTCATCTGTGAAACAGACCTACGATACCGAATTACTTGCCCATCAGTAACCGTTAATTGGGTGAAGCCAGTTTCCTGATTATAAGGAGAATCCGTCTGTTCCTACACCCTACCAGCTAACAGCTATATCCATCAGAAGAGAGATAACGTTCTATCCCAAAGACACATCTTCCCCCAAAAGTAAATAATTCTGTCTAAATAGCAAACCTGTTGTTTTTTGAAAGATTTAATCTCTACTGTTAATTATAAAATTAACAAAAAGCCTAGACACTATTCTTTGCCTAAGTCTAAATTCAGTAGGACATCACCCATGTCAGAAAACAGGAAAGGTTGTTGGGGGACTTCCCTGGAGGCACGGTGGTTAAGAATCCGCCTGCCAGCGCAGGGGACACGGGTTCGAGTCCTGGTCCAGGAGGACCCCACATGCCGTGGAGCAACTAAGCCCGTGCGCCACAACTACTGAGCCTGCGCTCTACAGCCTGCGAGCCACAACTACTGAGCCCACACGCCACAACTACTGAGACAGCATGCCGCAACTACTGAAGCCCACGCGCCTAGAGCCCGTGCTCCGCAACAAGAGAAGCCACCACAATGAGGAGCCTGCGCACTGCAACAAAGAGTAGCACTGCTCGCCGCAACTAGAAAAAAGCCCACACAGCAACGAAGACCCAATGCAGCCAAAAACAAACAAACAAACAAATAAATAAATTTTTTAAAGAAAAAAAAAGGAAAGGTTGTTGGACTTTCCTAACTCCTAAACCACCACCTGTTACATGGCTGCAACCACCTCACCTCCATGAAATCATGTCAATTAAATTAGAGAGAAGTAGGTGGTAACCTAATGATTCACCTGTGTTCCAGGCCTCTGGAATCCTATTTCATCACCTCTCCTGGCTAATTTACTATAAATTAGAAAAACAGGATTTTTGCAAGGATGGCTGACTTCTTGTACAAATAGAGCTCCTAGAATTTTTTAGGCAAAGGGGACAAAGTTACCTTGATGTTGTCCCCCAACTGATATGAGATTGATCATAGGAGGTGATGGGCATCTCTGAGCCACTGCCCTCCTGGAGAAAAAAAAGGATTATCAGTTCCAACTGTCAGATGGAAATGTATCATCAACAATTAACTTCCCAGGGCTTCCCTGGTGGCGCAGTGGTTGAGAATCTGCCTGCTAATGCAGGGGACACGGGTTCGAGCCGTGGTCTGGGAGGATCCCACATGCCGTGGAGCAACTAGGCCCGTGAGCCACAACTACTGAGCCTGCATGTCTGGAGCCTGTGCTCCGCAACAAGAGAGGCCACGATAGTGAGAGGCCCGCGCACTGCGATGAAGAGTGGCCCCCGCTTGCCACAACTAGAGAAAGCCCTCGCACAGAAACGAAGACCCAACACAGCAAAAATAAAGTAATTGATTAATAAACTCCTACGCCCAACATCTTCCAAAAAAAAAAAAAAAAAAGAAAACCACAGCTTTTCTCCTTTAAAAAAAAACAAAGACAAAAACAATTAGCTTTCCAGATTAAGCTCCTTAATCCTCTGTGGCTCCCCAAAGCCACAAAGTTTCAGGACTTTCCTCTGATACAACCAATCAAATCTTTATTCCTTCACAGAAAATAAGTTAAGCTCCATAGAACTTCTTCCATGGGGAT
Source organism: Delphinus delphis (assembly GCF_949987515.2). NCBI lineage: Eukaryota > Metazoa > Chordata > Mammalia > Artiodactyla > Delphinidae > Delphinus > Delphinus delphis. The sequence goes on from NC_082683.1 coordinate 32,142,488, forward strand.
ATTTTAGAAGAGTTTCCCTTCCAAAACAGGTGAAGATTCCAAAAGAACTGAATGGGTAGATCTATCTGAATCAAAGGGAAAAAAAATCAGTTCCATGTAAGTGATATAACAAAAAGGGACTTACAGAAATTGGCCTCCCTGGGAGAATCCCATAGCATTGTAGCCTTGCTGCAATTTAGGATCCTTAGCAAGAATCTGACACACCGTTGTTACTTGGGAGTTGACATTCAAAAAGAAGCTGTTCTCCACATCCTAAAAGAAGAGCCACGAGAAGTGAAAGGATGGGGCTGAAAACTATCACTGGCACCTTCTCTAAGAGCAAACTTGTTTAGGTTGGTACCCTCACAGAAGCCACTCAAGAACTAAAGTATCACTGTATGATCTGCTGCTAAAAATACAAGGTTAAGCATCTTAATCGTATATTCTATGAAATCAGTCAGCAAACCTTCAAAGGAACAGAGCCGTGAGGGGCCTCACCTCTACCAGGGTCTTCCCAATCTCTAAAGACAAGACGTAAATTCCAGGTATTTTCTTCTCGACCATTTTCTTAACAGCGCCCATGCTTAAGGGATTACAACAGCTGTCTCCTAGAAAACAAAGGCAATCGTGGAAACTCATGAGTAAAAAAAACATTATTTTTTTAAAAAAACTTCTGTGCTTTAAAGGCATTAATGAAAATGTGAAAAGACAACATACAGAATGGGAAAAAATACTTGCAAAACATATACTTGATAAGGGTTTAATACGTGGACTATACAAAGAACTCTACAACTCCACAACAAGAAGACAATCTAATTAAAATGGGAAAAGGACATGAACAGACATCTCTCCAAAGAAGACACACAAATGGCCAACAAGCACATGAAAATATGTTCAACATCAGTGGTCATTAAGGAAATGCAAATCAAAATCACAATGAGATACCACTGCACAACTAGTAGGATGGCTTTAATTTTTTTTTAAATTAATTCATTTAAAAATGGAAAATAACACGTGTTGACAAAGATAGGGAGAAATAGGAACCCTTTACATTGCTGGTGGAAATGTAATATGGTGCAGCCACCATGAAAACAATTTGATGGTTCTTCAAAAATTTAAACATACAATGACCATATGACACATCAGTTTCACTTCTGGATACATACCCAAGAGATGTGAAAACGTTATGTCCCTACAGAGATTTGTAGAAGACTAAAGCAGCATTATTTGTAATAGCTAAAAGGTGGAAAACACCCAAATGTTCATCAATGGATGACTGGATAAACAATTGTGGTACATATATACAATAAAATATTATTCCACCATAAAAAGGAACAAAGTATTGACACATGCTACAATGTGGATGAACCTCGAAAACATTATTATAAGTGAAATAAGCCAGAGACAAAAGGTAACATATCGTATAATTCCTTTTATATGATACATCCAGAGTAGGCAAATCCATTTAAACAGAAAGCAGACTGAACATTTCCTGGGGATGATGGGAAGTGGGGGATGAAGAGTGATTCCTTAATGGGTACAGGTATTTTCTGGGGTGATGAAAAAGTTTTTTGTTTTTTTTTTCCAGGAAATGAGTTGATTTATTTATTTTTCTTTTTAATTAATTTTTTTTGATGAAAAAGTTTTGAAACTAGAGAGAAGTGGTGATTGCACAACGTGAATACACTAAATGTCACTGAATTGTATACTTTGACATGGTTAATTGTATGTTATATGAATTTCACCTCAGCAACAACAAAAAGAGAGTTCAGCTCATGTTCATCAGGTAATAACAAACTTCAAAAGCCCACACAATATAATGGGGACACCAAATTCACAACTGAAAATAAGCAGGGGTGCAGATTCCCTTATCATCTAGAACATTTGGGGTTAATAGACTCAAAAACACTTTGGAATCTGATTTCTCTTTAGGGCCAGGACTACAGTAAGACAAGTAAAGCGCCTAGGACACAAAATTTAAGGAGGTGCTAACTCTTGCGTTCATGTAAGTGCTGGCCTTGAACTTACATTTTGCTTTTTTTTTTTTTCCTGTTTCAAGGAACCAGAACTAAGAATAGGAAGCAAAGTGGCCGCTGAGTGGGAGAACTGGGCTGAGATCATTTTCCATTTTGAATTTAATCATCCCATTTTCAACCTGAGAATAAGCTTAAGAATTTGTTTTTAAAGAAGGAAAAGGCCTCAAGCATCTTTGATTTCTTGCACTAAACTATAATTGTGGGTTACTTAACTGCCTCCCATACGGAGTGACTGTGCTCTGGGAGGGCACGGAGCTCCCCTGTTCTCCTTTAACTCCACTGTAGTAGCCCCAGGCCCTGGCACAGAGCCTTGAAAGAACTGTCTCTATTTACTGACTCTAATTCCACTCTGAACATTTTCCTTTAAGCCATTTCAAAAAGGCTCTCACTCTCACCACTCCCCTAAAAGTGCTTTTGTCAAGGTCATTAGTGATCTTCCTATTCCTAAATCCAATAACCAATTCTCAGCCCTCATCTTATTGGACCTGTCATCAACATCTCACAGTTTTTTACTCCCTTCCTCTCGAAACATTTTCACGTGGCTTCCAGGACTCTGCCCTCTCCTGACTCTACCGCCTCCCTAGTCGTTCCATCACTGTCTCCTTTGCTAATTCCTCCCCATCTCCTCAACCTCCAGACCTGACTGCTTCAGGTCTCGGTCTTTAGACCTCTTCCCTCCTCTGCGTACACTCACTCCCTAGGTGATCTCGCCCAGTTCCATGGCTTTAAATGCCAGCCATATGCCAAAGGCTCCCAACTTTAATCTCCAGCCTGTATCTGTCTTGGACTCCACACTCCAAATGCCTCTACATCTCCTGGATGTGTAACAAACAACTCAAATTTAGTAAGTCCAAAAGCAGACTCTTGGTTTTCATCCCAAATTTGCTCACCCTACAGGCTTCCCCATTTTGGTAAAATGACAACGTCATCCTTCTCACTGTCCAGGCCAAAACCCATGGAATCATCCTTGACTCCTTTCTCATCCCACATCTAACCTGTTATCAAATCCCGTTGGTTCCATCTTCAAACTATATCCAAACTTTGACCACTTCTCAACATCTCCTCTATTACTAAACTGTTTCAAGTTACCATCACCTCTTGTTTAGATTACTGCAAAAGCTTCCTAACTTTTCTCCTTGCAAAGATCCACGACCCCCTACAATCTATTCTCAATATAGCAACTAGAGTGCTTTTAAAGTGCAAATCAGACCATGTCACTCATCTGCTCAAAACCCACGAGAACTTCCCATCTCATTCTAGCCAAAGTTCCTACAGTAGCCTTAGTAGGCCCAACAACATCAGCAGGCCACCCCCATCCCCCTCCCATCTCTGAACTAAACACCTATTTTCTTCCAGCTACAATGACCTGAATGCTGTTCCTTGAACATACCACCATACCTGACATACTTCTGCCTCATGGCCTTTGCATCTGCTGTTTCTTCCACCAGATATTCACACAGCAACTTCCCTCATCGACTTCAGGTCTTTGTTCAGGTGTCACTTTCTCAGTGAATCCTTTCCTGACCTTGCTCTATAAAACTGCAAGCCCCCACTTGCAGTCTCTATCCCCCTCTCTGCTTTATTTTTCTCCATTGCGCATATCACCATTTAACATATTATATTACATTATATTATTATATTATATTATAGTCTGTCTCTCCCACTGGAAAGTTCTAAAAGAGCAAAGAATTTAGTCTATTTCGTTCACTGCTGTATCCTCAGCATCCAGTAGGTATTCAATAACTATGTGTCAAATGAACTACTGGTGCCTAACAAATCTCTTCAATGTGTGAATGAACAAAAGGATGGATGCCCCGGTCATGCAGCCACAGCCCAGCCTTCCCCGAGCAAGCGTCTGATGCTGCACCCGGACGCCGCTGCCATGGGGATTAAACCAGGACACCACGTAAAACCCTACCGCAATGCACACCGCTCTGTGAGCGCTCACCAAAAGACAGCTCCTTCCGCATCTCCCTTTCCCATGCAGAGTAACCCCCAAATCCTAAACCGTGGGGACTGCCGGGTGCTGTGTGACCACGGTCCTCGCCCTCCACACTTGCACTTTGCAGAAGCGAACACAGGTTTGGAGAGGGAAGGAGTCGCCAAAACCTTTTGACTCTCTTCTCACTCCCTCCTTCACTTACCCATCCCATGCCAGATCACCAGAGGCAGCGGGGCCGGCGGGTCAAGATGCCCCAGCGCCAGGGAAGCGCAGGACCCCGGCAGGAAAGCGAGAGCCAAGAGCCACAACGAACTGGACGACGCCATCTTGACTCAATCACATGACCGCGCTCCCCTCTCCTGGGCCGGGCGCGGGAGGGGCTGGGCCGCAGCCTCCGCATCTCCGCATGGGAAGCTGCGCGGACTAGTGTCTGTCCTGGAGTGTTACCCTAGCGAACAGACCGCCCGCAGGAATCAAACGCAAGCCAACATTTATTCAGCGCTTCCTACGCATCAAACACTATTCTAAGCGCTTTACATCTGGTATCTGATTTAATCCTCGTAACAACGCCGAATACACTTCTCCCCATTTTATGGGTCGGGACACTGAGGCGCTGAGCATTTGGGTTTGGAACCAAGTTCACAGAGAGTAAATTGGCGGATCCAAAGTCTTTGCTCTTAACCTCTGCATTGCACTGCCTTTGGAAGAAAAGTACTTTGTGGAAGGAAGAAAAGAAGGAAGGACTCAGCTCTCTATCAGAAATTGAAGGGGAGGGATAATTTCCAGGGTTAATCATGGCAGTGTGGTATTCTCTATCATGAAGGAAAGATAGGACTTCAACAGGCAAAGATGAAATGCGGGAGAAGGACTGTTATGAGCTAAGGTAGACAGGAAAGCTACCTGTTTTTTAGAAATAGCAGAGCTTGCAGACTGACAAGAGCATCTGAAGGATGCAAGAGTGATGGAAAAAGCCACTGCCACTTCCTGGTCTAATCTTAGAGCTGGGTTACTGCAGGAAACTCTCATCCACCATTTTACCCTTTTTCATTTGCCTCCAGATTCATTATCTCAATCCACTTTCACCATTTTAGTTCCCTGCTCAAAAATATTTTTTCGGAAAAACATTGAAATTGTTTGAATGGAGAATATGTTAAGTGAATTAAAGTGTATCCACTGTACAAAGGAATATTGTGAATCAGATTTTATAAAGGATAAGGTAAATTTGTATATAATGACACAAAAAATGTTTTCTATATATTGTAAAGGAAGAGCTAGTAACTGTATTTTTGCAAGAAGTACATGTGTTGTGGTGATGGTTGCAGCACTCTATAGTTACCAAAAATCATTGGGTTGTACACATGAAATTGGTGAATTTTATGGTATGTAAAACCTACATTAAAACAGCTCTTTTTTAATCTATATATTCACGTGTTTCTAGTGATTTTGACTGAAAGGCCCAAGAACTGACAAGCAAAAAGAAAGAAAATAAATATACAAAAAGATCAGGGAACTGTTAAGAGTGATATTCTTGGGGCTGTATTATGTTGACTGAAGAAAAATGCACAACATGAGAGTTGTGAGTTAAGTTTTATTTGGGGCAAAGTGAGCCCTATAGTCCCGGATGCAGCCTCTCGGTTAGCTCTGAGGAACTGCTCCGAAAAGATAAGGGAGAGGTCAGTATATATGTAATTTAGGTGAAGGGGGATGCATGCAGTCAAACACACACATTTTGCCAGAGGGTTGCTGCTAGCGACAAGAAGGTAGCTGCTAGTCAGGAGGAGCAGGTGTTTCTGTTAATGATTTCAGTGCTTTCCTGGATATGAGAAGAAATTGGGCTCCTAAAATCTTCTCCCGAAAATATTTAACTATCTGGAGGCCTGTTCTGCCAGTTTTTTCAAGCGCAGAGTGCCTCATTCCTGAACTCCTTTCAGGGGGTGTTGAAGGTCAAAGACTGCAGTGGCTAGTGACTTCATTCTTGTAGGGTGACATGATGAGCAACAATTTTTAGCTGACAATTATAAGGAACTTTCATTTTTACTTTATATGCTTCTGTATGGTTTGAATTTTTATAGGAAGGATACATAACTTTTATTTTTCCCAGGTTTTCCCCCCAGTTTTATTGAAATATAATTAAAATATTGCATTAGTTTAAGGTAGACAACATGATGAATGATATATGTACAGATACATAAATTTTATAATCAGAGAAAAGGATATATATACATATATACATTAAAAATTATTGTATTTCTCAGTTAAGATAATGGAATTCTCATAGACTCTGTTTCCACCAATACTCAAGAAAGTTTTAAAAGTTGAAATTTCATCCACGGCAAGCGAAGCGTTACAGCTCAGCATCTTAAATGTCAATAAGCAGCAAAAATCAAGGAAAGAAATAGAAGATCTGGTCTGGAACAAGCATGTCACGGCTTCCAATCCTGCCTCCATTCCATCAAAACTCATACTGTTAGGTCCGCAAAATCCTGGAAAATAACACATACATATGAGCGTGTATTCCAAGAGAGAAGAAAATTAAGTGGTTTCCTTATCTTTTATCTCTTCTCTCTGGAAAAGTGAAAATAGCTACTGGGGAGATGAAGGTGGAGTGAGAAGCGAAGAATAGACTAAGTCTTTAGATAGCAGTGAGGACTCCAGGAAAGCATACTGAATCGGAGGAGGCTCTCTCCCATAAGAGAGTGAATTCTGGAATAGACACTTAAAACCTCAGAAGTGATTGCAGAAGTTTGCATTCTAACAAAGACTGCACCTCACCCTCCCTGAGTTCTTCCCCCTCCCCTCCTTCAGACAAGCTTATAAGTCATAGAAAAAGTGCATACAGCATAAAATAACAGCCTCAAGTTGCTGTTCATTAGGAAAACCAAACCAGTTTCAGATCAAGTGGGAAGGAATTCAGGAGGCAAGTAGAGAAACAGAAAAAATTCACCCCAAGTGCTTTGAGCACTAGAATAACCTAAAAAGAAAATGAGCTCAGTAGATGAAATTCAAAAATGAGATAATAAAACAACTGAAAGAGATGAATAGGGAAATTGCACATTTGATGAAGCGAAGACCAAAACAATGTCATTAAAGAACTAATAAATGCATCAAAACAGCAAGGAACAGAATAGACATGGCTGGAGGTTGAATTATTGATGTGGAAAAAGGCTTGAAATAATCACAATAAAGGGAAGTGAAAAACACTAAGAGATTAAAACAATCAGAGAGAAGCTACTAGATATGGAAGACGGAGGTTGTTTGTGTGCCTGGAGTTGAGAACTCTTAAATGGAACAGAAAAAGTATTCAAAAATTTAAGTACAGGGCTTCCCTGGTGGCACAGTGGTTAAGAATCCCCCTGCCAATGCGGGGGACACTGGTTCAAGCCTTGGTCCAGGAAGGTCCCACATGCCACGGAGCAACTAATCCCGCGAGCCACAACTACTGAGCCCAAATGCCACAACTATTGAAGCCCATGTGCCTAGAGCCCGTGCTCCGCAACAAGAGGAGCCACCACAATGAGAAGTCTGTGCACCGCAAAAAAGAGTGGCCCCCGCTGGCCACAACTAGAGAAAGCCCGTGTGCAGCAACAAACACCCAACACAGCCAAAAATAAATAAATAAAATAAATACATTTATTTAAAATATATATATATATATATATATATATATATATGTACAGAAGTTCCTCTAAAATGATGAGTTAATCTGTAGCTTGAAAGGTCAAATATTTCATACAAAATATTTAACCCTGAGACATATTTTAGTTAATTAATTGAAATTCAGACATCCAGGCAGAAAAAAAGCAAATTGCCTACAAGAAAAAAAGTCAGGCTGTCCTCAGATACCTCAAAAGCAACATTCAGAGACAGAAGAAGTGGAGCATTGTCTACAGAGTTCTGAAAGGACAAAAGTGTGATCCAAGAATAGTATACCCAGCCAAGATGTCATTCAAAAATAAAGGTACTGGACAGTTCCCACAAATATAAAAGAACTCATAGAAAAGGGAAATACTTGAAAGTGAAATTCAGCCAATTAAGAAACAGGGCAAAATTAAGATTTTAAGAATTGAGAAGTCTTGGTAAAAGGATGTGTGATGATCATTGAATCCATTTAAATACAGAATTAATAATGAACACTTGAATGAGTTATTGTTTTGGAGCATATACATGTCATACAGATTAACAATGTAAAATACTATGACTAAGAAATATTGGCCCCACGGGAAGGGGTTATGAAAGATAGGATGAGTGCACCAACGTCCTGATCTTCCACATCAAGGTCAATTGATTTTAACTTAAAACATGTTTTTTGAAAACATTAGTAAGAATAACATAATATCAAAACCATTTTTTCTAACCTTAAATCGATATTTTAAAAAATGAGAACTCTTGTGGTAAATAAACCCTTATTTGATGTCCAGCTTTTCTTTTAGTTTTTAAAAATTCTGTTAAATTGAACTAAGCTTGAATGCAATACTTTTTAACTTTTAAATGACACATATATTATGATATTATTTTTTAAAATTAGGTATATCCATTAACACACCTATTTATCTACCATTCTATCTGTGTAAAAGCATGGAAAGATTTAGAATGATGCTAACCAACTGTTAATAATTGTTATTTTAGATGGTGGGTTTTAAGGGGTTTAAAATGTTTTCCTTGTGTGTGTGTGTGTGTGTGTGTGTTGCATTGCTTAAATTCTTTACAATGAAAATGTTATTTTTTAAAAGAACAACAACTGATTTTTTCTTAAAGCAAAGCAAATTGAAAAACAAACTTTCAGCACTTCTCCCTAGTCTTCAGGATATGATTGATGCTTTTGTCTTCAAAAAAAACCAAACTATCTTTCCAAACCTATCTCCCTTTAGTCTCAAATTAACAGGGCTGATCTATAAGAGATATTCCTTGAAAATCTCTGCTCTGCTCCTTTTCCCAAATAATTTATACCATCTTGAATGGGGTCACCATCCTTATTCCTGGCAAATACAGTCCATCGCACAAAGCTCAACCTCTGGTCTGTCTCTTCCATTGACCTCTTCAGAATTCACCCCCTGCCCAAGCATTTTTTTTTTTTTTTGGTACGCGGGCCTCTCACCGCTGCGGCCTCTCCCGTTGCGGAGCACAGGCTCCGAACGCGCAGGCCCAGCGGCCATGGCTCACGGGCCCAGCCGCTCCGCGGCATGTGGGATCCTCCCAGACCGGGGCACGAAGCCATGTCCCCCGCATCGGCAGGCGGACCCCCAACCACTGCGCCACCAGGGAAGCCCCCAAGCATTTTTTAATCAAATAGTTAAAGGTATCCATGTAGAGAAGTAGCAGTAGAGTTCTTGCTTCCTCTGGGTTTCGTTTTAAGAGGAACCATTTAGAATGAGACAAAGTTCTTTCAATTTAAGTCAATTCCAGGTTGTTATTTTAATAAGTAGCTTCTGACGCTTATTAATATTATAACAGGAAGTGAGAGCTTGCAAAGTCCAAATTTCAATGTAACTTCAAAGAGTACTGAAAGTTCATAAGATATGTATACATTCCCTGAGTAGGCAGGGAACAATGAGAACTTAGAGGAGTGTCCGAACACTCACAGGTTTCAGTTTTCTTTTTCGCAGACAAGAAATGAAAATGCTTTTTTTTTTGTTGTTAAAATACCCAATTTTTAAAATATAAATTTATTATTTATTTTATTTTTGGCTGCATTGGGTCTTCGTTGCTGTGCGTGGGCTTCTCATTGCAGTGGCTTCTCGTTGCGGAGCATGGGCTCTAGGCACACGAGCTTCAGTACTTGTGGCATGCGAGCTCAGTAGTTGTGGCTAGCGGGCTCTAGAGCACAGGTTCAATAGTTGTGGTTCACAGGCTTAGTTGCTCCACAGCATGTGGGATCTTCCCGGACCAGGGCTCGAACACATATCCTCTGCATTGGCAGGTGGATGCTTAACCACTGTGCCACCAGGGAAGCCCGAAAATGCTTTCTATAGATTAAAAAAATTTAATAAAGTTGCTTGCTATTAAAAAACATGATTATTGATAACCAAGATCTAGACACCCACTGACTTTTCAATGAAGTAAACAGAGATTTCACCAAGTGACAGCATATTATAATTCTATAAATATTAACTGTAGAACCTAGTAACATGATTAGATCCTTAGTGATGGAAATATACTCCCATGTCATTAAAACTTTGTAACTCGAAAGGGAGCCTTCTTCCATGTATCAGAATCTTATGGGTCTTTAATTTTTTCCCAAGGTTTTTTCAGTTTGTTTAGTCTTATACCTCTATTATTTATATCCCATATGGTCCTCTTTGTTAGATTCCATTTTCATTTTGCTGAAGTATATCTATGAGTAATTTTTCCACATAGACTATATGGTGTTAAGCATTTTGAATTCTACATGCTTCCTATTTTGCCCTCACATTCAGTTGACAGTTTGGCTATGTATAGAATTCTGAAAAAGACTCTCTTCTTGACCAAAGTTTAGACAGGCTACTCTGAGCCCTCCTTTTGACTATTCTTCACCCTTGGGCTCTGTACTCAACTTGCCTAGCCCAGTTTTAGCAAGAAACCTGCTTAATTAGTTTAGCAAGAATTCCCCCATTCTTAATATCTGATCACCACTGATATCTGATGAAGTTATTCATTCCCCACCCTTGATGTCTAAGTCCTGCCCTTAGCAAGAATCCTGTTAGGCAAGTTTAACAAGAATCCCCCTACCCTTCAGGTCTCTCCTCTTAGTAGTTTCCATCCACTGACTCCCTCACTCTGCTCTTTGCCAGCTGTCTTTGCTGTATTTGGAGTTGAGCTCAGTTTTACTGAAGCCTCTCTCCCTTGTTGCAATGGTACTAAATAAAATCTGTCTTTACAGCCTTTGGCTAGTGTCTGGCTCTATTTCTTTTTAACAATTCTAGGTTCAAATCATTATTTCCTCACACCTTTGAAGACATTCATTGCTAATGATGACAAGTCTCATTCCTTTATAAGAGAACCTGCTTTGTTTGTTTGCTTTTCTTCCTCTTTGGATGCTTGGTTGCCCACTCATATTCCTACATAGGGAGTTAGCTTGAATTTCCTCTGTGTCTGTGTTTTTCCAATAGGCCTATCCCTTAACTTTGGGCTCTATGTGAGCAGGAGGTGAATATCGTATCATTAGGCAGTCTTCATTGTAGCGTGCATGGGGAGTAGGCAGGTAGTCTGGTGACCTCTATAACTGACTCCTTCATGATGATGGAGTGCATTACGTGAATCATTCCTGAGTGAAGCTGCTGTCCCACTCACCCGCCCCTTCCTTTTATACAAGATCTCTCTAGGAGCCTGCTCCAGTCAAGTCCCCACTGTCTTCAAAGAGCAGGTATGATGTGATTAGCAGACAACCCCTTAAAAGAAAATAGTTAGGTTCTTCATTTGATGAATGGCTGTGCCAGATTGTCTGTTGGAAATTCACCAGTGGAGTTCAGGTTACTGCCAGTCAATGAAAGGCATTCAGATGAGATTTGGAAAGCAAACAAGAAGCGGAAGCTATATGTTATTGCTTCTTGGCCAGCTGCAGGAAGACAAGAGGTTTTACAGTAGCCTCCAAGTAGGTCCCCACAGATTGCCCGCCTTGGTGCTGCATGCAGGAGTAATCATTGCAGTTCCTAAAACTTCTGACTCTTTGAAAGCTAGTGACAAGTCTGAGAGCAAAGGATGACTTACTCTGACCTTCAATCCTCCAGCTCTTCTAATGGTTTGATTAAAAGACTATTTCCCTGAAATAAATTCCTTCCTGCTTGAAATATCTAAAATAATTTCTGTTTCCCTGACTGATCTCCAACTGACACAGTGACAAAGACAAGGAGAGCTGGGAAGATAAACATGCTTTAAGACAAAATTAGGGGAATTCCCTGGTGGTCCAGTGGTTAGGACTCAGTGCTCTCACTGCCGAGGGCCCAGGTTCCATCCCTGGTTGGGGAACTAAGATCCCACAAGTGACATGGTGCAGCCAAAAAAACAAAAAAAAATTTTAAAAAGACGAAATTGGCTAGAGAAGATCCCATGTGATAAAGGCAGGAGGCGACAGCTCTGAGAAGAGAGAAGATTGAATCCCTGGGGCTCACACAAAGAGTAAATAACTCAAAAGCCCTTCAAGAAGAAAGTGCCTGGGGGGTTGCTTTTAGATGGTGAGGACACATCCTTGTTTACTACTATATCCCTGGAGCATAGCACATGCTTGACACAGAATTGGTGTATGATAAGCATGTTTAACAAATACCCCAGTAGAGAACTGTGCCTTTCTTTGTGTTTCAGTTCGGATGCTTTTGGTTGCAATTAATAGAAAGTCCAACTCAAACTGGCTTAAGCAATAAAGGGGATTTATTATTCCACATAACTGAAAAATTTTCAGAACTATGCTGAAACTTACTATCAGAACTTCAGGCAATACTTAGTCCAACAGCTCAAAAAGGATGTAATTTATTTTCATCCCTTAACTCTGCCTTCTAAAATGTTGGCTTCATCATAAGACTGACTTCTTTTGTTGATTGATTGATGCCCAGAGCTCCAGAATTACACACTTCCTCTTTATTTTTAAAGTAAAATCACTCATTTTATTCATTCATTCCATCAGCTGAGAATTGCTCTATCGTACAAATACAGTATTGTACCAAAAAATCACAAAACATTACAAAATTAAAAAGTACAAGCTGCCTTACTTAATAAATACGACTAAAAGTAGTTAAAGTGGAAATGAGATAGACTTTAGGTTGGAACCATTGTTTGACCCAGCAAACCATACAAGCTCTGTATAGACATTTTTATTTGTACATAATACAGGGCAATCCTATTTTGCCTTGTGAAAGAATTTAAAAGGAATAGACTATGAAGACAGTATTCTCCTGCTAGAAAATAACTGCCAAGGTTGCTTGGGGGCATTTATGCCATTAGTTTTTAAATATCTCAGTTGAATCCAAGAAACTATATATAAAGCAGGCGGTTTATCTTGTCACAAAGTCTTCTAACTTGTTAAAAAGTTTTTTCCAGAAAACAACGGATATAAATAAAAACAATTGAGAACCCCAGGCAATCTACTCTAAACATCAACCAGAGTACAGAATAATCACTCTGCCATCATCAAATATCACTTTCACGCAAGTAAGAGCTGTTACCATTCTCGCACTTTCTCTTTTATATTTTATAGAAAACAGGGAATCTTTAGCCTAGCATTCCTAAAAAAGATATGATTGGATTGGATTAGATCACATGTCCACCCCTGGATCTATGACTGTGGTCAAGTGTGCACTGATCTGCTCCACCCCTGAATTAGAGTCAGCTTCCCTGGACAAAATGAATACTATGAGGAGAGACCAAAAAAAAGTTTTCTATTCTTAATATCTGACCTACTCAACTTTACTGCAAATTCTTGGGGGGACCCCCATCTCTGTATGGCTGGGACTGGGCTTGCTGTGGGAGTCACTAGATAGATGCAGATTCGACAATGGGTAAGACACATCCAAATGACTCCACTTAGTGAGAGAGGATCCCATCTATCTCAGTGACCAGCCCCAACCATGCATTGGGCAAAGATACTCATTCCCTGGAACAGTGCTGATAAAGAAAGGGGTCTGCCACTACCCTAGGACCTGACCCACAAGAGGCAAAGCCTGCATCTTCAGAATTTCCTGTAGCTACTGAAATGAGTGATCTACAACCCTAGATCCCACTTCCTCTTAACTACTCCAGGAATTAGCTCACCAATTTATTTCCTCTCACTTCTACAGCATCAGAATTTCCCTCTCTATTTGATTGTTTCCATGAGCATACAAACATGCTGTAATTTCTCCTAACTTAAAAAGGGTACCTCCCTTGAACCTCACACCTTCCTCTGGCAATTACCACATTTCCCAGCTTCTCTTAACAAAAAAAAAGGTCCCTTTTAAAGTTGTAGGTACTAGAAGTCTCTATTGCCTGTCCTCTCATTTTCTCTCTTTTTAAAAAAATTCCAATTTTTATCTTGATTTTTATTTATTTATTTATTTATTATTTATTTTTGGCTGTGTTGGGTCTTTGTAGCTGCACGCGGGCTTTCTCTAGTTGCGGCGAGCGGGGACTACGGTTCAATGCGGTGCACGGGCTTCTCATTGAGGTGGCTTCTCTTGTTGCGGAGCATGGGCTCTAGGCGCACGGGCTTCAGTAGTTGTGCCGCGTGGGCTCAGTAGTTGTGGCTCACGGGCTTAGTTGCTCCGCAGCACGTGGGATCTTCTTGGACCAGCGCTTGAACCCATGTCGCCTGCACTGGCAGGCGGATTCTTAACCACTGCGCCACCAGGGAAGCCCTCATTTTCTCTTAAACCCATTTTAATTAAGCTCTTATGCTTATAACTCCACTAAACTGCTCTCAGCAAGGTCACCAGTGATTACCACTTTGCTAAATCCAAGGGTTATTTTTCAGTTCTCACCTTTCTCCAGCTTCTCAACAGCATTTGGCACAAGTGATCATTCCCTCCTTCTTGAAACCCATTTTTCGTTTGGCTTCCGAGACCGCGCACTCCCGACACTTTCCCTCCTGTGTCGCTTGCTGCTCTTTCTTAGCCCCCTTAGTTGGTTACTTCTCCTAGTCCTAACCTCTAAAGGCAGAGTCACAAATCAGTTCTCTGACCTCTTCTCTATTTATACACACTCCCTGGGTAATGTCATTTGTTTAAAAACAATCTATTACATACTGAAGTATTTATGCGGAAAGCAATAAATATCCAGTTTGCTTTAAAATACTCCAACCCAGGGAGGAGCAGGGGAGGATGGGACAAGACTAACAAAATATTAATAATTGATGAAGCTAGGTGATGGGTACATAGGTGATGGGTATATTATTCTCTCTACTTTTGTACGTGCTTAAAATGTTTTTCCATAATCCAGGCAAATAAATACAATCTATATACTGAACTCTTCTATATTTATGCTTCAAGCCCTGACTTTTTTTTTTTCCTAAACTTCATACAAGAATTTTCAACTGCCTATTCAACATTTCTACTTGATTGTTTAACAGTCATCTCAAACTCAACATGTCTAAAATGAACGCTGGACCATCCCCCCTCTCTACCGCCACCCTCCCCACCCCCGCAAAACCCTCTTCCTCTCCCAGGGTTTCCTGTCTCTGTAAATGTCATTACATTCATCCAGCTGCTCATACCAAAACCTTTTTTTTTTAATTTGGATTTTTGAATTTTATTTAATTTATTTTTTTATATAGCAGGTTCTTATTAGTTATCCATTTTATACATATTAGTGTATATGTGTCAATCCCAATCTCCCAATTCATACCACGAACACCACCCCCCCGCCACTTTCCCCCGTTGGTGTCCATACGTTTGTTCTCTACATCTGTGTCTCTATTTCTGCCCTGCAAACCGGTTCATCTGTACCATTTTTCTAGGTTCCACATATATGCGTTAATATATGATATTTGTTCTTCTCTTTCTGACTTCACTCTGTATGACAGTCTCTAGGTCCATCCGCGTCTCTACACATGACCCAATTTCGTTCCTTTTTATGGCTGAGTGATATTCCATTGTATATATGTACCACATCTTCTTTATCCATTCGTCTGTCGATGGGCATTTAGATTGCTTCCATGTCCTGGTTACTGTAAATAGTGCTGCAATGAACAGTGTGGTACATGACTCTTTTCGAATTATGGTTTTCTCTGGGTATATGCCCAGTAGTGGGACTGCTGGGTCATATGGTAATTCTATTTTTAGTTTTTTAAGGAACCTCCGTACTGTTCTCCATAGTGGCTGTATCAGTTTACATTCCCACCAACAGTGCAAGAGGGTTCCCGTTTCTCCACACCCTCTCCAGCATTTGTTGTTTGTAGATTTTCTGATGATGCCCATTCTAACTGGTGTGAGGCGATACCTCACTGTAGTTTTGATTTGCATTTCTCTAATAATTAGTGATGTTGAGCAGCTTTTCACATGCTCCTTGGCCATCCGTATGTCTTCTCTGGAGAAATGTCTGTTTAGGTTTTCTGCCCATTTTTGGATTGGGTTGTTTGTTTTTTTTAATATTGAGCTGCTCATACCAAAATCTTTGGAGTCATCCTTCACTCTTCCCTTTCTCTTATAATCCACATCCAATCCCATCAGCAAAATACATTCAAAACCTGACAACTTCTCACCACCTCCACTGCTACCATCCTTGTCTGTCATTTCTCCCTGGAGCTACTGCAAAGGCCTTGTAACGAGTCCCCTTGCTTCCACTTTGGCCCCTACAGTTTGTTCTCCACAAGCAGCCAGAGTGATTCTTTGAAAATGTGGATCAGATCATGTTAATCCTTCCTCTCAACTTTCCAGTAAGGTCCCATCGCACTTAGAATAAAGCCCAACATCCTTACGATGGCCTGCAAGGCCCTACATTATCTGTACCCAGCCTCCAGCCTCACGTCCCTGGCTGCATCTCTCACGGCTCTCACTTTATCTCCTGAGCTCCAGCACACTGGCCTTCTGCTACTCCATGAGCCCACCAAACATACTCCCACTCAAGATACCTGCTATTGGGAGTTCCCTGGTGGCTTAGTGGTTCGGATTCTGGGCTTTCACTGCCATGGCCCAGGTTCAGTCCCTGGTCAGAGAACTAATACCCCACAAGCTGCCCAGTGCAGCCAAAAAAAAAAAAAAAAAAGAGAGAGAGCGATACTTGCTATTCCTTCTGCCTGAAATGCTCTTTCCCCCAAGTATTTGCATGGCTGACAACCTCACTTCATTCTCATCTCTGTCCAATGGTCACCTCTGTAAAGCGTTCAGCAAATAATACGTGTTAGGGCTTCCATGATGGCGCAGTGGTTAAGAATCCACCTGCCAACGCAAGGGACACAGGTTTGAGCCCTGGTCCAGGAAGATCCCACATGCCGTGGAGCAAGTAAGCCCATGCGCCACAACTACTGAGCCCGTGCTCTAGAGCCCGCAAGCCAGAACTACTGAGCCCACGCACTACAACTACTGAAGCCCACACGCCTGGAGCCCATGCTCCACAACAAGAGAAGCCACCGCAATGAGAAGCCCGCACACCGCAACGAAGAGTAGACCCCGCTCGCTGCAACTAGAGAAAGCCCGAGGGCAGCAACAAAGACTCAACTCAGCCATAAATAAATAAACGAATAATAAAAATAATAATACATGTTTATATGTATACAATTATCTATCCCCTTTCCTGTTTAATTTCCACCTATTATACATACATTAGTTTATTACTTGCTTTGTAAGATACATAAGAGCAAGAATTTTGTCTTGTTTACTACTATATCCCTAACACCTAAAACAATTCAAAGCATAAGTAGATAGCCAATATTTGTTGAGGGAAAGAATGATTGAATGAATGGGTCTTAGGTAAGGGTGGAATATAGCTCTGCTTTTGAACACTCTAGGTTGAGGGAATGTAACTCTTCCCTTCCCCGCTACCAGCCTCTCCTGAACCATGGTGTGTCCCTTTAACATCTACCAGGTTTGTTCTTAGGATAGAGCCAACTAAGTGGGTATAAGTTGGAGCCTTTATGAAGGAGTTGTGAAAGTTCTGCTTGTGATAGTCATGCCCTGAGAGATGAGAAAAGGAGTACAGGGGTTAGTGTGTTCATGTGGGAAAGTGGGAGATAGTTCAGTGGCAGAGAGGACTGGAAACCCTCTAAGAGGACTGAGTGCTCTGGGCGTAGGCCTCCTGGTGGGTGCATCCTGCTCGCTCACATGACATCCTGAGACCACAGATGACTCAGTGGCTTTCTCCTTCTGAATACACAAATTATCTATAGCCCAGGAATAGTCTTGGTTCAGGAGGAACCATGAACAGCACTTCTAGTTACCTCCGTCCCGAGGGAGAGCATTGTTGGGAGAAGGATGGGCACTTGGGGAGAATGAGGCCATTGGTGCCGTGATTTTTCCTCTGTCTGCTGGTACCTGATAAACAAGCACCTTTCTCCCATCTATTAATAGCCTCACATTAGGAGGGACTCTTTCAATTGCCTCTTGTGGATGGATTAGGAAGAACTGGAATTTCTTCTATTCTTAATTCTTCTGGCTCACTTGAGAACCATTCAGAACAAAAGAGATCCCAATTTATTAAAAAATATTCTCTTTGAGGAGTTGCTCTTGTCTGCTGAGAAGCAAAATAACAGGCAGCAGGTTAGCCCTGACAAGCACTGGGCTGCTTGAAGCTCAGCTTTATTGGATATTAGCCAGAAACACTAAGCCAGCAGGGCAGACGGAGTCTATTCAAGTGGACATGGTCATTTATTTGCTTAAAACAAATAAAAACTTTTACCTAAGTGAAATAAAAAATGCACACAAGATAATATCATGGGGCTTCCCGGGTGGCGCAGTGGTTAAGAATCCGCCTGCCAATGCAGGGGACTTGGGTTCGAGCCCTGGTCCGGGAAGATCCCACATGCTGCGGAGCAGCTGAGCCCGTGCGCCGCGACTACTGAGTGCGTGCACCACAACTACTGAGCCGACGTGCTCAGTAGCATGTTAAGGGGGGATCTTAACACCATCTAGGGGTCAGATCAAAACCAGGCTATGTATTTGTTTGTTAGTATTTGTTAGTAGCCATAGCCTCCCTGGAGGCCCAGAGAAAAGACAAAGACCGGTCATTATCACTGTGAAAATTAATAAAGGGAAACCTCACTAACGTGAGGTCAGAAGGCCAGAAGGGGGAGCTCTCACCGCAGTAGCACTATAGGAAGATTACAGGAGAAGCTGTCAATTACAGACCCCACTGGAAGAATCCACAGGAAAGAACCAACAATTAAAGGCCCTAACAGGAAAAGATGTAGGTTGCACCCCCTGCAAGAAACTGACTACACCAGCGACTCAGTCAATGAGAAACCATCATCACCCTGAACTCTCACGTTTCTCCAATGGACTTTCATTCAAAACAACCCCTTCCAACTTCTTCCTTTTTCTCTATAAAGTAACATTCCTCTCCTTTAGTTATTGGGTTTGCCTACGGCTTTTGCTATGACTTGTTTGTCCCAAATGCAATTCCCCTGTTATTCCTGAATAAACCCATTTTTGCTGGTAAAAGAACTGTTTTATTTTTAAGGTCAACAACACTAACATTTATGGAGCACTTGCTATGAGCCATGAACTTTGTAGGAGGTCATAAAGGAAAATCTACACTCCTCCTGTGTCTTTCTCCTTTACTCTCACACTTCTATGACACTTGGCTTCTGACACCAGATGTGTGGGCTTTCCACACATCGAGCGATGCTCCAACAGCAGCTGGACGTCCTACAGTTTAATTCAGTTCTGACACTAACTTGTCAGATCCCACAAGTCAAGGGCTAAGCCTCACAAGACTGCCTGCACCCTTCAGATGTTAATCACAAGTCCCAGGTTGTCACTTGTACTTCCGACCAACCGGCTGTAAATCCAGATTCCCATGACCCTTTCCTCAGGTGCAATAATTTGCTAGAATGGTTCACAGAACTCAGGGAAACACTTTTGTTTACTAGTTTATTATAAAGGTTTATTGTAAAGGTTATAATAAAGGATGTGAATGAACAGCGAGATGGAAAGATATGTAGGGTCAGGTCCATGGAGCTGGGCTGTGTCACATTCCTGGCATGTAAATGTGTTCACCAATCCAGAAGCTCTCCAAACCCTGTACATTCGGGATTCTTATGGAGGCTTCATTGTGTAGGCATGATTGATCTTAACTCAGTTTCCAGCTCCATTCCCCTTCCCACAGGATGGAGGTGGGTGGGGCTGACAGTTCTAAGTATCTAATCATGGCTTGTTCTTTCTGGTGACCAGCCCCATCCAGGAGCCCACCAAGAGTTGCCTCATTAGAACAAAACAACACTCCTATTGCCCATGAAATTCCAAGGGATTTAGGAGCTCTGTTTCAGGAAGCAGAGACAAAGACCAAATATTAGAACAAAAGATGCTCCTAAGTGCTCTTATCACTTGAGAAATTACAAAGGTTTTAGGAGCTGTGTGCCAAGAACTGGGGGGCAGAGAACAATACATATTTTTTCCATTATTTCACAGAAGTTTATGGAGTTTATTTAATTAAGCCAACAACAACCTCATGAAGTGAGCCCAGTCATCCTCAATTTTCAGATGAAGAACCCAAGATGTGAAGTCATCAAGGTGAGAGAGCAGGCAAGAAACAGAATTTGAAGCCAACAGTTTTTACTCCAGAGAACCACTGCTACCTATGACTTGCGAGTTCTTGTGAGACTTACGAACCCACAAGGCACAATGGCATCCTGGAGTCACAATTCTGAGGAATCAACTTTTATAAAGGATTTTATGTGGTCTAAGCCTGCACGTGCTAAACCATTCCCCCCAGTCCAGTCCTGCCTCGTCCATCCCAATCAAATCCTATATATTAGTAGCATTTAAACCCTGATGGGTGGAACAGATTTTTAACCAGGACAGCTAGAAAGAGGAAACCATTAGGCCCAGATTAAGAGGTGTTTTTCTGGGGAGGTGTGGGGCTCTTGCTGCCCTATCTTCTTGTGGCATCATGGAGTGTTGTGATATATAGCACCTTCCCATGAACCTTTAAAAGCCCTCAGATGGCCCCCCAAGAAGGCCTGATACTTTCAAAACAAGGCTATTCCTTCCCCAAATTATCTAGCAATACACCAAGAGTAGATAAATCCTGAGAACATTTTCCCAACTGTTCTCCACACTCCAAAGGATATTGTAAAACATACTAGTGAAGGAGAATTAAAGAAAAGGAAGAGGTATCAGGTCAAGGTGTCCAAGGACGGCAGGCCTTTGCACCCAAAGCTGGGTGCCTGGCTTTCTCAGTGGATATGGTGCTCCATTTCAATTTCTAGTTTATTGCATGTGTTCTGGCTGTGAGTTGCTTCAAATATTTTTTTATCTTGTATGAGTTTGAATACAAATAAATCTATTTAATAAGTCATATATTGTTGGTACAGAAACTCCTTTTTTACTTATGAGAGGTGGATGTGGTATAAAGAGATCAAGAGAAGGGGCCAGACCATTCCACAACATCTCTTACCAGAGTTTTTTCACTTATAAAACTGGGAGTGGGGTGCAATGGGCTAAGTTACTGTTTAATTCTTTCAGCTCCAAGATTCTGGGGTTCTATGGGGTCAGATTTATCAGTAGACCTGAATTTAGTAGTTTCCTACTTCAATTTTTAAAAAGAAGAGAGCAAAGAAAATTGTACCATATTTAAGAATTTAAAGTTGTAAACAACAGCTCCATATTTAATATGAAAATAAAATACTCTTAAATTTCAGTTTAAGACAATACAAATTTAGCAAGCTAGTTTGTTAACTATAAGACATGTACTGAGCAAAGCATAGAATAAAGTAACATTAAAATATATTGAAATACTCATGCTAGAGATAAACATTTAACACACCTTGTTTTTTGAACCCCTTTCAGTGTAACCTATACTCTAGTAAAGCTTCTTTTAGTTTAGCATTTCTAAATATGTTATTATTATAAAGTTCATTTTTAGCACAGTTTTTAAATTATATTTATGACAGAGAGATAAACTTTTTCCAATCTGACAACTGACACACACTGTTTAACTTATTTCAACTTAATTATTTAAGAAAATTCATAATTTATCAACATATAAGTTTTAAAATGATATGTTTAAAAATAAATAAATTAATAAATAAAAATAAAAAACAAGGGCTTCCCTGGTGGTGCAGTGGTTGAGAGTCTGCCTGCCAATGCAGGGGACGCGGGTTCGTGCCCCGGTCCGGGAAGATCCCACATGCCGCGGAGCGGCTAGCCCCGTGAGCCGTGGCCGCTGAGCCTGCATGTCCGGAGCCTGTGCTCCGCAACGGGAGAGGCCACAACAGTGAGAGGCCCGCGTACTGCAAAATAAATAAAAAATAAAATAAAATAAAATAAAATGATATGTTTGTTGACCGAATATATTACAAAGTGAAAAATAAGCAAAAGCTGCCTTCCTGACCAATTTTTAAGTTATTATGGGTTAAAAATTAATTATTTGATTTGATATGGTGGGGTTGTTGACTGCCAAATAAGAGCTGCCTGACTCATGGAAATAATTTGGGAGCTTTCCAAATTTTTATGAACAAAAAAACTATTGTTTTTAAGGAGAAATTTTTCCTGTAATTTGTGTGCATGTGCGTGGATGTTTGTACAGGGGGTGTGTTTTCTGTGTCTGCAGTTATTTGGAAAATTTTGGGGCAAAACCAAAAATGAACAGAGTTTGACTTAATTAATTTTGTTAATATCTAAATGCAATGCATTTTCAAAATGTAATAGACAGAGCTGGGGTAAACAGGCTGGCCCACTGCTTTATGAGAATGCAATTTTATCTTGAATCCTTAATATGGAAGCAATGAGATTCTGGGAACCCAGTTAGAGTTTAACTGGCTGTGCAATTTATCTCCTGGAGACCAGCACAGATAGTCTGATCATTTCCTACTTCAATCCATGGACTTTCAAAAAAGTCTTGTCTGCAGGCGAGAGTGTATTGTTAGGTATAATTTGTAATATGTAATATGGATTTTTTGAAAATTCTTGATTTTTAAAAGTCTTTTGGATATTTGGAATTGGTAGTGAATAGAGACTACCTATATATTTTAAAAATTTACTTTATTGAAGTATAGTTGATTTACAATGTTGTGTTAATTTCTGCTGTACAGCAAAGTGATTCATTCATACATGTATATATACATTCTTTTCCACATTCTTTTCCATTATGGTTTATCACAGGATATTGAATTCCCTGTGCTATACAGTAGGACCTTGTTGTTTATCCATTTTATATATAAGTTTGCATCTACTAATCCCAAACTCCCAATCCATCCCTTCCTCGCCCCCCTCCCCCTTGGCAACCTCAAGTCTGTTCTCTATGTCTGTGAATCTGTTTCTCCTTCGTAGATAAGTTCATTTGTGTCATATTTTATTTTTATTTTTTTATTTTTATTTTTTTGCAGTACGCGGGCCTCTCACTGTTGTGGCCTCTCCCGTTGCGGAGCACAGGCTCCAGACGCGCAGGCTCAGTGGCCATGGCTCACGGGCCCAGCCGCTCCGCGGCATGTGGGATCTTCCCGGACCGGGGCACGAACCCGTGTCCCCTGCATCGGCAGGCGTACCCTCAACCACTGCGCCACCAGGGAAGCCCTGTGTCATATTTTAGATTCCACATATAAGTGATCTCATATGGTATTTGTCTTTCTCTTTTGACTTACTTCACTTACTATGATAATCTCTAGGTCCGTCCATGTTGCTGCAAATGGCATTGACAATACCTATATGCTTTAAAAGGCTTTGGAAATTATCAAGTTCACCCATTGAATTCATGCAATTAATATTTATTGACAGCTGCTATATGCCAGGCACTGTTCCAGGCACTTGGGATAGGTCAGTGAGCAAACTGGACAAAGTTCTTTGTGGTGCTTATCATAGGAAAGACAGACACCAGCAATAAATACAAAAAATAAGTAAAGTAAATAATGTTAGTAGGCAATAAGTAAAATGGAATTAAAAAAATAATAGAACTGGGCAAGGATTGCTAGTGCCTGTGAGGGTGTTGTAATTTTAAGTAGCATGGTCAAGGTAGATCTCATTGAGAAGGGACATTTGTTCAAAACCTGTAGAAGGAGGGAGATTTAGCCATGTGGTTAGTTGGGGAAGAGGCTCCTAACTAAAGGAACTAACACATGCAAAGCCTCCAAGGCAGAAATGTCCCTGGTGAGAAAGAAGAGTAGAGTAGTGTGACTGAAGGACAGTGGAAGGAGCTGACAATAGAGGTAACCAGCCCAGCGCAGGTAGAGCTGTATCAGCCATGGTAAGGACCTTGTGTTTTACTCTAGATCAATATGGCACTATTGACATTTGGGGCTGGATATTTCTTTGTTATGGAGGACAGTCCTGTGCATTTTAAGATGGTAAGCGGCATCCTTGGCTTCTCCCCACTAGGTGCCAGCAGCACCCTGCCAGTGAGACAACCCAAAATGTCTCCAGCCAATGCCAAATGTCCCCTGGAACAAACCCTCCTCCCCTCTGACCCTTGTCATGAACCTCTACCCTTCAGCATCTTTCCCACTTTCACCCCCCGAACTTCTATCCTTTGTATTTTCACTTTTACATGATCAAGATTGGAAATACTTACATCTGGTCTTCTGTGCTCTGTGTATAAGTTGATTCCAAAAGTGAAAATCAACAACATAATACTTCTGTTGTTTTGACTATGTAATTATTATTCAGAGTAAAGCCAAATCATAAATTCTAATGTATATAAATAAATTTCCTTTCTTGTGGTTTTTTTTTTTTTTTTTTTTTTTTGGCCTTGCCCCACGGCATGCAGGATCTTAGTTTCCTGACCAGGGATCAGACCCGTGTCCCCTGTGTTGGAAGCGCAGAGTCTTAACCACTGGACCGCCAGGGAAGTTCCTCCTTTCTTGTGGTTTTTACCCAGAAGGCAGGAGGAATAAAGCAGAGTTAAAGCTGTACTTGGGAAAGAAGCAGTAGTCACTCATATTATCCAGGAAAACGGAATATTTTATTGTGGTTTAGACAACACTCTTGTTTCCATCTGCTCAGACATGATTATGGAGTGGTCTTGTTTTGTCTGCCTCTGTCAAAATCAGAGTGGTCTTATCTGACGTTTGTGTTTATGTCCAACAGGAGAACACTATGGCCAAGCTGTGAGTACCAGGCTAGCTCCCAGCTATGCGAAGGTCCGGATGTGAGTTCCAGGACAGTTCCAGAAAGCATTTAGGTACTGCTTTCACTTTCTCATGATATTAAGAATGCTTGTGATATAAATATATTATGTATTAAAAATTTTAAAGCTGACAATTTTAGGTAAGAAAAGAAATGAAAATTGAGAGAGGTATGTTGGAAAATATAAGTACCATGGTAAAAATAGAGCAGAAGAGGAGGGATCAGGAATGTTGGAGAGGGGGAATTGCACTGTTAAATGATTAGAATTAAAATTTTTATTTAGAATTATTATTTATGTTAGACTAAGATAAAAGTAATGAGGTTGGGGTTAAATTGAACTCATGACTCTGAAAGGCTTCTACTCAGCCAGTGAAATGGTTAATGTTTATTTTTGGCCAGCTGACACCCAACAGTCACTGAGAATGATACAAATGCAGCCCTAGGGCCTAAATCCTTCACGTTTACCCCTCACTAAAAGGAAACAGTGCTTCTTGGAAGGCAGCCAGTGCCAAATCTCCAGGCAGAGAACCTCCTGGTACGTTTTGTTACTGAATTCCCAGCAATTCTTTGGGAATTTCATGTATAGCGTTGGAAGAGGCAAACAGGCCAGTCTGAGAAGAAAGTTTTCACACCCAGGGACAGTCAAGCACGACAAGCTGAATATTGAAAATCAATGACTGTAATCAACTGGAACAAGTTGAAGCTATAAAATTGCTTTGGGGACTTTCCTGGTGGCGCAGTGGTTGAGAGTCCGCCTGCCGATGCAGAGGATGCGGGTTCGTGCCCCGCTCTGGGAAGATCCCACATGCCGCGGAGCGTCTGGGCCTGTGAGCCATGGCCGCTGAGCCTGCGCGTCCGGAGCCTGTGCTCCGGAGAGGCCACAACAGTTAGAGGTCCGCATACCGTTAAAAAAAAAAAAAAAAAAAATTGCCTTGAATCCAGGATAATATGGAAAAAAGAGATCTTAACATGAAGTATGGTTAAAATATAATGGCACTGTAGAGGTAAATTATTGATATATCTTCATAAACATTTGGAAATATTACTTATTGATTAAGCGAAATTATGAGAAGTCCAGTTTAAAGCTGTAGTCGTGACTTGAGTAAACGATCAAAAATGATTATCCTATGAGGCAGCACTGTCCAGTAGAAATGACATGTTAACCACATATGTAACTTTATTTTTATGAAAAAAATTTTTTAGTGGACTTTATTTTTTAGAGCAGTTTTAAGGTCACAGCAAAATTGAGGGAAGGTACAGTGATTTCCCATATACCCCCTGTCCCCACACAGGCACAGCCTCCTCCATTATTAACATCCCCCACCAGAGTGGCACATTTGCTACAACTGATGAACCTGCATTGACATATTATTATCACCCAAAGTCGATAGTTTACATTAAGTTTCACTCTAGGTGTTGTTCACTCTATGGGTTTTGGCAAGTGTATAATGACATGTATCCACCATTATAGTATCATATAAAATAATTTTACTGCCCTAAAAATCTTTCGTGCTCCACTTATCCATCCTTCCTTCTTCCCTATCGCCTTGGCAACCACTGATCTTTTTCCTGTTTTCACAATTTTGCCTTTTTGAGAATGTCATAGAGGAATCACAGTATGTAGTCTTTTCAGATTGGTTTCTTTCACATAGTAACATACATTTAAGTTTCCTCCATGTCTTTTCATGGCTTGATAGCTCATTTCTTTTTAGACCTAAACAGTATTCCATTGTCTGGTCATACCAGAGTTTATTTATCCATTCACCTACTGAAGTGCATCTTAGTAGCTTTCAAGTTTTGGCAATTATGAATAAAGCTGCTATCAATGTTCGTACATGGGTTTTTTTGTGGACATAACTTTTCAACTTCTTTGTGTAAATACCAAGGAGTACGTTGCTGGTTTGTATAAGGGTAGGTTTAGTTTTGTAAGATGCTGCCAAATTGTCCTCTAAGTAGTTCTACGATTTTGTAGTCACAGCAACAATGAATGAGAGTTCCTGTTGCTCCACATCCTCACCAGCGTTCCATGTTGTCAGCGTTCTGGATTTGGCCATACCAATAGGTGTATAGTGGTATCTTACAATTGTTTTAACTTGCATTTCTCTAATGACATATGTGGAGCATCTTTTTATATGCTTATTTGCCATCTGAGGTGTCTGTTAAGATGTTTGAGGTGTCTGTTAAGATGTTTAGCCTATTTTCTAATCAGGTTGTTTGTTTTCTTACTGTTGAGTCTAAGAGTTCTTTGTTTATTTTGGATAGCAGTCCTTTATCAGATATATCTTTTGCAAATATTTTCTCCCAGTCTGTGGTGTCTTTCCAATCTCTTGACATTGTCTTTCACAAAGCAAAAAATTTTAATTTTAATTAAGCTCAGCTTATTCTTTATTTCATGGATTGTGTCTTTGGTATTTTATCCACAAAGATATCACCATAGGTTTTCTCCTGTTACCTTCTAGGAATTTTACAGTTCTGCATTTTACACTTAAGTCTATGATCCATTTCAAGTTAATTTTTGTGAAGGGTGTAAGGTCTGTGTCTGGATTTTTTTTTTTCATGTGGATGTCCAGTTGTTCCAGCACCATTCGTTTGAGACTATGTTTGCTCCATTGTGTTGCCTGTGTTCCTTT
Source organism: Delphinus delphis (assembly GCF_949987515.2). Taxonomy (NCBI): domain Eukaryota; kingdom Metazoa; phylum Chordata; class Mammalia; order Artiodactyla; family Delphinidae; genus Delphinus; species Delphinus delphis. Next base: position 32,169,726 of record NC_082683.1, read on the forward strand.
GTCAAAGATCAGCAGATTATACTCATGTGGCTCTATTTGCGGGTGTTCTATTCTGTTTCATTGATCTATTTGTTTATTCTTTCACAAATAACACACTGCCTTGATTACTGTAGCTTTATAGTAAGTCTCTATTTTTTTTAAACATCCTCATGACTTATTTTATACCTGGAAATTTGTGCCTTTTGACTCCTTTCACTCATTTTGTCAGTCCCCTCCCCCAACCCTCACGCCTGTCTCTGGCAACCACTAGTCTGTTCTCTCTATTCTCTATATCTATGAGCTCAGTGCATTTGTTATTTGTTTTAAGATTCCACATATAAGTGAGATCATACAATATTTGTCTTCTCTCTCTGACTTATTTCACTTAGGATAATGACTTCAAAGTCCATCAATGTTGTTGCAAATGGCAGGATTTCATTCTTTTTAATGGCCAAGTAATATTCCGTTATACATATATATCACATTTTCTTTATCCTTTCGTCCATCGATGGACACTTAGGGCCACAACTTAGGTTGTTCCTGTGTCTTGACTATTTTAAATAATGCTGCAATGAACATGGAGGTACATATATCTTTTCGAATTAGTGCTTTCATTTTCTTTGGATAAATACCCAGTAGTGGAATTGTTGGATCCACTGGTAGTTCTATTTCTAATTTTTTGAGGAAACTCTGTATTGTTTTCTATAGTGGTTGCGCCAATTTACATTCCCACCCACAGTGCATAGGGTTCCCTTTTCTCCACATTCTCATATATGTAACTTTATTTTTAAAATTTTTTTAACTAAATTTATTTATTTTATTTATTTATTTTTGGCTGCATTGGGTCTTCGTTGCTGCACCCAGGCTTTCTCTAGTTGTGGCGACCAGGGGCTACTCTTCATTGCGGCGTGCGGGCTTCTCATTGCAGTGACTTCTCTTGTTGTGGAGCACAGGCTCTAGGCACGTGGGCTTCAGTAGTTGTGGCACATGGGCTCAGTAGTTGTGGTGCACTGGCCCAGTTGCTCTGTGACATGTGGTATCTTCCTGGACCAGGGCTTGAACCCGTGTCCCCTGCACTGGCAGGCAGATTCTTAACCACTGTGCCACCAGGAAAGTCCCATATATGTAACTTTAAATTTTCTAGTAGTCACATTAAAAAAAACAAGGTAAAATTAAAATTAATTTAATAATATATTTATTTAATCAAATATATTCAAAATATAACAATTTGAACATGTGATCAATGTAAAATTATGAATGAGATTTTTCAATCTTTTTTTTTCATACTAAGACTTTAAAAACTGATGTGTATTTTACAATCATAGCTCGTCTCATTTTGTATAAGCTGCATTTCAAGTGCTCAGTAGACATATGTGGCCACAGGCTACCATGTTCGGAAATGAAGACGTAAGGTCTCAAAAATGAGACCTTGGGGCTTCCCTGGTGGCACAGTGGTTGAGAGTCTGCCTGCCGTTACAGGGGACGCAGGTTCGTGCCCCGATCTGCTAAGATCCCACATGCCGCGGAGCGGCAGGCCCGTGAGCCATGGTTGCTGAGCTCCGCAACGGGAGAGGCCACAACAGTGAGAGGCCCACGTACCGCAAAAAAAAAAAAAAAAAAAAAAGAGTTGCTTGGCTGAAGAATGACTGTGGAAAAAAAAAATCAATGCTTACTATGATAACATATTCCTCATATGTCCAAGTTGTGAAGAAAGGCAAGATGTACCTAATAAAGTGGTGGGCTTCATAGGAAATCACAGAAATATCTATTTATAACGATAGCCAACACTTATTTAGCACTTTCTATGTGTCAGGCACTGTACCATGAGCTTCACAAGGGTTATCTCATTTCCTTTAATCTTCACAATGCTTGATAAGGCAGTAATAATGGTTGACATTTATATAATATTGTTCTAAAAATTTTGCATATATTAATGCATTTGATCCTCAGGCAATCCCATAATGCTATTTCCTTTTTTCTTCAATAAATTTATTTATTTTATTTATTTATTTTTGGCTGCATTGGGTCTTTGTTGTTGTGCTCGGGCTTTCTCTAGTTGCGGTGAGCGGGGGCTACCCTTCCTTGCGGTGCACGGGCTTCTTATTGCGGTGGCTTCTCTTGTTGCAGAGCATGGGCTCTAGGCATGCGGGCTTCAGTAGTTGTGGCACTCGGGCTCTAGCGCGCAGACTCAGTAGTTGTGGCGCACGGGCTTAGTTGCTTCGCGGCATGTGGGATCTTCCCGGACCAGGGCTCGAACCCGTGTCCCTGCATTGGCAGGCGGATTCTTAACCACTGCGCCACCACGGAAGCCCCCATGATGCTATTTCTATCATTATTCCATTTTAAAGGTCTGAGACACAAAGAAATTAAGAGACATCTAATTGCAGAGCCAGAATTTGTACGCATATTTTTAAAATATATATTACTTATTATTTTTCTTGTCTTAGAGAAGGGTCATGTTGAATGATTTGATTTCAAATGTATTGTTTGAGCAAATTAATCAAAGATCATTTTATACAGCTGAGTGATACTGGGTCATTAAAGATGTTGTGACTGTATAGTATTTGTTGAATTATTTTTTCTCCATGAATAGGATAAAGCAATCCTATCAAGAACCACTAAACTCCTCATAGCTCTGAAAATGTCTTTGGAACAAACACCAATGACAGATAAGCTCTCTTTTTGTTGTAATAGCCTTGGGGAAAGTGGACCTGGAGGGTTATTGAGGCTGATGTCTTATGGGTAGAAACAGGGATGGGAGATCTCATAAAATACTGTCTTGGGCTTTTCAACATTCTTTGTTACAGGGATCCAGTACCACTAAGGTGTGTCTCAAAAGGGTCCCTAACTTCATGTGTGTGGCTAGTCACGAGCTTTCTAAGGAGACTCTTGAATTATAAGAATGTGTACCAGAGAATACCCTGGCGGTCCAGTGGTTAGGACTCGGTGCTTTCACTGCCATTGCCTGCCTAGGTTTGATCCCTGGTTGGGGAACCAAGGTCCTGCAAGCTGTGTGGCATGGCAAAAAAAAAAAAAAAAGGACTCCCCTGGTGGTCCTGTGGCTAAGATTCTGAGCTCCCAATGCAGGGGGCCCAGGTGTGATCCCTGGTCAGGGAACTAGATCCCACATGTCTCAACTAAGAGTTCATGTGCCTCAACTATAGATTCCTGCATGCCACAACTAAAGGTCCTGCATGCTGCAGCTAAGACCCAGCACAGCCAAATAAATAAATAAATAAATATTTAAAAATAAAGAATGTGTACCATTTCTTTCCATAGAAAAATATTTTTTTGATTTTTTTTTTTATGTAAAAAAATCATCCTGGGGACTTCCCTGGTGGCAGTGGTTAAGAATCCGCCTGCCAGTGCAGGGGACACAGGTTCGAGCCCTGGTCCGGGCAGATCCCACATGCTGCGAAGCAACTAAGCCCGTGTGCCACAACTACCGAGCCTGCACTCTAGAGCCTGTGAGCCACAACTACTGAGCCTGCAAGCCACAGCTACTGAAGCCCATGCACCTAGAGCCCATGCTCCACAACAAGAGAAACCACCACAATGAGAAGCCTGTGCACTGCAGCGAAGAGTAACCCCAGCTCGCCACAACTAGAGAAAGCCTGTGTGCAGCAACAAAGACCCAACGCAGCCAAAATTTTTTTTTAAACTAATAATTAATTAACTAATTTAAAAATCATCCTGAAATTCATATAGAATCTCAAGGAATCCCCAATAGCTAAAACAATCTTGAAAAAGAAGAACAAAGTTGTAGGGCTCACAGTTCCTGATTTCAAAGCTAATCCAAAGCTACAGTAATCAAAAGAGTGTGGTACTGGCATAAAGACAGACATATGGGCCAATGGACAAGAATAGAGTGCCCCCCAAAAAACCCTTGCATATATGGTCAAATGATTTTTGATAAGAATGGCAAGTCCACTGGATGGGGAGAGGTCATGCTGGAGGCTCTAGGGGAGAATCTGTTCCTTACCTCTTCCAGCTTCTGGTGGCTGCTGATATTCCTTGCCTTGTGGTTACACCCCTCCAGTCTCTCCATCCTGCCTTGTCATCTTCTTCCGTGTTATCCTTCTCCACCTCTTTCTTAAAAGGACACTTGTGATTGCATTTACGCTCCACCTAGGTAACCCAGGATAATCTCCCTATCTCAAGATCCATAACTTAATCACATCTGCAAAGGTCTTTTTTCCATATACAGTAACATTTACAGGTTCCAAAGATTAGAACCTGATATCTGTGGGGGCCATTATTTAGCTTACTACCTCCTCATTCTTTGACCACTTCCTTTCTTTAATGAGGAACCAGTAACATGCTTTACTGCCCCAGTCATGGGATCAGCCGTTTCTCCAGAAGTTTTTGTTCCTTTTTAGTGAAGAATGATATTTGAAAGTCAAAATGTAGATGGTAGGTGGGCTTATTGCTACTAGGGTGTCATTCTTGTACATCCTTTCACTAGGACTAGGAAATAGGACACCAACTAGGAAATAACGTATGGGTACACACACACATATACGCACACATACACACATACATTTTGCGTGCATTCTGAAGTGTTGGGCTGGAGTCAGCTTGTATGGGCTTGCAAAAGCCAATAGTTATATATTCAGGAATTCTGTGAGTGACTGTTAAACTAATGGCAGTTTGAATAAGCTATGGTGGGAATATTTACACCATGGAAATCAGCAAACATTACAAATCAGTGGGTTTTTTTCTTATTTCTTTAAAATCAATGTTTTTTTAAAATGAGAAAGCCACTTTACCAGCACACTACTACATATGTATCACACACACATACCCTCTCTCTCTCTCTTTATACATAATATTTGATATTATATACATAAGTATACACAAACACACAGATACACACACACACACACATACATACACCCATTGGGCTCACACCTCTACCTCTAATTCTAGTCCAACATCACACAGTTTGTTCTAGTCTTTCCTGTTTCTATATTTGTAACTATCTTCTCCAGTAGTAAGAAACCTGACTCCCATTATTCTCAATATATTGACTGACTTACTCACTTTCCTGACTGCATGAACCATCTCCTTGGCCCTGTCTCCGCTGACCCTGACCAAGAGAACTGCCTTCTTTGCCCTGAACATGAGGGCCATTTATCTGGCCCTGGACCTACTGGTCCTGATAGACCTTTCAAGCTATACCTAAGCCCCAGCCCTGCCGGCCCAGGCCATCGGAATTGCCTCCTTGGCCTGGGCCCCACCTGCCCTAAACTCAACAGCCAAATCTTGACCTTAGCTCCTCATATTTCCTTCTTTGTCTACCCTTCCCATTAAAAATGCTTATTTCCCTATTCTTTTTAAGTGCGTGGTGACAAGCCATCAATTTGACTCAGTCATGTGGGTTGCCATCTGGGACATGCTTGTAAATAATAAAACATTATTTATTATTTATCTGAACTGGAAATCTAACTGATGTCCTGCATTTTTATTTGCCAAAATCTGGCAATCCTAGTTAGAGAGAACTATACAAATAAGCTTCCTTTAATCCTGAAACACCATCTATAACTCAAGACTTCCCTGCCCACGCTGGGCTCCTAGCTCTTCCTGTACTGAGTTCTTTCCACCTCACACTTCTGCTTCAAAGGCACAAGGTGTGCCCCTTTCTACGCTTACTTTCTGTACCACACCTTTTCTCTGCCCTTGACCTGCACATATTGCTTTTGTTCCCCTCCAAAGAGCTGTCAGAGTTACAGACAGTTGCACGCAGTTTAGTCTACAACTAGAGAGTTTAGTTTACTAATTAGTTCATGTGTTTTTATCTCGGAATACTCATAAAGGAGATGCCATCCTCCAGAAAGCTTTACATAGTTAGCCAGTAATTTGTACACCCACAGCATTCTTTTCATTCCTCTACCAGTATTTTTATCTTCTGTTAACCAAAATTTTAGAAACAAAGACCTGATTGAAATGAAAAGGTGTTTATTTGTGGTTTGTTAGGACTGCAGCCCAGGAGACACAGATTCAAGAAGCACTTGAATTGTGTTCCACCGGACTACAAAATGAGGGAGGCTTATAAAAGCCAAAACTGCAAGGTTACAGTTAGTTACATGAGTTGTTTATCAAGAATTATAATTGGAGCTGGCAGGCAGTAAGGGTGCTTGTTAAGTAAGGATTGGTTGGGATCAGAAATGGTTGCATAGTTACAAGGGAGACCTTGAGACCATAAGGTTGCAGCTGGCAGGTGTTGTTCAGAATACAGCTGGTAGTGTTCTTGGGTCTAGTATGGTTCAAAGAAAGTTCACGTTCTCAGTGATGCAGAGAGGTGTCTGAGACCAGATCCTCAATGGTCACCTGACTTCATTTTTGTATGCCTGAACTGTGATTACCCCCATTATAATTTCAATTTGTCATCACTTCTTATATTGAAAACTATCTATTTTATATGTTTGTTGTGGAATTATCTCCAGAGTAGACTGTTCAGTGAAAAAATAAAATAAAATAAGGAGAAGAACTAGAATAAAGGGAATAAAGCTACTGTATACAAAGCTGTGAATAAAGTATCTCTGAAGGGATAAAAATAAACTGTTTTGCAGCGGTGACTTTCAAGGAGGGAAACTATGAGACTGAGATACAGGGATGTGAGGGAGACACTTTTACTATCTATTCGTTTGTACTAATTTAAAAAACTAAGTGCATATTTTAATTATTCAAAAATATTTAATTTGGCGGGGTGGCAGGGGGGGAATTCCCTGGCCATCCAGTAGTTGGGACTCCTCACTTCCACTGCAGGGGACATGGGTTTGATCCCTGGCTAGGGAACTAAGGTCGCGCATGCCGCGTGGTGAGGCCAAAAAAGAGAGAAAAATATAATTTTTTAAAGGCGAAATTATCTGCTTATGTAGGTATGCCCCTCCTTAGACAGTAAGCTATTGCTTGAGGTCAGGGACCACATCCATTTCAATTTGTACTCCAAGAGCCCAGCACTGTGTCCAGGTCAGAGCCATAATTTTGGCTCTTTATACATATATAAAAATAGCCTTCCCCCCACTGATTCATTTCCATTGCTATTACTGATATTACCTCAGTTAAATTAAACTGTATTAAATTCTTTAATGTCAAACATAAAAATTAATGAATAATAAAAATGATAAATTTCAAATTCAATTATTAAACTAATTTAAATGAGATAAATGTTAAAATAATAAAGCCTATAAAAACACTGGAATTTTTAAAAAATTAACTCTGTTGAGGAATAGTACACAAACAATAAAACACCCATTTAAGTGGGTTTGATGAATTCTGACAAACGTATGTACACATGTAATGACCACAATCAAGAGATAAAAAATTTCTGTTACCCCAAAAAGTTCTAGGTCCCCCCTTCTCAATCAATTTTAACCTCCCACCCTTGGCCACTGGCAACCACTAAATAATCACATTACCATCTATTAATAGATTTCAAATATATTTAACTACACACATTTAATTTATTAACAGAAAGTCTGTATTTTGCTATTAAATCAAAAAGCAAATGCTGGCCCACAAAAAAAAAAGTGCATAGTTTGACCATGTTCTTGTTTCAATTCATCTTTTTTTCTCATTCTTTATGAGAGAGTAAATTTGTCATGTGGCATAAGAAGGAAAAGTGGAGGGGCTTCCCTGGTGGCGCAGTGGTTGAGAGTCCGCCTGCCAATGCAGGGGACACGGGTTCGTGCCCCGGTCCGGGAAGATCCCACATGCCGCAGAGTGGCTGAGCCTGTGAGCCACGGCTGTGGAACCTGTGCGTCCGGAGCCTGTGATTCTTACAGGAAGAAGGTAACATTACATTGAACCTCTACAATTCTTCATACACTGTGCAATTTTCAAATAAAGTACTAAGCAATTAAAAAAAAAAGAAGGAAAAGTGGAAAGACTGCTGTATTTTCAAGAGCAATACTAGCAATTGCCATTTATTGAGCATCTAATATGCACCAGGCACCATACTGACCCTTTACATGAATCCATTTTCTCATTCCATTTTCACAGCCACCCCAACAGCTGGGTGTTCATTATTAAAATCATTTTGCGTGTGGCTTAGAAGTACCCCTGACCTCAACTAAGTATGGTTAACACAAATGCATCACACATTTAACAATACCCCAAATCTCCAAGCTCTAAACAACCCACCACATACTTAAGTAGCAGTAAATCCTGTTAAACCAGGTGCCCTCCCTAGTTCTCAGAAATAACCAGAACTACCACTGTCACTCTGTGGCTCAAGGATCGCTGATCTTGTCCAAGTCTGTGCTGCCCTTTCCTTGACGAGTGAACGTTTCACCTCTGGCCCAGTGTCTACTCTGGAGCCAACTCCCACAGGGCTGTCCTGGAGCCCTCCTCCCTCTCCAGGGTGTGAGGGTTGCTCACAAAGATTCTCCAGTAGTCCTGGGATTCTGAATTCACTATTCCAGAAACAAAGGTCTTCTAGGGGGCAGTGTAGATTTACTCCTTGGGCTGACCTAAGGAGGTAGCTCTGCACAAGTTGAAATTCAAGTTACACGTAAAAGATGAAGCTTGAGACTCAGAGAAGTTAAAAATCTTGGTCAAGATCACCAGCTGGTCAGCAACAGAATTAGGATTCAATCTCAGTCTGTCTGACTTCCAAACAACGACTGCTTTTCACTTTATTGGGCTATCTTCCTGACCATTCTTTAGACTAAAGGGAAAAGGACATAGCAAGTAAGGAGTAATTAAATAAATATATGCGGAGCAACTGCTCTGTGCCAGGCCCCAATCTATGACATGAACAAAAGAGAAAAGACAGAACTTGTGAGGAGAAATGTTCTTTGGGGAGAACCAGGTCTCAGTTAAAGCAGAGAGGAGACTGATGCTCTCGGGGATTTTGCTGATGAAAAATTACAAGTTCCATGCATTGTAACCCATGCAATCGCTCATGAAATATTCAAGCTCACAAGGGCCTGGGGCTGCGTTAGGTGCTGAAATGGAGTGGGGAACAAACAGATATGAACACTGTCTGCAAGTTTACAATCTCATGGAGGGGGAGGGATAAACAAATAAATGAACACTCACATGTATAATTACAGATTGTGGTAAGTGCTATGAAGGGAAAAGAACAGCTTGCTAGAAGAGAGAAAAGAAAGGAACCTACTTTAAAAGAAGAACCCCAAAGATTGAGAAGGCACTGGACAGGTGAAGAATGTTTCAGAGAGAACAGCAAGTACAAAGGCCCTGAAGTAATAAAAAAATGAGGGCTTGGGCTTCCCTGGTGGCGCAGTGGTTGAGAGTCCGCCTGCCGATGCAGGGGACACGGGTTCATGTCCCGGTCCGGGAAGATCCCACATGCCGCGGAGCGCCTGGGCCCGTGAGCCATGGCTGCTGAGCCTGCGCGTCCAGAGCCTGTGATCCGCAACGGGAGAGGCCACAACAGTGAGAGGCCCGCATACCGCAAAAAAAACAACAACACAAAAACAACAAAGAAACAAAACAAAACAAAAAAATGAGGGCTTGAGGAGTTGAAGGAAGGCCAGTGTAGCTGGGGCCGCTCAACTATCACTGGATGATACTGTGTCTCAATTCCATTTAGTGCAAGTGGGAGGGAGTTCCAGAAAGAGGTGACAGATTGAGCAAAGACACAGAGGCAGGAAAACTATAAAGTGCGGCGGAGGGGTGACATGTTTGGGGAGCTAACAAGCAACTCTGTGCTCTTAGGAGTAGCAAGCGGTTGAACTTAAAAGCCAGGTTGAGTATTTGTATTCTATTTGAAGCAAGAAGGGGCTAACATGTTTAAACAATGGAGGTAAATTTAGGAAGATGGCCAGGGAGTAAGTGGATGACCTGGAAACAGCGATATCCTTGGAGCGCTCTTGCAATAGCCCAAGCAAGAGGAAAGTAAGACTTGCCTAAGGGTAGGTGGTACAATGAAGGAACTGCCCCTTCCTTATAACCAACAGATATAAAATTCCCCAAAAGGAAGAGCAAAGAAGAGTTGTCCAGGGGAAATCTCTGGCAGGAGGGAAAAGGTTGAAACAGTGTCTGTGAGGTTTTCAGAGTTTCCACCTCCTTTGGGGGTTCTCTACCTTTGAGGCCCCTGACTCTTCATCAAAACACAGCAACAAAGCCTCCTAGCAAGGAATACCTAAGTTCCTGGGGTTCCCGTGAGCTGATGAGAGCAAGTCCAAAGGAGAGGGCCTGGGAAGGAGTGGTGACAGTCATGGGGGATAATCACTCAAAAGGAGGTTCTAGGGTATAAATACTGCTACATCATGTGGCAGCTACTCCCTCCCACCAAGCTCTTCTTAGACCTTTAGAAGATATGTTCTCTTTCCCTGGGCATGGCTAAGTGGAAATAGGTCAGACATGGGTGGAAGAAAATTTCCTAAGGACAAATTGATAGGATTTGGCATCTAACCTGATTAGATTTTGAGGAAAGGAAAGAGAGAATAGAAAATAATTATGAGAGAAGCCTGGGTGTTGGAACAGGGGTGATTTAAGATCTTTTAGCTGCCTTTACACGACTCTTACCCTCCGTAAGCAACCTTCTGATGCTAATATTTTTCCCAAGCCAACTTTTCTATAGGTATGCCATTATATTTCTTAGGATAAATTAGTAAATTGGGCTTTTGTGATTTAATCACCACCTAGGTGAAATGACACAATCAAGTTCTTGAATTTGCAAGTTAGAAATCCTAGCCTGGGACTTCCCTGGTGGCGCAGTGGTTAAGAGTTCGCCTGCCTGTGTGGCGGACGTGGGTTTGATCCCTGGTCCAGGAAGATCCCACATGCCACGGAGCAACTAAGCCCGTGCACCACAACTACTGAGCCCGTGCGTCACAACTACTGAAGCCTGCACACCTAGAGCTTGTGCTCCGCAGCAAGAGAAGCCACCACAATGAGAAGCCTGCACGCTGCAACGAAAAGTAGCCCCCACTCGCCACAACTAGAGAAAGCACAAGTGCAGCAACCTCATATCCCCTTATAGCACAACCCCATTTTTATGCCCTTTTTCACAGAAAAATCTTCTCAAAGGGGTTAATTCTCCCCACCCTATCCCTTTGCTTTTCACTTCTTCTTGAATTAATTCTTCAACCCTCTCTAGTCAGGGTCCATACCAGACAGCCACAGAAACTTCTGTAGTTAAGGTTATCAACAATACTCATGATGTCGTATCAAATGATCACTTTCTGTCCTCATCTTACCCAAACTCTTGTTAATGGTCTACACCACTGACTATTCTCTTCCTGCTACTTTATTCTTTTGTCCTCAGAAATATCACATTCTTCTGGTTTTCCCTCCACCTCTTTGGTTGCTTCTTCTCAACATTCTTTGCTGGCTGGATCCTATTCTTCTGACATGTTGATCTTGGAGTGGTCCAGGACTCTCCTCTTTTTTCTGTTTGAGGTCACAAACTGTCAACTCATCACCCAAACTGAACTCACATGTGGGTATTATATGTCTTGCAGTTTTTACAATGCGAAATTGTGTTTAAAAAAAAAACAAGCCCATACTTCCAATTTCTCTTGGAGAATTAGATCTAGCAAAATAGGGTTTGCATTCTCACACTGCTGTAATTTGCTGGAGCTGAGTACCTTCTGCCTGGGTCATTTCTTTTTGTGTGTGTGGTTTAAACAGCAGAAATTTATTTTCTCACAGTTATAGAGTCTTTAAACCCAAGATCCAGATGTCAGCAGGATTGGTTTCTTCTGAGGCCTCTCTCCTGGGCTTCCAGATGGTCACCTTCTCACTGTGTCCTCACATGGTCTTTCGTCTGTGCACATGGAACCCTGGTGGCTGTGCATCCAAATTTCCTCTTCTTATAAAGACACTGGTCAGATTGGGTTAATATCATGCTTTGTAACAGTCAGATTGAATTAGTACCCTAACAACCTCACTTTAACTTAATTGTCTTTTTAAAGGCTCTGTCTTCAAAAACAGTAACATTCTGAGTTACTGGGGGTTAGGGTTTCAACATTATCAATTTTCGGGGGCAAAATTCATCCCATAACATCTTTATGATCTTTGTTGATTATAAAAGTAATCTATGCTTTTTTAAAATCAAATTATACAGAAATGTGTAAGTAGAAAGTCAAAGTCTCCTGTCATCTCACTTCTCATGACAATATCTCCCAACAGTTAGGCGTAATCAGTGTTTCTTGAAAGAATGAGTGAGTGAGCATGGGGTGGGCTTCATATTACACCTGAAAAAAGTGAGGCACCAAAGAGGCTAAGCAACCTTTTCTAGGTTATAAAACTAGTTAATGAAAAGAGAACCAGGACTTCCCTGGTGGCGCAGTGGTTAAGAATCCACCTGCTGATTCAGGGGACAGGGTTCGAGCCCTAGTCTGGGACATCCCACATGCCACAGAGCAACTAAGCCCATTCGCCACAACTACTGAAGCCTGCACACCTAGAACCTGTGCTCCACAACAAGAGAAGCCACCGCAATGAGAAGCTCATGCACTGCAACAAAGAGTAGCCCCTGCTTGCCACAACTAGAGAAAGCCCACGCACAGCAATGAAGACCCAACACAGCCAAAAAATAACTAAATAAAATAAATTTTTAAAAAGTGAACCATACCCAGTTCTACTAATTTCTCATCCAACGTTCCTTCTACTATCTTATGCTACTCCTTTTTTATATTTGTTGTAATTTTTGAATAAAGACGTGTTCCTCATTTTTAATGTTAAAGTGGGTAAGTTGAAGATTTTATATTTCTCTTTATAAGTTACCAAACCTGGGAATTCCCTGGCGTGCCTGGGTCATTCCTTAACCAGTTCGCTACTTCCAAACATCTAATATCCAGCCAGCTTTACTCATTTAGGTCACCTGTCTAAGTCACGTAGGAATATGAGTTTATGACGCCTGATTTACCTTTCCCCAGGTAATCTCATCTAGTCCCACTTAAATACCATAAACTTTTACATTTTCTTCTTTTGTTTAACAAATATGGATTGCCCACATGCCAGGAACTACCTTACCAGACACTAGGGATATAGCATTGAGTAAAATAAGTCACCCTACTTTCAAAGAATTTACCTTCTAGCAGGTGAGACACACAAAATAGTGATAATGTAAAGCCAATTAATATGAACAAAATGAAAAGACAGCAAGGGATAGAGAAGGCTATTTTAGACAGGGTCATCTGCCCCTGTGAGGTCATACTTGAACCTGAACGAAATGAAAAAAGGAAGGATTCCCCAGAGAGAGGAAACAATAAGTACAAAAGTCATGGAGATTGTCTGTCTTGTTTAAGAATGGCAAGGTCAGTGTGGCTGGAGCCCAATGAGTGAGATGAAGTGGTGGGAAGAGCATTTGGAGAGGTAACAGGGCAAATACAGATAGGACTTTGTAGGCTCTGGTAAGGATGAGGGGGAGCCACTAGAATGTTCTGAGCAGGGGGGAGTGATGTGATCTGAACTATGTTTTGTTTTGTTTTTAATTTATTTTGGTTGCGCCAGGTCTTAGTTGTGTCTGGCGGGCTCCTTAGTTGTGGCTCACCAGCTCCTTTAGTTGTGGCATGTGTGCTCCTTAGTTGAGGCTCGTGGGTTCCTTAGTTGTGGCATGCAAACTCTTAGTTGCAGCATGCATGTGGGATCTAGTTCCCTGACCGGGGATCGAACTCGTATCCTGTGTATTGGAAGGTGGATTCTTCACCACTGCATCACCAGGGAAGTCCCTGAACTATGTTTTAAAAGGAGTTATGTGGCTATCCTGTGGAGAACTGACTGGAGGAGGGCAAGAATAGAAATAGCTAGTTTACTGAAAAGGCGTGCGGGCTTCAGTAGTTGTGGCACGTAGGCTCAGTAGTTGTGGCTCGCAGACTCTAGAGCACAGGCTCAGTAGTTGTGGCGCATGGGCTTAGTTGCCCCGCGGCATGTGGGATCTTCCCGGACCAGGGCTCGAACTCGTGTCCCCTGCATTGGCAGGTGGATTCTTAACCATGGAGTCACCAGGGAAGTCCATGTGCATCTTTAATTTTACTAAGTGTTACACATTCTTCTCCTAAATGATGTACCAATTTATACTTCCACCAGCAGTACATAAGTTCCATTTTCCTAACTCCTAACACATGGTACTAATTTAAAATTTCTGCCAATCTGATGGGTATGAAATTATATCTCACTGTTGTTTTAATTTGTACTTTGATAGTTACAGTAAAGTTAAATATCTTGTCATGGGTTTATTGGCCATTTGGGTTTCTTTTTTTGGTGATCTACCTCAATATCCTTTCTCTACTTTTCTATTGGATTGTTTGCTTTTTTCCTTTTGATTTTGGGAACTTCTTGGGATATTAATCCTTTGATGGCTATATATATGGTGAATATTGTCTAATCTTTCGCTTGTTGTGTGCCATCTTTTAAAACTTCTCTTATTACAGAATTAACAAATTTTAATGCAGTAAAGCTAACAATATTTTGCCTTATGGTGTGTGTTTTTTGGATCTTATTTAAGAAAGTCTTCTCTATTTTGCTAACATAAAGATATTTATATTTTCTTTACTCCATCCAGCATTTAATTTTTGGATATGCTCTGAGGTAAAAATCCAATTTAACTTTTTCTTCCCCCTTTTGGAAAAAAATGTTCCAGCGCCATTTATTGAAAAGTTCACCCTTTACCTACCGACTTGTAATGCCCTCTCTATTATAAACCACGTTCCCATGGGCTAGTCTTCATTTCGGCCTCACAACCTCCACTGGCTTGCTTATTTTTCTTCTACTGGGGATGCTTTCCTTTATCGCTCTTCTCAGGGCTGCATCTCTCTCGTTCTTCAGATCGCAGCTCAAATGTCATTCCTCCATATCTAGATTATATCTACAGGTATGTCCGTCTCGGGGACCCCACGACTCCAAAAGGTCTGGAAGGACTGCAGTGGGCAGGAGCTACTGCTCAGCTGTTGCCAGGCCGTTGCCCGGGCGGCTATCGGGGAGGCCGCAGAGGGGAGGAACATCCCGAGTTCGAGTGACGGAATCCAGCGGGCGCCAGAGTCGCCCAGGGGTGCGTCACAGAGCGCGGTCGACCGGGGGCGGGGCCAGGTCTGAGTCACGTGGCTTGGTTGCCTACGCGCTGCTGGGCCGTGGGAAGATGGCGGACGGAAAGGGAGACGCCGCCGTCGCCGGGGCTGGGGCTGAGGCTCCGGCGGGAGTCGGAGCCGGAGACGGAACCGAGACAGAGTCCATGGCTCGGGGTCATAGCCCTGCATCTCCGGTGCCGGGAGCCTCAGGGCTGCGACCTTGTCTGTGGCAGCTGGAGACAGAGCTGAGGGAGCAGGAGGTGTCGGAGGTCTCATCTTTGAACTACTGCCGGAGCTTCTGCCAGGTGAGGGGCGGACTGGCTGGCTGAGGGCGGCAGGGCGGGGAGGCCAGGGGAAGAGGCCCCGGACCCGTTGCTGCAGCCGGGGCCGGACTGAAAGGCGCCACCTCCATGTCTTGCCGCGCCCCCGGGCCGGGAAGGCCCAGTTCGGAAGCCCGACCGCTGGCCCCCCTCAGCCACTGCCCGACTTCGGCCACCGCCAGGGCGGGTTGCGCTGGGTTAGACTGAGAGCCCGAAGGGCGCCGGCAGCTCCCTGGAAGGGCCGTGCCCTGTCGTCGTTGCCTGTCCCCCCGGCTGGTGGTTGGAGCGCCATTGCCTCCTGAGGGATTGATTGCTCGCTCGTTCCTTCCCGGAGATGCTTTTTTGAGTAGAGTGCAGATCTCCAAATTGTAAAACCTGGGTTTTCCTAAATAATCCGGAGATATATGTTGGGGCCAGAGACTTATGTTTGGAGTCAACGTCTTCTGGGCCCCTAAAAGGTATGACAGTTGGCTTTGAAAGACGTCTAGGGCTTTCTGCTTAAGGATTGTGGAGCTGGTTGGCTGTTTGGTTTTTGCTGCCTTTTTTGGGGGGGGCATCAAAGCTGTTCTTTCGCCTCTTCTATATTCCTTTGAGAATTGTGCTGCCAGAAATGAGGCTCGTGATCCTTGTAGTGGTTATTAGGCTCTTTGAGTAGAAGAGGATTGGGAAAGATGAGGAGTGTGGTCTCTCTTGGCAGTTCTGTGACCATTTCTGTGCCGTAGTAGGTCCTAAACCTATGATTACATATTTCTTGGTATGCTTAGTTTCGTTTCCAGGATCACGCCGAGATTTTTCTTTATAAATTTAAAGATGTGCCATTATTATTTCTACGTCTGCTTGTTTGTTCTAATCAGGTTTTGGAGCCGCCCCTCTGCTTCTCACCTGGTGCACCTTAGAAAATGCAAAATAATCGTTGGCACTTGGGCTCTTAATGAGTAGTTGAGTGTGCTGAATAAATTGCGGTGTTCCACAGTTACAATTTTGAGGGACAATTTGCTCTGTTGGTCCGGAGAAGAATCAAAAATTGACTTGATTGAATGTCTTTCTCCCTCCTCTCTGCTGAGCCAGAAGCACTTCATCTCTAAATGGGTTTTGTCCTTGCTAATCTTTTCCATACGTTGTATCACTCCAGTTTTTATGTCTACAACCGTCAGCCTTTCCCTGAACTCTGAAGTACTAAGGTGTTCTTTGCTTCTTCACTAGCAGTGAACATTCTTAGTACACATATTTACTTTACAAACTTTTACTGACTCCATAGGATGGTGCCAAACACTTTACCAAGTGCTGAGGAAACGTAAATAAGACTGCACTTACCCTTGATGAGCTTACGGTTGGGAGGCGGTAGTAGAAATAACAGTATTGTCAATGCAGTTTTGGTAATGATGGAAGAGGAGGCGTTGTAGAAATACTGGGAGAGGCCAGTTTAGATGGGGTGGCCTGGGAAGGCCCTATGGCTGAAGGGATGAAAATGAGTCTTGAATATCGGGGAAGGGGGTGGTATTCCAGAGTCAAAGGTAGAGATGAGAAGGAAAACAGTGCTTTGGGAGAAGAGGGAGCTAATTGGACCCGGATTAGTGAGGAGGAGAGCAGAAAAACTGTTGGTTTTGGGTAAGCCTCCTAAGCTTGCGTTGTCTTCCTAGAAGAATAGCAAGAATGGATATAACCCATCAAATTGAAGCTTGTCAGAGGATAACATATATATATATATTCTGCTTTATGCCTACTGCTGGCAGCTCTGATTTTATTTTAACTGAATTTTAATGTATTGAGTCTTAGTGATACTTAGATATGTGAGGGCACAGAAGAATTTTAAAAAGGAAGTACTTTTGTAATTTGTCTTTCTTATGAAGTTCTTTTTTTTGGCCTGAAGTTTTCCCAAAACAATGTTTTGCAGTAACAAAATAAAAGGAGTATCTGTGACGGTATGTTGTAATAGAAAGCACATTGGATTGCGAGTTAGTTGGGTCCTAATTATGACTTTACCACTTACTAGTTAATAACCTGGGGCAAACTATGACTGTGAGATTGTTTTGTTTTCTGACCTTTATCTTGTAGTGCTTTATACGAACAGCAGACAGAAAGTTTATATTCAACCCTTCACAGTATTTATCACAATATTTTTGTTACATTTTCCCCATAGCCCAGATAAAATCAGTAGAGTATCCTTTCTTACCAGATACAGAAAAGTTTTTTAAAATTTTATGATGAAGTAGGAATAATTTCACTATCCAAATTTGGTTGAATAGCTTTTGGTTTCACATTTGAAAGGCAGAATAAAATTTATTCATCTACTGATTGTGTGTGTGCGCCTGACATTGCATTAAGTGCTGGAGATAGGAGCCTGCTCTGCAGGAGCACCTAATGAATGTGTAGAGAGATGTAGTTGTATTACATTATCATAAAGGCCTGACCTGTGCTCTCTGGGATGCTTAACTGCCACAAAATTATTTCCATCATGTGTTTACTTTAGAGATATTGTCTTAAGGACTTATACTGTGCCAAGTAGATCCCTCCTGCAACAGGCTGGGACTGTATTCTCTCTAGCTCTTGCAGCACTTAAAAGAAATGGCTCTGTCTTTGGAATTGCACCAAATCAAGAAATGAACTAACATATGAAAGGATAGAGAAGCTTGTTTCATTCTGGGCATGTTTTCAATTTTCAGAAGTTTGTGAAGATGATCAAAATGAAACTTCAGAAGTAATAGTTACTAAGAAAATGATATTTAGATGAAGTTGTAGTTCGTGAAAATTTGTTTTCAGTGATTATGGGGTGTGTGTGTGTGTGTGTGTGTGCGTGCGTGTGTGTTTTCCCCTTCCCTCAGTTCCTTTTCTGAAAACATTGTCTGCCAGACAGTCAGTGTGGATAAGATTAACTCCAGAAAACAGTCTTTCTTTGTTTTGCTGAAAAATTGATGATATCCTCTCAAATTCTTGCTATATTTTGGGAACCCAGATTCCTGAAGTTTTCCAACTGGCTGTTGTATTTGTAACACAAATTTTGAACACTTTTTTAAAGTAGACTTCATTAATAACTTGAAATTATACTTTGAGACTATCAAGCAGAGTAGTTTTATGAGTAAACCTTGTTTATGAGACACTTTGAGTTCTGGAACTAACAGTGACTTTGTAGATTTTTAAATGTTAAATTAGGTAAGTACTGAATATTTCATTTTCCCTTAGATTAGTGATTGAGTTCAAAGGGCCTAAATCAGATGGGCATACTGGCTTTACCATTTAAACTAGCTGTGTAACCTTGGCGCATGTTATTTTCTTTAAACCTTAGTTTTCTCATTTGCAAATGGAATGATAACAGTACTTACTGTTCTCTATGTAAATACACTGTTGTGTGGACTAAATAAAACAATCTCTGTAAAAAACAATGGCCCCAGAATTATCTGAGTTATCCAGATTTCTTGGAATAAAAAGTCAACAGTCTTGCCCCCAGCTTACTTTTCAGCTCTTACCTAGCCTTTCCCATCACCCCAGTTCTACTGTTACTTATTCAGGAGTACTTGGAGTTCATGGATCAAACTGGGATCTCAGTTACTCCTATGATTAAAATTTTACCTGTGAATTTCCAGGTGCATTATTTTGGAAAAGATGACCTTAATTTTCATTGGATTCTTCAAGATCCAAGACACGTTAGGTTTTCAGTAAATATTTCCCAAGTGACTGATCTACAAAAGGATGGAATTACTCCTTTAACAAAAACTCAGCTCATTAAGCATTTTTATGTCTTTCCCTTTCATTGTGCTGTTCTATCCTTTTCTCTCATTTTCTGCATGACAAGTTTTCCTTCTCTAGGGCCCAGTGCAAATGTTACCTTGTCTGTGAAGCTTTCTTTGATTTTACTAGATAGATTTCCTCTTAGTTGTTTGTGTTCTTTTGACACTTTGCACATACCTATGGTTTTAACTCCTTTCCTTGCTGTCACCGTCTTAGTTCAGGCTTCACAATGTCCTTTTGCAGCAACTCTTCACTAATCTTTCTTGCCTTCTTACTGGCCTTATCAGCAATGCATTTTGATGTTCCTTTTAAATTATAAACATAATCTTGTTGGTCACTTTATTCCCTAAAATTCTTCAATGGTTTTTTCCCCAAAGGCAAGATAAAATTCACACTTATCAGCCTGGCATGCAGAGTCTTTTAGGATCTGGACTTGCTCCACCCCTTACACCCAACTTTTTTTTTTTTTGTCTACCTTCATCCCAGTGTTCATCTCTCAGTCCACTTGATTAACCCCAGGGTCACCCCTTCCTCATCTGCTTATTTATCCTTTAAGACGTGACTCAAATAATAAGTTTTTTAGAGCATTTTCTGATTTCAGCA
Source organism: Delphinus delphis (assembly GCF_949987515.2). Taxonomy (NCBI): domain Eukaryota; kingdom Metazoa; phylum Chordata; class Mammalia; order Artiodactyla; family Delphinidae; genus Delphinus; species Delphinus delphis. The sequence goes on from NC_082683.1 coordinate 32,189,338, forward strand.
GACAGAATGAGGTGATTCTTTCACTTAGAATATGGACTCCAGTAGCATCTTGTACATCGGCACGGTACCTCAATGTTTTTGTCCATGTTTATCTCTTCTATTGACTAGTAAACCAACGAGTCTTTGTTGTATACCTGGTACCTAGCAATTAATACAATGCCTGGCCCACAAAACTAATCTGTTGAATGAATTATATTGTAGGAACTTCATAATATACTCAAGAGATGAGTACTTCAAAAAAAACACCTAATGTAAAATCTAGTATGTTAAAAGGCAGTTCTACCATAAGAAATTCCTGTAAAGGAACAGGATAGGAGATTTTGGTCCTTTCTTAGAGACAATACTTGTCAACTTAGCTTACATTAATATAATAAATATAATAAAATACACATTTACATGTGTGGGTTGAGGACTAGTGTTGATGAAGGGAGAAAATAGGAGGCATTATATAGTATTGAGGAAGAGTTACCAGTCTAATAGGACAACAGTTTGGAGATGTTGAGAGAGGGAGGATCAGTCTTCCTAACTCATTGAGGTTGGTGGCCGTGAAGACTCTTGAGCATTACCTCTTTCATTTATTTTTACCTTTTTTCAATTATTTATTTTAAAGGGCTTTTATTAAATGCATTAGCTTTTCTTCTTGTGCTGCCTTCTCCTGGGAGATGTCTAAATAGGAACTAAATGACAGTTATAACAGCAAAAGCTAGCTTTTCAGTGTGTGTAACCAAAACATATTATAAATGTGACCTGTGAAGCAGTGAGAACTTTGGGTGCTGTTATTTACTGTGGTACCACCCAGTCTCTTGTACTGTGGTCCCTAGTGACTTCTGTGTCTACCTGTGGATCATGCTCTTCTGAACAATGTTAGTTAAAAAGTCTAGATAGAACACACCGCTTATTTCAAGACCGCAAAGGCATTGGCAAACTAAAATGTGCTTTGTTTTCATTCAGTTGTAGACATCTGTCATCTCTCCCAGAGGTCTTCTTTGACTATCTTATCTAAAACAGCACTTCCCCATCTTCTTTACACTGCTTTATATTTCTTTTGATCACTGACTCTGTCTGATATGTGTATTTGTCTGTATCCCCACCTGGAATGTAAGCATCATGAGGGTGTTTGTATTGTTTACCCAGTGCCTAGATAGTCCCTGGCACTTAATGGCTATTCAATCAGTATTTATTGATCTTTTATCTCCTTCCTTCCATAAATCCCTGACTAGACTTCTTAAGAGTAACAAGCAAGACTTAGCTTATCTTTATCAAGAAATAGGAACTTTTCTTGTCAGCAGGTTTATGCTGCTTCCTAGTAGGGATCAGGTTTTATTGTTCTTTGTATCTTGATTAACTAAGAGTAGAACCTCATTTTAATTTTATTTATATTTTCTAAGAACTTCCCCTGGTTGCTTATATTCCACAAATATTTAAAGTAATGAATTTTTCAGCAAACTTTCTTAGCCAGATTGAAGCATTTATTTTGGATATGATTGACACCATACTTTACAACCCAAACATAGATTGCAAGATGGTATAAAAAATAGATTCCTAAAACTTTCATTGCTGACATAAGCAACATAGAAACCATATGAAAAAATAGAGGGATATTTAATTTATTGAGCATCTTTTGTGTGCCAGGCACTTGGGTAGGTGGTGGTATTTTCCTTTTACGGTAGAAAACAGACCCAGGGAAATTACGAAACTTTCCCAGGATCACACAGCTGTGGCGAAGTCTTTGACTCCAGAGCCCATGCTGTTTTTCTTATATCAGCATTTCCTAAATTATGTTTTGTTCCATGAAATATACGTATGCATAAGCACTTCTTGAAATAAGGATTATTTGTTCATATAAGTTGGGAAAATGTTGGGATAAACGTTTTTTGTTGTTGTTGTGTTCTGTTTTGTTTTGTTTTGTTTTTGCGGTACGTGGGCCTCTCACTGTTGTGGCCTCTCCCGTTGCGGAGCACAGGCTCTGGACGCGCAGGCCCAGCGGCCATGGCTCACGGGCCCAGGCGCTCCGCGGCATGTGGGATCTTCCCGGACCGGGGCACGAACCCGTGTCCCCTGCATCGGCAGGCGGACTCTCAACCATTGCGCCACCAGGGAAGCCCAGTGTTGTTGTTGTTTTTTAATTAATTAATTAATTTTTGGCTGCTTTGGATCCTTGTTGCTGCGCACAGTCCCCCTCTAGCTGCGGTGTCTTTGCCGCAGTGCGTGGGCCTCTCAGTGCGGTGGCTTCTCCCGTTACGGAGCACGGGCTCCAGGCAAGTGGGCTCAGTAGTCGTGGCTCGTGGGCTCTAGAGCGCAGGCTCAGTAGTTGTGGTGCACGGGCCCAGCTGCTCCGCGGCACGTGGGATCTTCCCGGACCAGGAACCGAACCCGTGTCCCCTGCATTAGCAGGCGGACTCTCAACCACTGCGCCACCAGAGCAGTCCCTAAACATTTTTTTAATATGACACATTGTGACTCTTCTAGAGAGACATTTAAGTATTGTACAACATTTGCCAAAATTAAGGTGTCTAAAACATTTAACATTTGGGAGATTGGGATTGACACATATACACTATTTATACCATGTATAAAATAGATAACTAATGAGAACATACTGTATAGCCCAGGGAACTCTACTTAATGCACTGTGGTGATCTAAATGGGAAGGAAATCCAAAAAAGAAGGGATATGTGTATATGTATAGCTGATTCATTTTGCTGTACAGTGGAAACTAACACAACATTGTAAAGCAACTATACTCCAATAAAAATTAATTTAAAAAAATAAATGAAACATTTTGCCATGTTCTAAACCTTATGTCAGCCCCCAAATCACATGCTTTACTTTCATTATAGTAAGGCAAATTAGTGTGGTGAGGAGTTGATTGCTTTATGTTTCTGCACACCACCGAGTTTTGATTTCCTGTTGTTAGCCTAAACATGACTGTGAGCTTTTTTTTTCCTTTTTGCCTGCATTGGGTCTTTGTTGCTGCGCGTGGACTTTCTCTAGTTGCGGCGAGCAGAGGCTACTCTTTGTTGCAGTGTGCGAGCTTCTCATTGCGGTGGCTTCTCTTGTTGTGGAGCACAGGCTCTAGGCACGTGGGCTTCAGTAGTTGTGGCACGTGGGCTCAGTAGTTGTGGCACGCGGGCTCAGTAGTTGCGGCTCATGGGCTCTAGAGTGCAGGCTCAGTAGTTGTGATGCACAGGCTTAGTTGCCCTGTGGCATGTGGGATCTTCCTTGACCAGGGATTGAACCCGTGTCTCCTGCATTGGCAGGTGGATTCTTAACCACTCTGCCACCAGGGAAGTCCTGACTGTGAGCATTTTATAAAACCAATTTCCCTCCAAAGTCTTCGCAGGTGTTAGATTATACTTATTGTCCCAAATGAAAAATATTTTAATGTATTATAATTTTTTGGAAGTTGAGAATGAATTACATTTCAGACATATTTTGAGTTCAAGTTTATTTATTCATCTAGGTTTACCTATATTTCTGCACATAGCAAGCTTGGGAACTACTGATGTATTTGTCTTTTCTCCTCACTTTTGTGCTGCGCCTGATTTCGCTAATGTGTTTTTTAGAGGACTTTTCTTATTCTTTTTTGGGGGGATCTAGTAGCTTATTGTGCTGACATTTGATCTCATTGTATTTTTACTCTCAAAGAAATAACCTGAGTGTGTCACATTAGCCAGTACAGTAATGCCTTCTAATATGGACACTTATAAGAATTATTACCAGATATGATAGAATGAATGACTTAGCTTGGGAATTGTATTTTTATGATATATGGTTGTGTAAAACAGGCATATTTTCATTTGGGATTTCATTTTCTTTTTTCCATATGTATGTTTAAAATATATAAGGTATCCTGGGCTTCCCTGATGGCACAGTGGTTGAGAGTCCGCCTGCCAATGCAGGGGACACGGGTTCGTGCCCCGGTCTGGGAAGATCCCACATGCCGCGGAGCGGCTAGGCCCGTGAGCCATGGCTGCTGAGCCTGCGCGTCCTGAGCCTGTACTCCACAACGGGAGAGGCCACAACAGTGAGTGGCCCGCGTACCGCCAAAAAAAAATATATATGTATATATATAAGGTATCTTAAAGAAATAAAACTAATTATATATAGTTTTTGTTTTTTGTGACTCCAAACTGATACATGCACATTCTAGAAGCTTAAGACAAGATGTGTAAATGCATAAAGTAAAAAGTGAAAGTACCATGTAGCCTCACTGTTAATAACTTGATGTATTATTCTGATTTTTGGAAAAGCACATATAGTATATGTGTGTATATAAATATTAAAACTTTTAGTTGCCCAAGCAACTCATGAACACATTCTAATTGTAAAAACTTAGAATAATGTAAAAGAAGAGAAAGTTAAGATGAAAACTACCATATACTCCCTATACTTCAGTACTACATTTTCTTAGGTTAACAGTTTGGGAATGTACACTTACAGAATTTTTCCATATGATATGTATTATTTTTAGAAAAATACTGTCAAGTTTATATACTAAAACTTGCTTATTTCATTTAATATATTGTAGATATCTTTTCACATGGAACACACACATATTAACTACATTAAAAAAACTGCATAGTATTCCATTGAAAACTGCATTGATTTTATTTTTATTTTTTAATTAATTTATTTTTGGCTGCGTTGGGTCTTTATTGCTGTGCACGGGTCTTTCTCTAGTTGCGGTGAGCGGGGGCTGAGCGGGGGCTACTCTTCATCGCTGTGCGTGGGCTTCTCATTGCGGTGGCTTCTCTTGTTGTGGAGCGTGGGCTCTAGGTTCATGGGCTTCAGTAGTTGTGGCTCGCGGGCTCTAGAGCTCAGGCTCAGTAGTTGTGGCTCACGGGCTTAGTTTCTCCACGGCATGTGGGATCTTCCTGGATCAGGGCTTGAACCCATGTCCCCTGCATTGGCAGGCGGATTCTTAACCACTGTGCCACCAGGGAAGTCCAAAACTGCATTGATTTTAAATTATGCAAGTAGCAAAACCTTCAACACTCTTTTTTTTTTCTAATTTATATTTATTTATTTATTTGGCTGCGTTGGGTCTTCGCTGCTGTGTGCAGACTTTCTCTAGTTGCAGTGAGCAGGGCCTGCTCTTCGTTGCAGTGCGCGGGCTTCTCATTGTTGTGGCTTCTCTTGCTGTGGAGCATGGGCTCTAGGTGTGCAGGCTTCAGTAGTTGTGGCTCATGGGTTCTAGAGCGCAGGCTCAGTAGTTGTGGCACATGTGCTTAGTTGTTCCGCAGCATGTGGGATCTTCCCGGACCAGGGCTTGAACCTATGTCCTGTGTACTGGCAGGCAGATTCTTTTTTTTTTTTTGCGGTACGTGGGCCTCTCACTGTTGTGGCCTCTCCTGTTGCAGAGCACAGGCTCCGGATGCGCAGGCTCAGCGGCCATGGCTCACGGGCCAAGCTGCTCCGCGGCATGTGGGATCTTCCTGGACCGGGGCACGAACCCGCGTCCCCTGCATCGGCAGGCGGACTCTCAACCACTGCGCCACCAGGGAAGCCCACTGGCAGGCAGATTCTTAACCACTGTGCCATCAGGGAAGTCCCAAAACCTTCAACACTCTTAATTTAAAAATTTTTAAAACTGTAAAAGCTATGCTCAAGGCAGAATATATGAAGCTACAGAAAGGTTTTAGGAAAAAGTAGAAGCCCTTTCTTGCCTTCAGTTCCTCCAGTCACTCCCCACAGCAGTTAACGGTGTCTTATGTGTTCTTAAAAATTAAAATGCACACTCTTCTGCAATTTATATTTTAATTAATTAATTTTTGAAAAGAGTTATTATTTTTTTAATTTATTTTTGGCTGCGTCGGGTCATAGTTGTAGCACTTGGGATCTTCCTTGAGGCATGCGGGATCTTTTGTTGCGGCGCATGGGCTCTTCGTTGTAGTGCACAAGCTTCTCTCTAGTTGTGGTGTGCGGGTTTTCTTTTCTCTAGTTGTGGCGCGCAGTCTCCAGGGCGCATGGGCTCTGTAGTTTGCAGCACGCAGGCTCTAGTTGAGGCGCACGAGCTCGGTAGTTGTGGCGCACGGGCTTAGTTGCCCCGCGGCGTGTGGGATCTTAGCTCCCTGACTAGGGATAGAACTCGCATCCCCTGCATTGATTGTAAGGCGGATTCTTTATCACTGGACCACTAGGGAAGTCCCTACATTTTTATTTAATATACTGAGGACAACTTTCTGTATCAGTACACGTTGAACATTACCATAATTAAATAATTTGTATTCTTTTTTGTTGTTACCGCAAATAATGTTGAAGTGAACAACCTTAAACATTAAGCATTAGTTATTTATATCCATAGCATAAATTCCTGGCATTGACATTACAGTACTGGACTAAAGAGAATGTTTTTTTAAAATTTTGATAGATACTGGCCTACGAGAAGTTGAGTATGTACTTCCACCAATAGTGTTATGGAGTCCCTGTTTCACTATATCCTTGCCAACCCTGGTATTACTAAACTTTTTAATATTTGCCCATCTGATAGTGGCAGATAATTGCTATCACACTATTAATTTGTATTTTAACAGCATTAAAAAAATTTATATATTCATTTATTTTGGCTGCGCCGGGTCTTAGTTGTGGCACACGGGATCTTCGTTGTGGCACACGGGATCTTTGTTGTGGCATGCGGGATCTTTAGTTGTGGCATGTTGGCTTCGTAGTTGCGGCATACATGCTTCTTAGTTGCAGCATGTGAACACGTAGTTGCGGCGTGCATGCGGGATCTAGTTCCCCAACCAGGAATTGAACCTGGACCCCTGCATTGGGAGCACGGAGTCTTACCCACTGGACCACCAGGGAAGTCCTTGTTATTTTTTCATGTGTATTAGATATTTACTTTTTTTTCCTGTGAGGTTTGTCTTTACCTTTTTTTTTTTTTAACATACTTCTGTTTTAAAATGTTATTATTTAAAAGTCATTAAAATTTGGTTGTGTCTAATGATCGAGTGTGACCTTGTAATCTTAAGATTCCATGCTGCTTTGAGGTTCTCAAGAAGCAGAACATACTACAGAGAGTTAGTTGCAGCCTAACCTGAGGCCATCAGAATGTATCATACAATTTAGTGATTGATTGTTGTTGTGAGAGATTTGTCAGTGTACTTATTTCCAACAAACATTTATTGATCATTACTACTTTGGGGAGATTTGGGAATCTTTGGGAAGACTGAGTCATAGCTGAATAAATGGAAAGACCCTAGTGCATTACATTAGCTAACTCTTTCTTATGTTGTTATCTTTATATGTTTTCAGATAAAGTGTCACTGAATGGATGTATTATTACCTTGCACCAAATCAGTTTGTTATGGGGCCTCAAATTGCTGCTTAAATGAGATGGCCTTTTAGGTGTGATTCTCCTCTAAAACTACATAAGTCTACTGGGAAACATTTGCTAAGGATTATTTTCTAAGTCACCTCCAAACATTTGCCTTGTGTATCCTTATTGAAATAAATAAATTTTAAATGTTCTATTTATGCAGTACCAATATATAAATTACAAGCAAACACAGAAGTATAAAAGGGATGAGACTTTTAAAACTAATTTAAATAAAAGTTTCAATATTATATTTCTGCCCCTTGATGGGTTATCATTTACACCTTTAGGGTAAGTGCCCATCCCAGTGGAAACCACTCTACTAATTTGAGCTGAAATTATTTGTTTACATTAGTTGTTATGCTCACTATCCTTATTTGACTCTTTCCTTCATAATGAAAGCTTGATTTTGGTAAATGAAAATGTTAATCCTAGAGCAAATTATCCAATGAAGTTCTAACAGTAAATGTGGGTAAAACATCATGTTTCGTCAATATTACGTTTTATTGTCTTATGAAATGGAGAACATATACAATAGAAAGTACATTTTAAGTTTGAAGTTAAGAGGTTTCGGTTTAAATCCTCATTCCAACACTTTTGTGATCTTAAACCTTGCCGTGAGTCTATATTCTTGTCTATAAAATTGGGGGTAATAGAAAGCTACCCCATAGGTTGTTGTGAGGATCAAATGGGACAATATTACAGTACCCGTAGCATAGTTTTTGGTAGCAGCAGATAGGTACCCAGCGTGTCTGTCTCCTTATTTTGTTTCTATACTGAATATTGTTTTTTTTTTGGTTGGTTTTTTTTTTGTTTTTTTTTTCCGGTACGCGGGCCTCTCACTGCTGTGGCCTCTCCCTCTGCAGATGCACAGGCCCAGCGGCCATGGCTCACGGGCCCAGCCACTCCGCGGCATGTGGGATCTTCCCGGACTGGGGCACGAACCTGTGTTCCCTGCATCGGCAGGCGGACTCTCAAAGAAGTATTTCATGTAGCGTGGTTTTCCTCCATTTTCCTGTCAATGTAGAGCTCACTGAAAGAAAAAAGTTACCTAAATGCTTTCAGAGCATTTGCTGACATAGTTTTAGATTCAGAGAGCCTATGATGAGTTTTGTAGACTGGAAGTGTAATTTACAGTAACTTTCTATTACATTGAAGCAATATGGATGCCTTTTGGGGTTTATAGTAGGTATAATGCGTTTGATGTGTTGCAACTAATAGTTTGTTCTATATGAAATATTTTTTATTCATTTGGCTGTTGGCTTTAACTTGGTTTATTGTTTGGTATTTAAATTTTGTGTTTCACTTTATTGAAATGTGCATATATCGAAAGTGATTTGACTTTGTAACGTGGATTTGAGTTCTTGGGAAAAAGTTGGCCATGTTTTCATAAAATTGTAGAATCTTATGTTTGGGGGAAGAACTTTGGAGGTTTTCTGCCCCATTCCCTTTCCAGTTTAAAACTTGTAAGTTAGAAACTCCCTCTCAGTCGAGGATGTTAGCCGAGGATCAGAATAATTATATCAATATTGTGTGATATTATATAACAGCTGTAATATCAATAAAGTTCTGAACTTTGACATATCTATTTACTATCAAGCAAAATTGATTATCATTGTAATCTGATGTGAGCACCTTTCTAAAAAATACTGTGATCTTAAGCATTTTCTTTTTAAAATTCCCACAAGTGCAGTTTGGTCAATATTATGCTGCTCTCCTCCTTTACAGGGTTTGAAGGAAGCAGTGAGAATTTGGGAGTTCAATCTACTTAGTTGAATTTGTTTTAGTATACAGGCATATTTCATGCTAATCAAAGATATGTATCGGAAAAATTGTCTTAATCGAACTTCAAAAATAAGTTAGCATATCCTTTAATAATTGGGCAAAGAATCAAAAGCAAATAATTACAAAATACGTGTTATGTGCTACTTGGGGTTCTGGTCTGCAGTGAGCTTATTGTCTAGTGGAGAAGATAAATATTAAGCAGTTTTTCCTGTTACATATGCTTATTGGTACAAAAGAGCAGTAGTCAGTGTTTGACGGTTATATGTATTTATCTACCTTCCAACTAGTTTGTCCTTAGGTAACACGAACATAAGCAAAACAATTCCCTTGCTTAACTATTACATAATAATTTTTAGGTCTAACATAAATGGTTTTGAGTAAGCAACATTATTGCTCTTTCCAATTGGTATAGATTATAAAGAAATGATTTTCCGTGCCACTTTTCTATAATCGGCTTCAGTAGTGTTTGTTGCCAAACTGAAAATTTGAAGCAAGTGTATGGTTAAGAAGGGAAGACCCTACTAATTTAAGGGAGTGCAGGAATGCCAGGAATCCGTCTTGGACTAGATGAGGGCTTTTATAAGATATTTTAGATTTGGAAATGCCAAAAAATAAGTACCCTTTGAACACCCCAGAGCCATAAAACATTTGAGCACTGGAGATTATTACAAAGAATTAGAAAGCTTTTGTTTATGTATATAAGGCATATGTACCAAATTGTATTTATTGGGGTTATTTGGCGATAGAGAGTAGTGGTAGAATTAGATGGCACTGGTGTGATCTTTCACTTCTTTGTTGCGTAGAAAATTTTAAAGTGGGGGAATTATGAGTGGATTTTCCCTTTTTGGTGTATTTCAGTATTTTTCAAATTAAATTTAAACAGGCAAAAAGGTAGTACTATATGTATTGGTATGAAAGGGTATCCAAGATCTGTTGTTTTAGAAACAGAAAACTATATAGTATCCCATTTCATAAAGCAATGATGTATAGAAAAAGTTTTGAAAGACAGTTAAAGTGTTATCATTTGTTGCATTTCAGTGAAGAATAAGTGGGACGTTCACTTTATGTTTCTTGTGTTTTTGTACGGTTTATACTTATATATTACCCTTTTTAATTAATTTTCATTTTATCAACTATTGTTTCAGTACTTGTCTTTGCTTCTTTCCTTTGTTAGATACTGTTTCCTAGCCCTCCTGTCTTTGTCTTGTTTTACTCCCCTGTTTGGGATGTGAGGAGTTACCCTCCAGTAGCTTCCTGAGGAGGTTTCCCCTCTCTTTTGTGTTAGTTAGGCTGGGTGTAGGAATCTAGGTTGAAAATCAGTTTTGCTCAGAACTTTGAATGGTATGTTACTTTTCAAAAAAATCAAATATTTCCAGGATACAGGTAGTAAAGTGCATACTAAAATGAACACAACCTAAGAAATAAAATAATTGAAGCTACCTATGTACCCTGTCACAGACATCATCTCCCTCCCACCATCATCCTGATTTTGCTATTTAATCTCTCCTCCATCTCTTTACTTTGTATTTGTGTATTTTAATATAATGTGTAATATTATTTCTTATATTTTTCAGCTTTGCTTAAATGATGTACTGTATGTATTCTGAAGCTTTTTGAATTCAACATAATGTGTCTAAGGTGTATCTAGTGTGTATGTATAGTTTTTGGTATGTATAGTCTTGATACTTTCATTTTTCACTGGTGTGTAGTATTTCATTATGTAAATATATCAGTTCATTTGTCCATTCTTTTACTGATGGATTTAGAGGCATTTACATTAACTGCTGGGGTAGATATCTTTTCCTTATATGTTTATACATGGCTGCAAGAATTTCTTTTAGGGTATATGCTTACAGTGGAATTGCTAGCTTCATATATAAGCCTATCTTCAACTATAATAAATACTGCCAAGTTACTCTCCAAAGTATTTGTAGCAGTTTATGCAGTTATCAGTGTATGAAAGTTACCATTGCCCTTCATTCTTGCCAATACTTTGTATAGTCGACAGTTTAATTGTAGCCGTTCTGATGGATAGACTGTGGTATCTCATTGTGGTTTTAATTTTTTTTTCTGTTTACTTGTGAGGAGTTGCTTATCTTTTTGGTTATATTTATTGCTATTCAGATTTCCTCTTTTCTGAATTACTTTTTCCTATTTTTTGCTCATTTTTCATTTGGGTTTTCTTAACAGTTTTTATGAAATTATATTCTAGATATGAATTTTTTGTTGGTCATTACTTTGGAATTATCTTTTCTTCTGTTTATCTTTTCACTTTTTATATCATTATTTTTAACGTAATTTTTAAACTTTTTTTAACATTTCATTTATTTTTGGCTGCATTGGTCTTCATTGCTGCACGTGGGCTTTCTCTGGTTGCGGCGAGTGGGGGCTATTCATTGCGATGCAGTGACTTCCCTTGTGGAGCACGGGCTCTAGGCATGTGGGCTTCAGTAGTTGTAGCACGCAGGCTCAGGAGGTGTGACTCCCGGGCTTAGTTGCTCCACGGCATGTGGGATCTTCCCAGACCAGGGCTTGAACCCATGTCCCCTGCATTGGCAGGAGGATTCTTAATCACTGTGCCACCAGGGAAGTCCCTTATATTATTTTTATGCACAGAATTTTTACACTTTATTGCAGTAAAAATAGTAAATCTGACAATTGAAATGTAAAATTTATTTAAATTCCTTTTATGATTTTGTGCATTTTGTGGAGCATTGTGTTTTTTTAAAAAAAGCTTTATTGAGGTATAATTGACATACAGTAAACTGCTCATATTTAAAATGAACAATTTGATAAGCTTTGGCATATCTGTATACCCATGAAACCACAATCAAGATAACAAATATATCCGTCACTCCTAGAACTTTCTTTCTACTCCCATTGTATTTCCTCTTTCTTACTTTCCTCCCGTACATAACCATAACATCCTCACTCAGCTATGCTGCTTTCTCTATATATAGATTATATTGCATTTTTAGAATTTTACATAAATAAACCTGTAAGTCTCTTTTTGGTTTCTTGCAGTATAATTATTTTGAAATTCGTTTATGATGTTGTATATATTAATAATTAATTCCTTTCATTGCTGAGTATTCATTCTATGGCTTTATCATGATTTGTTTATTCACCTGTTGGTATATTTGGCTTGTTTCCAGTTTTTAGCTAATACAGACAAAGCTGCTATGAACATTCATGTGTAAGTCTTTGTGTGAACAAACGCCTTCTCTTTCTCTTGGGTAAATAACTGGAATGGCTGGGTCACATGTCAGGTTTTTGAGAGTAGTTGTATCATTTTACATTCCTACCAACAATGTATGAGAGTTCTAGTTTTCCACCTCCTGATCAGCACTTGGTGTGGCCAGTCTTTTTAGCTTTAGCCATTTTAAAATTAGTGGCAGCTCATTGTGGTTCTCATTTGCCTTTCCCTAATGACTTCTGTTGAGTATCTTTTCATGTGCTTAGTTACCAACCATGTATCTTCTTTGGGAATGTATATTTTCAACTCTTGCTCATTTGAAAAAATTGGATTGTCTCTTTTCTTACTGTTGAGTTTTGAGGGGTGTATGTGTGTGTTTTTGGACCCAAGTCCTTTATGCAATATATTCTTCTTTTTTTCCTTCTTTAAATGTTGTGACTTAGGTGGCAAAGGGTAGACAGATTGGGGATGGTGATTTGTATCACTTTTAAGTTACACACATTCTGCCTCTGGTTCACTTGGGATCTCTGGAGGGAACACCCTTGGCTGTGACACAGATTCCATGGTGTTGATGTGGGCATGGAGAAAGCCTGAGGTGCTCTCTACCAGCTTAGAAGGAGCAGATCATGACAAGGATGAACTGAGGCAGAACAACATGGTGGCAGACACACATTGTGGACAGAACTGTTCTAAACGCATGAGAGACACTATCAAGAACTTCAGAGAAAAACTGGGTGAGACACTAACAGGAACGAAATGTCCTGCATTACTAGATGGGCATAAGAGCAGCCAAGCCATGGCTTGCTTGTTGGCATGTATTCTCCTAGGCTGTGGTTTGCCTTTTTATTCTCTTAACAGTGTCTTTTGAAGGACACAAGTTCTTAATTTTGATAAAGCTCAGTTTATTAACTTGTTCTTTTATTTATTTTTATTAATTAATTAATATTATTTATTTCTGGCTGTGTTGGGTCTTCGTTGCTGTGCGCGGGCTTTCTCTAGTTGTGGTGAGCAGGGGCTACTCTTTGTTGCGGTGCACAGGCTTCTCATTGAGGTGGCTTCTCTTGTTGCAGAGCACGGGCTCTAGGGCGCGCGGGCTTCAGTAGTTGTGGCTCGCGGGCCCTAGAGCACGGGCTCAGTAGTTGTGGCACACGGACTTAGTTTCTCTGTGGCATGTGGGATCTTCCCGGACCAGGGCTCGAACCCGTGTCTCCTGCATTGGCAGGCCTATTCTTAACCACTGAGCTACCAGGGAAGCCCAACTTGTTCTTTTATTGATTGTATTTTTCATGTTATGTCTGAGAAATCTGCCTAACCCAAGAGCACAAAAGCTTTCTATGTTCTCTTCTATAAATGTTACTGTTTTAGGTTTTACATTTAGATCTGTGATCCATTTGGAGTTAATTTTTGTGTATTGTGTGAGTGATGGGTGGAAGTCATTTTTCTAAAAATATGAACATCTCAATGTTACAGAATCATTTGTTGAAAAGACTGCTTTCCCATTGAATTGAGAAATTGCCTTTGCGCTTTGCTGAAAATCAATTAGCCATATGTATGTAGGTCTGTTTCTGGACTTTATTCGGTTCTGTTGATCTATTTGTATACCCTGATGCCGTTACCACACTCTTGTGTTGCTTTTTTCAAACAGAAAATACAATGTTATGAAAGCTATGTTACACATAGAGACAGGAAGTAGAATGGTGATTGCCAGGGGCTGGAGGGAAGGGGAAATGAGGAGTTATTGTTTAATGGGTAAGTTTCAGTTTTGCAAGGTGAAACAAGTTCTGTGGATGGATGTTGGTGATGGTAGCACGGCCGTGTAAATGTACTTAATGTCACAGAACTGTACACTTAAAAAAATGGTTAAGGTAGTAAGTTTTGTTACGTGTATTTTGCCACAGTTTTTTAAGCTGTATTGTGCAATGTCTGGTGCAAAATGAGTACTCGGTCATTTCAGTTAAGTGATTTTTAAAAATCAAGACCCAGAGAGGTTAGCTGGCAAATGATGGGGGGTAGAGGTTTGAATCCACAGCCGAAAGGCATGTTATTTCACTCTATTACACAACTGCCTCAGAATTGTGATCCTCTTCCCCCGTGTGATAAAGCTTGGATTTAAAAATCTCAAGATTTAAGAGGTATTCTAGATCAATCTCTTTAGTACTAGTGACTTACTAAAACAGAAATGTGGGGTATTTGAATTTATCCTTCTCTTTCCCCAGTCTTCCTAATCATGCTTATGCACTTCTGTTTCTTGAAAATTGCTCTTCTTAAATCTTAAGACATAAAGTTAACTTTTTTGGGTATTTTTTTATATTGTAGTAAAGTATGCATAATATAAAATTTTTCACTTTAGCTATTTTTAAGCATACAGTTCACAGTGGCATTAAGTATGTTATGTTGTTATGCAACTGTCACCACCATTCATCTTCAGAACATTTTCATCTTCCCACACTGAACCTCTGAACTCATCAGACATTAATCCCCCATTCGTCCCTCTCCCCTGCCTCTGGTAACCACCATTCTGCTTTCTGCCTCTATGAATTTGACTATGGTGCATTTTTATAAGTGGAAACCTATGTCTCTTCGTGACTTGCTTATTTCACTTAGCGTAATGGCTTTAAGATTCATCGAGGTTGTAGCATGTGTCAAATTTCCTTTCTTTTTAAGGCTGAATAATATGCCACTGTTATACCACAATTTGTTCATCTATCCCTTGATGGATTCTTGGATTGCGTCCACCTATTGTAAATAATGCTGCTATGAACATGGGAACAAATAGCTCTTCAGGTCACTGCTTTCAGTTCTTTTGGGTGTATATCCAGAAGTGAAATTACTAGATCATATGGTAATTCTGTTTAATTTTTGGAGAAACCATCATACTTTTGCACAGTGGCTGAACCATTTTACATTCCCACCAACAATGCACAGGGGTTCCAAATTCTCCACATTTTTGCAAACAATTGTTATTTTCTGTTTGTTTTTGATAATAACTATCCTAATGAGTGTGAAATGGTATCTCACTGTGATTTTGATTTGCATTTCCTACTTACTGATGTTGAACATTTTTTCATGTGCTTATTGGCCATTTGTGTATCTTCTTTGGAGAAATGTCTGTTTAAGTCCTTTGCCCATTATTAATTGGGTTTTGTTGTTGTTGAGTTTTAAAGCTTTATATATTTTGGATATTAATCCATTAACAGATAGATGACTTGCAGATATTTTCACCTGTTTTGCAGGTTTTCTTTTTACCACATGGATAGTATCCAAATTTCGGGGTACAAAAGTTTTTAATTTTGATATAGCTCAGTTTATCTGTTTATACTTTTGTTACGTGTGCTCTCAGTATCATGACTAAGAAATCATTTCCAAGTCCAATATCAGGAAGCTTTTCCACTGTTTTCTTCCAAGCGTTTTATGATTTTTAGCTCTTAGATCTATTTTTTCCCTTTTTCTTTTCTTTTTTTAATTGAAGTGTAGTTGATTTACAATATTGTGTTAGCTTCCGGTGTACAGTAAAATTATTATACATATATTTTTCAGATTATTTTCCATTATAGGTTATTACAAGATATTGCATATAGTTTCCTGTGATATACAGTAAATCCTTGCTGCTTATCTGTTTTTTTTGTTTTGTTTTTTATTTATTTAATTTATTTATTTTTGGCTGCATTGGGTCTTCATTGCGGTGCGCAGGCTTCTCATTGCGGTGGCTTCTCTTGTTGTGGAGCCCGGGCTCTAAGCGCATGGGCTTCAGTAGTTGTGGCTCGCAGGGTCTAGAGTGCAGGCTTAGTAGTTGTGGCGCACAGGCTTACTTGCCTCGCGGCATGTGGGATCTTCCTGCACCAGGGCTCAAACCAGTGTCCCCTGCATTGGCAGGGGGATTCTTAACCACTGTGCCACCAGGGAAGCCCTGCTTATCTGTTTTATATGTAGCAGTTTGTATCTGTTAATCCCATAGTACTCCTAATTTATCCCTCCCTTCCCCTTTGGTAACCATAAGTTTGTTTTCTGTGTCTGTTTCGTATATAGATTCATTTTTATTATTTTTTAGATTCCCCATATAAGTGATATCAATGTGATATTTGTCTTTCTCTGACTGACTTCATTTAGTATGATATTCTCTAGGTCCATCCATGTTGCTGCAAATGGCAATATTTCATTCTATTTTATGACTGTAATATTCTGTTGTTGTGGGGGGGGGTGTGTGTGTGTGTGTGTGTGTATGTATACACACACACACATACCACATCTTCTTAAGCCAGTTGTCTCTTGGTGGGCGCTTGGGTTGTTTCCATCTTGGGTATTGTGAATAATGCTGCTATGAACATTGGGGTACATGTATCTTTTCAAATCAGAGTTTTTGTCTTTTCAGGATATATGCCCAGAGGTGGAATTGCTGGATGGTATGGTAGCTTTATTTTTAGTTTTTAAAGGAATCTTCACGCTTTTTTCCATAGTGGCTGCACCAGTTTACGTTCCCACCAACAGTGTAGTAGGGTTCCTTTTTCTCCACATTCTGTCCAGCATTTGTTATTTGTAGACTTTTTGATGCTAGCCATTCTGACTGATGTGAGGTGATATCTCATTGTGGTTTTGATTTGCATTTCTCTGATAATTAGTGACGTTGAGTATCTTTTCATGTGCCTGTTGGTCATCTGTGTGTCTTTTTGGAGAGATGTCTGTTGAGGTCTTCTGCCCATTGTTTGATTGGGTTGTTTGGTTTTTTGATACTGAGTTGTAGGAGTTGTTGGTATATTTTGGATATTAACCCTTTGTCAGTCACATCATTTGCAAATATTTTCTCCTGTTCCATAGGTTGTCTTTTCATTTTGTTGATGGTTTTGTTTGCTGTGCAAAAGTTTTTAAGTTTCATTAGGTCCCATTTGTTTATTTTTGCTTTTATTTCTTTTGCCTTTGCAGTCTGATCTTAGATCTATTTTGAGCTAATTTATGGTATAAGGTAAGAGTCTAATTCTTTTGCATATGGATATTCAATTTTCCCAACACTGTTTGTTGAAAAGACTGTCCTTTCCCGCACTGAATGGTCTTGGCACCCTGGAAAATCATTTGACCATATATGCGAGGGTTTATTTCTGGACTCCTCTATTTCATTGGTCTGTGTGTCCGTCTTTACTTGAGTACACACTGCTTTGATTACTGTAGCTTTGTAGTAAATTTTGAAATCAGAAAGTATCAGATTTACAACTTCATTTTCTTTTTCAAGTTTGTTTTGGCAGTTCAAGGTCCCTTGAGATTCTATGTTAATTTTAGGATGGATTTTTCTATTTCTACCCCCCCAAAAAAAGTCACTGGGATTTTGATAGGGATTGCATTGAATCTGTGGGTTGCTTTGTATAGTATTGACATCTTAACAATATTGTATTTCAATCCATGGACATTTTCATGACATGTCTTGCCATTTATTTGTGTCTTCTTTAATATCTCTCTTCAAGTTTTTTTAATATATAAATTTATTTATTGATTGATTGCTGCTGCACTGGGTCTTCGTGGCTGTGCGCGGGCTTTCTCTAGTTGCTGTGAGCGGGGGCTACTCTTCATTGTGGTGTGCTGGCTTCTCCTTGCAGTGGCTTCTGTTGTTGTGGAGCACATGCTCTAGGCACGCGGGCTTCAGTAGTTGTGGCACTCAGGCTCAGTAGTTGTGGCTCGTGGACTCTAGAGCGCAGGCTCAGTAGTTGTGGCGCATGGGCTTAGTTGCTTCGCGGCATGTGGGATCTTCCCGGACCAGGGCTCGAACCCGTATCCCCTGCATTGGCAGGCGGATTCTTAACCACTGTGCCACTAGGGAAGCCCTCTCATCAAGTTCTAATAGTTTTCAGTGTGCAAGTCTTTCACTTCCTTGGTTTATTCCTGTTTTTTTGATGTGATTGTAAATGGAATAGTTAACTTCCTTTTCAGATTATTTATTGTTAGTGTATAAAACCACAACTGAGGGAATTCCCTGGCAGTCCAGTTGTTAGGACTGTGTGGTTTCACTGCTGTGGACCCGGGTTTGATCCCTGGTTGTGGAACTAAATCCTGCAAGCTGTGCGGCGTGGCCAAGAACAAAAAACACAACTGGTTTTTGTATGTTGATTTTATATCCTGCAACTTTGCTGAACTTGTTTATATGAATAGTTTTTTTGGTGTGGAATATTTAATATATGTAAAATCATGTCATCTGCAAACAGTGATACTGTATTTTTCTTTCCAATTTGGATGCCTTTTATTTCTTTTTCTTGCCTAATTGCTCTCACTAGGACTTCCAGTACTGTATTGAATAGAAGTGGTGAATGTGGATATCCTTCTTCCTGACCTTAAAGGAAAAGCTTTTAGTCTTTCACCATTGAATATAATGTTAGGGTTTTTCATTCATGGTCTATATTATGTGGAGGTAATTTTCTTCTACTCCTAGTTCGTTGAGTGTTTTTTTTTTTTAATCATGCATGAAAGATTGTTGAATTTTTCAAACACTCTTCATCAGTGGAGGTGATCATGTGAGGTTTTTTCCCTTCATGCTCTTAACGTGGTGTAGTGCACTAATTGATTTTTATATGCTTTACCATCCTTGCATTCCAGGAATAAATCCCACTTGGTCATAGTGTATAATCCATTTTAATATGACATTGAATTCAGTTTGCTAGTATTTTGTTGATGATTTTTGTATCATTGTTCATAAGGCCTATGGATCTGTAGTTTTCTTTACTTGTAGTCTTTGTCTGGCTTTTGTATCAAGGTAATGCTGGCCTCATAGAATGAGCTAGGATGTATTACCTCTTCAGTTTTTTGGGAACATTAACTGTTGATGCTGTTCTCATCCAAGCTCTCTTCCTTACTGTTATTGATAACTGAAATGAAGATACCATATGGGTGCTGTAAAGGAAACATGAAAATTTTCATTCAACCACAGTAGTAATGAAAAGATGATAAATTGAATAAACAAAATAATGTATTTCCCTTATCCAGTTGACCCTCAAAAAGTTGTATTTAGGTTGTAATGTACAATAATTGTGACAGTTCCTCAGTCTGTTACTATCTTACATAAATAATAGGAATGTAAATTGGAACAAATTTTCTGGTGCAGAATTTGGCACTATGTAGTCTTAAGAATTATGCATCCTTTGACCCAGCAATTGCATTTATAGAACATTGTCCTAAATATTATATATAATAATGCAGAGTTAGAAACCATCATGCCCAGAAACAGGGACTTGAGTAATAAACTGTGATACACACATGAACTATAAAAATACTGATGTTGAAGAAAATTTTACAAAACAATGTATAGTTTGAGTCCATTAAAATACTGCTATTTAGGCATTAAAAAGCCCTCAAACTTAATATTACCTGTTAACAGTGGTCTACTTTTGGGTAGTGATAGTGTAGATTGTTGACATTTTTATTTTTACTTCTCTGTTGATCCATATTTCTTAAACAATAAAGGATATTAATTTTATGAAAAAACAGCAAAAGATATTTTTGAAAATGAAATGAAGTTAGAAAGCATAGTTAAATCCCATGACAGAATTACTATCTAAAAATAATCGTGGTAGGCTGGGATGATGAACTGAATCCAGGATAGATGAATAGGTAGGTAGATAGAGTAATAAGTAAGTAATATTTCTAGATTTTAAAAAAACAACTGTAACCAATATAGAAAGTGTGAGGTGGGGCCTAATAGCAACATATGTAAAAGACTTAAAAGTTGTAATTTACTCTGGCCACTTTTTGAATGTAAGCAGCCAGCTGTTCTCTTCCCATTCCATCTCACATCCAGCTTAGTCTCTTCTAGGGAAACCTCCCGTGCTTCCTCACCAACGGATGTAAAGTCTTGTCACTGTTTGCCCTATCTGTTCTATTGGTGTTTTCTGACTTTGTTCAAGTTACTGTCTACTTGGAATCCTGTTCCCCTCACTTTTGAATTTTCAAACTTGACCCGTACCTCAGAAATCCAGCTCAAGTGCTCTCCCCTGCTGAAAGCCTGTCTGTCATAGTGCAATCACATTTTACTCAAATTTATGTAATTCTGGGAATTTCACGAGTTGAGAAATTAAAATCAGTAAGATTTCTCGTTTTATGTGCAAAATTTGAAATAATGAAAATCCTCCTCTATTAAAAGTCACATAATTTCCTGTTGCCATAGGACATGCAGCTTTAACAAGTACCAGATATTTTTTGTCATTTCTTTGTGAACCACCAGCATTCTGAACTGTGGAGTATTAATCAGCATTATTGCTGGAAAACTTTCCCCAGAAGCAGTCATTTTAAATGGAAATTAAATGTTGTAAACTCTCAGGAAGAAGGCCAAATGATGACCATGATACTACTTGCTGTAAAAGATTAAAGTTAACACCTGGTGGGGAAAGTAGAGTTTTAAAACATATCTAAAATAGTTGTAGAATTGTGCATTCTGAAAAGTCTTGTAGCACAGTAATTAAGTGTGGGCTCTGGAGTCAGATGACACTAGTTCAAATCCTAACATTTAATACCAGGTGTCTTTTGGAAAATAACTTAATCTCTCTGTGCTTTGGTTTCCCCATTTTAAAAATGAGCTGATGCCACAGCAATCAGAGAAGAAAAGGAAATAAAAGGAATCCAAATCGGAAAAGAAGAAATAAAGCTGTCACTGTTTGCACGTGACATGATACTATACATAGGGGATCCTAAAGATGCTACCAGAAAACTACTAGAGCTAATCAATGAATTTGGTAAAGTAGCAGGATACAAAATTAATGCACAGAAATCTCTGGCATTCCTATACACTAATGATGAAAAATCTGAAAGTGAAATCAAGAAAACACTCCCATTTACCATTGCAACAAAAAGAATAAAATATCTAGGAATAAACCTACCTAAGGAGACGAAAGACCTGTATGCAGAAAATTATAAGACACTGATGAAAGAAATTAAAGATGATACAAATAGATGGAAAGATATACCATGTTGTTGGATTGGAAGAATAAACATTGTGAAAATGACTCTACTACCCAAAACAATCTACAGATTCAGTGCAATCCCTATCAAACTACCACTGGCATTTTTCACAGAACTAGAACAAAAAATTTCATAATTTGTATGGAAACACAAAAGACCCTGAATAGCCAAAGCAATCTTGAGAATGAAAAATGAAGCTGGAGGAATCAGGCTCTCTGACTTCAGACTATACTACAAAGCTACAGTAATCAAGACAGTATGGTACTGGCACAAAACCAGAAAGATAGATCAATGGAACAGGATAGAAAGCCCAGAGATAAACCCATGCACATATGGTCACCTTATCTTTGATAAAGGAGGCAGGAATGTACAGTGGAGAAAGGACAGCCTCTTCAGTAAGTGGTGCTGGGAAAACTGGACAGGTACATGTAAAAGTATGAGATTAGATCACTCCCTAACACCATACACAGAAATAAGCTCAAAATGGATTAAACACCTAAATGTAAGGCCAGAAACTATCAAACTCTTAGAGGAAAACATAGGCAGAACACTCTATGACATAAATCACAGCAAGATCCTTTTTTGACCCACCTCCTAGAGAAATGGAAATTAAAAACAAAAATAAACAAATGGGACCTAACGAAACTGCAAAGCTTTTGCACAGCAAAGGAAATCATAAACAAGACCAAAAGACAGCCCTCAGAATGGGAGAAAATATTTGCAAATGAAGCAACTGACAAATGATTAATCTCCAAAGTTTACAAGCAGTTCATGCAGCTCAATAACAAAAAAACAAACAACCCAATCCAAAAACGGGCAGAAGACCTAAATAGACATTTCTCCAAAGAAGATATACAGACTGCCAACAAACACATGAAAGAATGCTCAACATCATTAATCATTAGAGAAATGCAAATCAAAACTACAATGAGATACCATCTCACACCAGTCAGAATGGCCATCATCAAAAAATCTAGAAACAATAAATGCTGGAGAGGGTGTGGAGAAGAGGGAACACTCTTGCACTGCTGGTGGGAGTGTGAATTAGTACAGCCACTATGGAGAACAGTATGGAGATTCCTTAAAAAACTACAAATAGAACTACCATATGACCCAGCAATCCCACTATTGGGTATATACCCTGAGAAAACCATAATTCAAAAAGAGTCATGTACCAAAATGTTCATTGCAGCTCTATTTACAATAGCCAGGACATGGAAACAACCTAAGTGTCCATCATCGGATGAATGGATAAAGAAGATGTGGCACATATATACAATGGAATATTACTTAGCCATAAAAAGAAACGAAATTGAGCTATTTGTAGTGAGGTGGATGGACCTAGAGTCTGTCATACAGAGTGAAGTAAGTCAGAAAGAGAAAGACAAATACCGTATGCTAACACATATATATGGAATTTAAGGGAAAAAAATGTCATGAAGAACCTAGGGTAAGACAGGGATAAAGACACAGACCTACTAGAGAATGGACTTGAGGATATGGGGAGGGGAAAGGGTAAGCTGTGACAAAGTGAGAGAGTGGCATGGACATATATACACTACCAAACGTAAAATAGATAGCTAGTGGGAAGCAGCCGCATAGCACAGGGAGATCAGCTCGGTGCTTTGTGACCACATAGAGGGGTGGCATAGGGAGGGTAGGAGGAGGGGAGATGCAAGAGGGAAGAGATATGGGAACATATGTATATGTATAACTGATTCACTTTGTTATAAAGCAGAAACTAACACACCATTGTAAAGCAATTATACTCCAATAAAGATGTAAAAAAAAAATGAGCTGATGATAAATCACCTAGCTCTTCAGGTTGTTGTATTAAATGTTCGTAGCATGTAAAGCTCTTAGGAAGATACCTAGTGCATACTGTGTGCTCAAAAACAATAACTATGGTTATTCCACCGGAAAAATTAGTCTTGAACCATTTGAGTTTTAAATTGGAATGCATCCCTGCATAAAATATGACCATCATGAAGAAAAGAATTCTCCTTCCTTGATAGTTTCAGAGAATAGGATGCTACCAGTCTCTTTGAAACCATGTAGTAAGGAATGTA
This sequence comes from Delphinus delphis, assembly GCF_949987515.2. NCBI lineage: Eukaryota > Metazoa > Chordata > Mammalia > Artiodactyla > Delphinidae > Delphinus > Delphinus delphis. The sequence goes on from NC_082683.1 coordinate 32,212,637, forward strand.
TGAAACCATGTAGTGAGGAATATAGATAGAATTGGGATAGGGAAGAGATTCTTTCCTTCACTGTAAACATAATACTTATTAAAGAAAATTTGGGAAGAATTTCAGAAAATTATAAAAATGATAGAAAATTGTTTATAATCCTACTACTACTCCAGTGCTAATAACCGTATTAGCTGAGTTCCTTCTAGTTATTTTCCCTGTGCATTAATTTTTTGGGGTACAAATACGTTATGACTACAACACATACACAGAACTGGAGGATATTTAGCCTAGAGAAGTAAACTGTTGTAGCATTCCAGGTGAGGGATGTTGGGGGCCTGGTCTAGGTTACTGTCTGTAGAAATAAAGCATAAGATCACAGACAAAGGTACTTCTGCAGTTGAATCAGCAAACTTTGGTGTGGTGGTTTCAAGGACAGGTTTTTTTAGCTCTGGCTCCTGAAAAGAAGCAGATGGAACATAGGAGGAAGAACATATTTGCTGGGGAAGATGTTTGTTTTCAACATGTTGAATTTTAGATTTGACTAGGACATCCAGATGGAAATGTCTAACAGGCATTTGAGGTATATAGCAAGGACTTGGATATGAATGAGAGCACCCCAGTAAGAATGTTTAAAATAATCAAAGATGGTACCTGATTGGGCTAATTTATCTGACCTCTCAGTGTATTTAGTTCTTTAAGGGCAGGATAAGAGTCTTCATCTCTAGTACCCAGCACAGTATTGCCACATAGTAAGCTTTTGTAGCGTAAATGCATTTACTGAAACAAAGAGAAGAGGCCATTAATTTGGTCTCTGAAGAATGCCAGTGAACTTGAGGGAGTCATAGTTATCATTTATTGCCCCTTTCTTATTCAGTTTTGTTGGTGTCTAAAATTTAAATGTCTAAAGAAAAATAAGAGACTTCCATTTTTCTTTTCTGCTTCTGATGGAATTTTGTTTACATGAGGTACTTAAAATGTCATTTGGATGGCTGTAATTCATTCAGTTTCATCTTGCATTTTTAAAAAAGATGATAATGAAGATTGTTCCAGTGATTCTTCCAATGTCCAGAGTATGCTCATAGTGGACATGTCAAGGACACCTCCTTAATGTGATTAACATGTAAGGGGGGAAAACATTTAGGAATATAAAAAATATATAAATCAGTATAGGGAAAAACGTAAACATAAATAGTCATGGGGTATTGAATCTTTGAAATTGTGTAACTTGTTGGGAGTCTTATTGGATTGTCTGTGTCAGAAGTTACTAGATTGGTGGCAGGAGCTTCTGAGTGGGAAGGTGGACTGTGGAAAGAATAACCTCATCTGTATGCACTATGCCCTTCTGTTTGCATACTTTAGCCAGTAGTTGGTTAATTTGCATGTGTGGTTTCAACTATCATGCTGTGTTGACTCATTCTGAAAGCTCCACGAGGATAGGCCCCCATCTCTTTCCCCCCAGTACCTAACTCCTTACTAGAGTAGGCGCTCAAAAAAATTTGTCAAATGAATAGAATGATGAGTTTATTCAGTAAAATGGTAAATTTATTCAGTAAACATTTAATGAGACTTGAATGTCCTATGGAGATGGAAGGGGGTAGAAGAGTGTTAGGCCTGTAAAGATTGATAAGATAAATCTGACCTCCGGAGCATAAAATCTGCTACTGAATATAAATTTGTAAAGCCCTCTGGTTTTCAGATTAACCAATGCAGACAGTAAGTAATTTGCTGATCTAAAACAATCTCTTTCTGACATAGATTTTAATAAATTTCTTCAGAGAGATTATGTGAAATCTTTTTTATGTAACTGATAAGCACATGATTCTGCATTCCTTCTCTTCACTGTTTTAGCTAGAAAGGATTGTTGTGGGGTCAGTTTTATGATCCTGTTATTATTTTTTTTTCTTATTTTACTAAAATTTGGGATTTGATTAGATGGGGACATAATGCTTTTCTGAAAATACAGAAAGAGCCCACTTCTCTAAAGTGACTGTGATAAAGCAGCAAGATACTGAATTGAAATGGGTGTACTAAAATAGCTTAACTGGCTTGATCAGTCAAGTATGCAAAGATCAGATAATCCAGTGTGTTAGTTAAGAGAGCTTTTACTGTATGTGGTATAATGGTTGATCATATATTTCCCTGTTAAGTTTGTTTGTTTGTTTTAAATAATCAAGACTAGTCAGTTCTTAATTATCAGAACAGATATAGGGGCTGTTATTGTGAAAACTGCAGAAAAAACTGCAGAAGATCAGTGGAATCCTGCAGTGCCACCACAGCTATTGGTAGTTTGCTAAGCAGAAAAATCAGAAGACAGGAAAAAACTGCAGAAGATCAGTGGAATCCTGCAGTGCCACCACAGCTATTGGTAGTTTGCTAAGCAGAAAAATCAGAAGACAGGAAGTTAGAAGAAATTATTATTGAAGTAGCCTTAACTCCCTAGCCCAGTCAGAATGTGTGTTCTAGGGGGGGAAAACTTGCACAATTCAAGTCTTAACCTAACGAGATGTATCAGTTAAGCATAAGCAAAACCTATTCAGTTGTTAGAGGAAAGAAATATATTAATAGTAGGGAGAGCAACTTTGTGGAACCTAGAAAGAGAGACCCCAAACCAGAATTTGGCAGATTTTCCACACTGTCCAAAGAGAACAGAAGCCAGCTTTCTGTCGTCATTTGAACACATGTAATTTATCAGGCTTTATTGTGGTTTTCCTTTTTTTAGATTTTAAACTCACCAGATAACCTCTTATGTCAAAGTATGGGGAATGGGGACCATAGGTGGTAATATGACTGTCCCCCATTGTAAACAAATGAACTGGCATTTGGCATATATATTAGTTTTTGAAATAAACTTCATTAAAAATAAAAACCTCAACCTTTTATAAATTGGTAAGTATAAATTAAGCCTAATAAGTTCTACGTGTGTAGAAAAAAGAGCTGAGAGGGCTACACTCAGCAATAAGTCTCTTGTGTAAGTCAGGGATCATATTCTTATCCTTGTATACCCAGTGTATTGGCACATGGTTGGTGTTCAATTTAATGTTGTATTAATGAAACGCTACTGAATTTCAGAGATGGTAACTCCAGACCTCTAGTGAGAACAACTATAGGCGTTTTATGGCTTTATTCTTAGATTTATTCTCATGTCAAAAGAGCAGTCTGCCTTTTCTTTAACTCAGCAGAAACAATTCATTAAGTGATGAAAATAGAATCCTCTAAACAAACCAGATGCGAATCAAAACTGCAATGAGATATCATCTCACACCGGTCAGAATGGCCATCATCAAAAAAATCTACAAACAGTAAATGCTGGAGAGGGTGTGGAGAAAAGGGAACACTGTTGCACTGTTGGTGGGTATGTAAATTGATACAGCCACTATGGAGAACAGTATGGAGATTCCTTAAAAAACTACAAATAGAACTACCATACGACCCAGCAATCCCACTACTGGGTATATACCCTGAGAAAACCATAATTCAAAAAGAGTCATGTACCAATATGTTCATTGCAGCTCTATTTACAATAGCCAGGACATGGAAGCAACCTAAGTGTCCATCAACAGATGAATGGATAAAGAAGATGTGGCACATATATACAATGGAATATTACTCAGCCATAAAAAGAAATGAAATTGAGCTATTTGTAATGAGGTGGATGGACCTAGAGTCTGTCATACAGAGTGAAGTAAGTCAGAAAGAGAAAAACAAATACCTTATGCTAACACATATATATGGAATCTAAGGGGAAAAAAAAAGGTCATGAAGAACCTAGGGGTAAGATGGGAATAAAGACACAGACCTACTAGAGAATGAACTTGAGGATATGGGGAGGGGGAAGGGTAAACTGTGACAAAGTGAGAGAGTGGCATGGACATATATACACTACCAAACGTAAAATAGATAGCTAGTGGGAAGCAGCCGCATAGCACAGGGAGATCAGCTCGGTGCTTTGTGACCACCTAGAGGGGTGGGATAGGGAGGGTGGGAGGGAGGGAGACGCAAGAGGGAAGAGATATGGGAACATGTGTATATGTATAACTGATTCACTTCGTTATAAAGCAGAAACTAATACCATTGTAAAGCAATTATACTCCAATAAAGATGTTAAAAAAACAAAAAGGCAAATAAAAGGTGTAGGCATCTGTTAGACAAAAAGGAAGGGGTAGTGCATTTGAGAACAAATAGTCTTGTTTGTTTCATTGTCTTTATTTTTTTTTAATAATTAAAACTCTAACTTTATTTTTTAGACCTTATTGCAATATGCAAGCAGCAAGAATGCATCAGAACATATTGTGTATCTTCTGGAGGTATATCGACTTGCCATCCAAAGCTTTGCCAGTGCTCGCCCATATTTAACTACTGAATGCGAAGATGTCCTCTTAGTGCTTGGCAGATTAGTACTGTAAGTTTAAGAACTTAAATCCCTCTTAAAATTGAGTATTTTTGGTTGTAATGTTTGCCTGACTTCTCTTTACTATGGCATCACATTGTTCAAAGCAACATCAGGGTCATACCTTTGAATGAAATTTCCTTAGCTCTGAGCCTTTATATTCACGTTTTCAGGAGATAAAGTATAAGTGAAGGTCCAGCCAAGCAACATAATCTTTAATTGCCTCGAGTCTCTTTTCCTACTCAGGCTTAGAATGATGCATTTTCTCTCTGTCCTTAGGAATAGATCAAGTGAAGTGACAAGAGTATCTGGAAGCTGTGGTGGTCTTTGAGGAACACTTTGGGGGGAAACGCTGTGAAATTCTGCAATACAATTATATTATTTGAACTAAGAATTATACTAGCAGAAAATATCAGGGTACAGTATAAGATTACCATCCCAAGGGTCCATGATAATCTAGCTGCTGTTTTAATATTTGGCTGCCTAATAGCAGACAGAGTTACACCTTTAATGTATTTATTTGCAAATTGAAAAAATACAATGGCTGTTAGTTTTTAGTTGTGGAATCACCTTGATTCAGTTTGCAGATTGTTTGGTGGGATAAATTCTAGTCTGGGTGGTCCATTTTATTTTTCTCTGGTCTTACCTGTTTTCCTTCCTATTTTCCCAAACCCCAAACCTCTAACTTTATACTTTTTTTTTGCCACATAAACATTCCTGGTTTTATAATCCCATTATTCCTCCTCTAAAGCCTCATAGTTTTTCTTTTTTCTCTTTTTTGAAGTTGAAAATATAACAATGTTGAATGAAAATTTGAAGAGTGAAAAACAAATTTAAAATAGTCTAAATAAATGTAAAATGTATATTCAGTATCACTGTCATACTGTACTTGATTATGACTATAACCACCGTTATATACTGACTTAGTTATTCATATTCTAGGAGTTGCTTTGAATTACTGCTTTCAGTGTCTGAAAGTGAACTGCCATGTGAAGCCTGGGTACTCTTTCTTCAGTCTTTACAGGTGAGTTGATGTGGCCTCAAAAAAGGTCTCTGTTTAGGTATTCAAGACATGTAGTTAATTTCTCCCAGCAAACTAAAATTGGAAACTTAGAACAAAAACAAATTCATTATATATTGGTAGTAAGTTCATGAAATGAGGAGGCCTTCCAGATGAAGGGAGTGTGCTAAAAGTTTCTTTTTTCCTTATCATTTGGTTTTGTTAGCCTTTACATAGCTTAGAAACAACACAAAAAGTTTTCATTCTTCAGACACAAAGTTTTAGGCAGAATAAAGCTATTAAAAATGTAAAATTGTATATGTTTATAAGGTAGCAGTATTTGCTTCATTGATAGTACACTTATCTAGTAATTTCCCCCTAACACTTCAGGGACTTACAGTGCTAAGTCTCTTAAACCGTCAAAATAGTCATCAGAGATTCTGTGCATGCATTTTCAACAGGAGAGCTACGTTGGCTCTTATATTGGCTTGATTATCAGAATTCTTAGATGAGCAGATCAGAAAGTAGCAAGTTGGGGAGGGGAGAGTAAGGTAGGAGGAAAAACAATAGGAAGCAAATTTGCCTGTTACCAGTAGAGATAGAAAAACTATTTAAAGAAAATAGACATAATTAAGTAAATAGCTACCATTCATTTATTATCATTAATTATGTACCAAACAGTACTCTACATTGTTTTTACATTTTGTATCTTTTAATCAAATTGCAAACCTTATACCATAGAGATCATTTGAATCTCCATTTATAAATGGGGAGACAGGCATAGAGAGGTGAATTAGCTTGCCCAAAGTTACACCTAGATTAATACCTAGAGCTTGCTTTGTTTAACTGCTTCCTCGAGGACACAAACTCCATAGTAGCTTGCACTTGTTTCATGAAGGCATAAGTAAAGATTTGCATGTTAACAGACACACCTCGTTATCTGGAAGTTTCTTTCCTCTAGGATAAAAAATCCAAAATGAAATGATATAATGTTAATCTAGATTTTCTGTTTGAGGAGAAGAATTCTTTGTCATGCTCTTGGCCTGATTTAATCCCTGTAATGTCCTAACTCTTCACATATTCATACAGCTGCTGTTAAAATCATCTTTCATACAGAGCATATTGATTTTGTCATTCTGCCTGCCAGTAGTTTTGTCCTGGCATACGACATTCTAGAAGGGCAAGTGTACTTATTTTTATTAAGGCTGTTACTATTATTATTAGTAGTATCCTTTGAAGAGAGAATACTCTCATATTTCTTCATTCTTTTCTTAGATTGTATGCCTGAATAAAATAGTTGCCTTCCCTCCGACCTGTGTAACTTTGCCCGATATTTATCAGACATTTAGGATATATATATTCACATTTCTGAATATGTGTTTAATAAATGCAGTAGAGGTACAGATAAATATAAGACATGGTCCCTGTAGAAATCTGAAACATAAAACCTTGAGGTTTTCTTATTTTAGGTGATAAATGGGTAAGGCAGCAGGTAGTTTTGAGGATACTTTTGGTAAGAGAATAGTTTTACAAGAGCAGGCCACAGAGAGCATTCTCAACCACTGTTTATAGCTGTGTAACCCTTCCAGACCTTTTCATTATGGATATAAAAATACGTTCTGAAATGAAATTTTAAATAAAGAAAAATGAAATCCTGTTTTTTTGCAACTTTTTTTAACTTAATGATTTTAACATGGACATGTATCTAGGATTGCATATGTAGTTCTCCCTTGATGACTGCCTGGGATTCTGTTATGTGGTTGCACCATAAATTATTTGGCCAAATCTCTTTGCTGTTTATTGTAAACAGTGGTAGAGTGAACATCTTGTGCTAGTATTTCTGTATTGTAGATTTCAAGATACGGATAGTTTTACCTTAAAAAAGAAACAAATCTAAGTTTTTTAATTACTTTTAAAATTCCACCATAGTTTTTAAGGACTCTATTTAATGTTATTTTTTATTTTTTTAAAGTGCCTGCCTCCCTGCCTCCCTCCCTTCCTTCATTCCTTCCTTCTTCTCTCTTCATTCATTCATTCATTTATTCATTCATTGGCTACACTGTGAGGCTTGTGGGATCTTACTTCCCTGACCAGGGGTTGAACCCATGCCCCCTGCAGTGGAAACGCAGAGTCCTAACCACTGGACCACCTAATGTTATTTTTTAAAAGTAACTTTGCTATAATATATATATGTGTATGTGTATATATATGTAATAAAGGATTACACATCATTCTTACTCAGAATAAACTGTATTTTGAACAGATGAAAAATTAGAAAATTGTTTTTGTTTTTAACCCAAACAGTGGCTTTTTATTTTAGTTGCTATGTATCATGGGGGTGACAGTGTTCTGCTAAAGTGTAATGGTATAGGGCTGTTAGGTATTACAAATATGTTAACCAGACACAGCACATTCTGACATAGAATCTTCATCTTCACTGCAAAGTAAATGCCTGTTGTCCTAAGTTAAGGAAAAAGAAGCCTGAGGACAGGTCAAGCCATTAAAGGAAAATTATAGCATTTAAATATTGCTGTTAGTTAACTGTTATTTGGAAATATCACTTTCAGTGTCAGTTTTAAAACCTTTCTTAGCAGAAGATAACTCAGTATATGGTGCGTGTGTGTGTGTGTGTGTGTGTGTGTGTGTGTATTAAAACCCTGTCGTTCTGACATGAAAATTAAGGGGAAAAAAGCGAACTTTATTTTTTATATTTCATTTAGGTGAATATAAGATTATAGTCTTAGGTCTGTGAACATTTTTAACCTATATTTTATTTTCCAAAGAAATACTGCTACCAGTGAAAGCTTATGTTCCTTGAGAATTTCAGCAGTCTAAAATAAGGGAAAACAAGTTAAAATTTTAGAATATGGAAACAACCAATAATCCTCACTAGTAATAAAGGACAGTGAGATATATGCTTAATTATTTACGTCAAGTTAAATTTCTGACCCCTTACCTCCCCGCCCTTTGTGTATATAAGTATTTTAAAGAATAAACTTGACAATTATATTTTGTTTGTTTTCTGAGGAGATAGAATGACAGCTAATAACTTGCATTTCCATGACTTTTAGCTAGAGCCATCTGTCATTTTTCTGTGTACTTTTTAAATTTTTTGGCTGCGCAGCATGTGAGATCACAGTTCCCCCACCAGGGATTGAACCTGCGGCCCCTGCATTGGTAGCACAGAGTCCCAACTGCTGGACCTCCAGGGAAGTCCCTGGAGCCATCTATCATTTTAAAAGTCCTTTGATAGAAGAATTTAAACAATTAAAAAGATATATAACAATAGATGTCATTAAGTCATACTTCTGTTAGAAGGAATAGGTTGCCTGTGTGAATACTGCAGAATCTTTTTTAAAAAAAAGAAATCTGTGCCAGTGGCCTTAAAATAATTGAGTAATTCAAGGATGGAAATTGAATTGTGATCATTTTACCTAGGAGAATTCAGGAAAACATTTTAAAGGTACTCTTTAACTTAGTGAAAATGCCCTAGTTTCATTTTTTAAAAAGCAGCAACAGAATTTCACAAAACTTTGAGGATAGTTTTTTTTCTGCTTATTTATTTTTAGGAAATCCAAGATATAGGTCTTTTCATAGACATTCAGATATATTGAAAGGGCAAAATGACTTTTTATATTGTTTATATTGCCTGTTTTCTGGATATGCTTTTTTTTTCTTCTTTTTTTTAAAGGAGTCACATGATGCATTATTGGAATTTGGGAATAATAACCTACAAATACTGGTTCACGTTACCAAGGAGGGGGTGTGGAAAAACCCTGTTCTTCTTAAAATTCTGTCTCAACAGCCAGTAGAAACAGAAGAAGGTAAGCTTAAAACTATACTGACTATTGAAGGAGGATTTAGTTCTAAGAGAATTAAAATTTTTTTCTCTGTTAAAATTTTGTGAATTTCACCTGTGTATCTATAACCAATCGTTCTCTTATCCTTTGAATAGTAAAAACTAACCATTAGCACTTAATGTTTTGCGTAAGGATTCTTGAATATTTATGTAGTGTTTTAAAAGTATCCCTTTATACTTGTTTTTAAATGTTGCATTGACTGACAATGTTTATGCAGAGTTCCTGAGATAGAAATTAATAATCTGCTTCCAGTCCTTGGTATATAGTAGAGCTTTGCTTATAATGATATTTTGTTTACTGGTTACTACAGCTGAGGATTATGAAAAAAAATTACTTCTTATTTTAAATTTATGAAACATTGGAATTTAGCGTTTTTATAGAGATATGCAAAGAAAGAAAATTCTTACAAAGTTGTCAGTTTAAGTCCAGAAGATTTATGGGTTTGAGTTGACATAGTTGACATTTGCATTTTAGACACACAAAATATCTCATTTTATATGTCCAACAATTATGATTTCATTTGCTTTAAGTTAGTGGAAAGTTAAAAAAAAGGATCACATTCTGTTAAGTATGTTTCTGGGATAAGAATGAGTTTCAGAACAGTTTTTATTTACACTTTAGATAGATCTTTTTTAATTTTTATTTTATTAAAAAATTTTTTTTAAATTTATTTTTGGCTGCATTGGATCTTTGTTGCTGCGCGCGGGCTTTCTCTAGTTGCGGCGAGCAGGGGCTACTCTTCTTTACGGTGCATGGGCTTCTCATTGTGGTGGCTTCTCTTGTTGCAGAGCACAGGCTCTAGGCATGCGGGCTTCAGTAGTTGCGGCACGGAGGCTCAGCAGTTGTGGCTCGCGAGCTCTAGAGCACAGGCTCAGTAGTTGTGGTGCACGGGCTTAGTTGCTCCACGGCATGTGGGATCTTCCCAGACCAGGGCTCGAACTTGTGTCCCCTGCATTGGCAGGTGGATTCTTAACCACTGCGCCACCAGGGACGTCCCATTTTTTATAGATCTTTAGTTCAGTTCTCAGGACAGGCCTTTTGAATGTTGATATCTTAAAATATTACAGTTAGCTTATTCATTCACCAAGTTTGATCACCTATTATTGTATACATGCTGTTTGGGTTTTTCTGTATAGTCAGAAGATTGATAATAAGAGTGTTTAGATTTTCTCTTGGTCCCTTTCCTCTGATAATTCTACTGCTTATCAGTTACACGGACAAGAAAAAAAATGCATAAGGAGAATAGCTGTTAAATAGAAAATAGATTGCTATTTATTGTTTTCTGTTGAGGTTCCCAGTAAATGGCATCCTTTTGTAAATATAGGCAGGTGGAGGCTAAATTATTGCCTTTATTATTATTAAAAGTTGTTAGAGGACAGGGCCAAATAGTTGCAAAAGGATCCCAGAATTAGGCAGATCCCACTCCAGATAAGGCTCCAGGAGTGAAGAATGCATGACCTTTGTAGATAGGCCCAAGCCCCAGAGGGAAAAGATGGAGTTGCATTAAATGTCCCCAATTTATTTTCCCCAACGTACTAATCAAATATATCCCTCCCACCCCAGGAGTTAACAGTACTCAATTTCTTTTCACATAGAAAAAAATCAAGAAATGGGGAGAAGCACTGTTTACCTAATATCCCATGGTATCCTATATATTCAATAAAGATTAAGTTAAGTACCCACTATCTATAAACTGAATGGGTATAGGTTACCTACATATGTAAGGAATTTTTCTGAGAACCACAGCATAAGTTGTGGGCAGCCTGTTGCCTGCTTACTTCTGCAACTGGCCCTTACTAATTTCAGGTCAACAGATTTAGAAAGCCTCCTTTATAGCTCCATTGCCCTTGCAGCCCAGATATCAACATATTTGATGCTAGAAAGCAGTGACTATCATTTCATTAATTGCCTTTTTTCAATAACATAGTAATCAGAAGCATAAAAGTACAAAGTGTTTAGCCTCCCAAGTAACTCAATAAATGCTTTTTGGTTTAGTTTTTTGAATTAAAAAAAAAGTGTATAAGAATTTTATTTTTCCTGCCACAAATTCTTGAATTTTGTAACCCCGTCCCCACCAAAAAACAGTTATTACTGAAGTACGTAATAAGTGCCAATTGTTGACACTTCTGCCTGCCATGATCGTCAGGGAAATGAGCAGGTCCTCCCACCCAGGTATCAAACACCTTTCTACCTCAGGTCACCCCAGCAGCCTACCACAAAACATAGGGCTGGCAAGACCAAGCCCAGCCCCACTGATGGTTCCTGACTTGAGCCCCAGTGCCCACAAACCACCCCTGGTTCCAACGGTGATGGCAGCAGCCCACAGCCCTAAAGACCTCAGGCCCATCAACCTTGGAGACCCCCCTTCCACTGTACTAGAGTGGTTCCAACTAGAGGAAACCCAGAGCTACCATCTGGTATCTGCTAGTTTTTCCAGCTGACCTGTGCCCTACCCAGCACCCTCCTTCCCCCCTTAATTCATGACATCAAAGCACTGGCTTTTCCCCATTTTTCTTGAGACTCAGGAGGGCCAAAGCAGCAGCCTTTTGTTCTTTTTTTTCTCTCCCCTACCAAGGGTTGAAGGCAGAGATCCATCCTAATTGTTCAGAGGTACTAACTTCCTCCCCTAAATCAAGCTGAGAAGGAACCAGCCAGCTCTTACTTCTTCCTGGTGGTTTTTCTTTCCCACCCCAGTTCATTTTTTCCCTTCTACTACCTACCTCCGAAGCCATTTTATGAATTATCATGTGCCACCTGAGCCTTCAGTAAAAACAAAAACACTCTCTTCTGTTAAAAAAGAAAACAAAATTTTTAGCTGGACCTTAAATGTTACCATTTTTTACATGTTGAAGTATATATGAGGTAAACTGTCATGATGTTTGCACCTTACTTTTAAGTGGCTGAGAAAAAGAAAAGCTAGATAAAGAAATATGGCAAAACAGTTCAATTGTTGAACCTAGATGGAGGAGAGGGTATATGATTAAACATTTTTTTTGTATTAAAATGTTTAGAAAAAATAATATACAGAAGGGATCACAGTTGGGAGTGAGACATCTTAGTGTACACTTCATTGTGTCATTTTAAATATTGAAATGTATGTATGGATTTCCTTTTTAAAAATACAGTTAAGTATTGATTTTAACATACCTTAAAATGATTTTTAAAATGCAAGTCTGATCTGTGTGTTAAAAATTGATATAGTGGTTTAACTGTGGCTGTAATATGTTGAGTAAAATAGTTTTACCTCATAGAAATAATAGCTGCAATTTATAGAGTGCCTGCTATGTGATGGGCACAGTATTAGTGTTTTCTATCTCCTGTAATCCATTAAACAGGCAAGAGATTACACATGCCCAAGGCCGTGTAGTTAAAACTGTGGAGGCAGGATCTGGGCCCAGATGAGGAGATATCTAAAAGTTTTTGATTGACTAAAGTGATAACCATTGGTTGCTAAATACATGGTTTTATTAAACATCTGTAATATATAAAGCATTGTGCTTAGCGCTGTAGGGAATACAAAAGTTAACAAGGCATGGTATTTGTACACAAATTGCTGACAGTGTAATAAGGGGGATATCAGGGACAAATAATAGCAAGTAGTATTGAGCATTTACTCTGCACTGGCCCTGTGCTTCGTGTCTTACTTGCATTCCGGTATTTCATTTATGATTCTTTCATCTCTTTGGGGTAGATATTACTAACCTTTTCATAGATGAAGAAACTTGAGGCTCAGACAGGTCTACTAATTTCCAAGGGCTTCACAGCTAGTATATGTGAGAGTCATGATTCAGCCTCAGTTTTGTGATTCCACAACCTGAGATCTTAACCTTCATACACTCTAATCATTTATTATTGTACTTAAAGAGAAAACTAAGTGTGGCAAAAGAAGTAAAATGCTGTGGGAATTTAGAAGGGAGTGGCTTGTATAGATAACGTGCCTGTTTTCAGGTGTGAGATTTGTGAAAATGCATACAAGTTGGTAGAGCAGATAAATAGAGCATAATCTGATATTAGGCAGTTTAGGATGTAGGGGACAGATGTGGCAGGAAATAATATGGAGGAACTAGGTTGGAGAGAATTTTAAAAAGAATTGCTAGGACACAGTAACTAAGTTGATTTCCTTAGGAAAGGAGTTGGCAAGGAAGGATAATGCCAAAATTTCATTTCTTTATGATTGAGAGAATACCATTACTGAAAATAGAAGTAAGGAACAAGGAGCTATTTGAGATATGATTGTGAGTTCATTTTGTGGGATTTAGTGCTTGTGGGACTAAAATAGAGAAAAGTCCAAATGCAAATGATCTATTTTCTGTCCATGCCTTTTGACCTTGACTGTGTATTAGAGTATCTATGGAATTTAAAACCAAAACACACACACACACCCCCAAGGTCCAGGCACTACCTGCTAAATCAAAATCTCCAGGGTTGGAGCTCTGGAATACAGACCTTTTTGAAGTGCCACAGGAAACAGGCACCTTCCACCTATAAGTGCTGGGAGTGTAAATTGGTACAATCTCTGGAGATTAATTTGGCAGTAATTTCACTTCTAGGAATTTTTGCTATAGATACAGTCGTGCATGTGTGAAATGGCCTTTGTACAGGACTGTAGATTGTAGCATTATTGACAGTTGTCAAAGATTGGAAACAACTTGCAAGTGTATCAGGAGGGGATTGGTTAAATTAAGTATATCTCTACAGTGGAACAATGCTTATTTGTTAAAAGTATTGAGGTAGCTCTCAATGTACAGTGATGTGATAGAATGACCTGTATGATATAGTAAGTGGGAAAAGAAATACGTCTTCTGTACTAAGAATGTTTCTGGAAGGATAAACAAAAAATGGGAAATGATTATTGTTTCAATCTCTACAGTTGATTCTGATGTGTAGTTAAGATTGGGCCAGTGGTCTCTCCCTCCCCTCCCCACCGTCCTGGTGGTTTATCATTAATATTAATGATTTCTATTCCACATGTGGCCTGTAGACCTAGTAGCATGGCTATTACCTGAGAGGCTTATTAGAAAAGCACAGTCTCAGGTCCCATCCCAGACCTACTGAATTAGCATCTGCATTCTACTACAATTCCCCTGGTGATTCAGAAGGCACTTTTGAGTTTAAGGAACACCGTTTTAGGTGAACCACCTAAAGCAGTTTGTTTGCTTGCCACTCATCTTGACATGTATATTCCCACCTCTGTTCTTTAAATAATACTGTGTAACGATGCCACACACTTGTTAAGTATTTACTATTTGTAAATCGAGGGCTTGTCCAGAACACTGTACAAATCTGTGTTCAGGTGCTTAATATTGAGTACTGCTCAGAGCAGCATTTTCCAAAGTGTGTACTGAACCAGGAACGTAGATTTTACGTTGTGCTAATGATATGTGTAAAAGGGTTCTCTGGTCAAATCAGTTTGGGAAACCTTGGGTTAAATAAAAGTGAACAGTTTTCTTCATTGCAGGACTGTTCAGAGATTTGACCAAGGAATCCTTTTTTTTTCTAGGACTATCTCTCAGGTCTTTTGGTCGGTGGAACACACTTTGAGAAATGCCTGGTTTAGAGGAAAGACCACCACTGGCTTTGGAATCCTTGGCAAGTTACCTAATTTCTCTGAGTATTAATTTTCCTAACCTTAAACTGGGGATAACAATACTTGCCTTGGTGGTGGTGTGAAGAATAAATGAGAGGTATATAAAAACAGTCAGCTTAAAGCTTGGTACCTCGTAAGTGTACAAGTGGTAGTTGTTAATATTACACAGGATACTTGCCTTTTTGCCTTGTACTTAAGTTTATAGTTCATTTCATTGTTCCTTACTATCCTTATAAGAAAGTGAGGGAGGAGAAGGTGAAAGAATGAATTTTGATGAAATGTTAGTAGTAGCTTTTTTAAAAGGTATGGTGTTCAAAATAAAACTACTAAGTAATGTGGGAATAATTAGCAACATTAATTTTGCTCTTTGCTCTGTTAGATGAGTACTGAGATCAGAATAAACTTCCAGTTATATCAGCTGACTTTTTGTCCACTAAAAATAAGCAACAACAGAAGATATCGAACTTTCATCTTTACAACCTTGACATGTAATGTGGTATGTTATCAAACTGTTTTATTTTTCCTTTTTTCTAGTCAATAAATTGATTGCACAAGAAGGACCTTTCTTTCTGCAAATGCGAATAAAACATTTGTTGAAATCTAACTGCATCCCCCAGGCTACTGCTTTATCAAAACTATGTGCAGAATCTAAAGAAATTTCAAATGTGTCATCTTTTCAGCAAGCCTATATGACGTGCTTATGTTCCATTCTTCCTAATGAAGATGCTATTAAGGAGGTAAGTAAAGCAAATAACTGCTGTTGTCATTCACACTAACTATGAATTTAATAGATTTTAATAATTGTTGTATGCCAGGCTGAAATTCCCAAGACTCATTTTCTTTCAGGCTATGAAAAGTACCATTTTAATTGTATATTTAACTGTTCAACAGATTGGATATAAAGTTATGTCTTGTAGGTGGATTTGAAAAGTAGATAATTAAAGAATATGCAGATGAATGTTTATATATTTGGGTGATGGTTTGCTTTGAAATCTTTAAATATGAAAGTTGCTTTTTCTTCTTAAACTAATGATTTCTCTCTGGGAAATGTGGAAATTATTAATACTGGTGTCAAGAGATAAACTAAAGAGAATGGCAGTTAACTTTATTTAAGTTAGTTTATATATTTAACTCTAAGCAGAAAGGTGTAGGACTTTAGAAGCCATGAATACATTTTGAACAATGATTAAGCAGACAAACAGGGTTTTTTTTTTTTAACCTGAATCATTGTTTTCCTTAGAAAAGTTGGAATTAGTTTTCTCTAAGAGTTTTTGATAAATTATACAGAGAAAATGAGGAATTCCAAGGCTATATTCCATCATCTACCTTTAATTCTCTTACCTGCCATTCAGGTCTTACATATAGATTCTCATTTTACCTTTACACTGAACTTTCTTATTAAATGTGGGAATCCCAAGGATCTGGTTCTATGCTATAGTAATTCTTAACCTTTTATGACAATTTCAGATGTAAATATCTTACTCTCCAAATGAAACTCTCCACCTTTCCACTTCACTCCCTTTAATATTCAGACTCCACCAGGACCAACAGTCTATCAGTCTGATCAGCTTTTCACTCTCCTTACTCTGCTTTTCCATAGTCAATCATTATTAGCACTCCTTTGCATACACCCTCAATTCCTCTGCTGGTCTCTCCCTTAATTGTACTTCTTTGACTAACCTGTATCCTCATTAACCCTTCATCTCCACCTGTTTTGTATCTTTACCTGCACCAGTGGGGCCAAACTTAGGTGGAGAATAACCTGGCAACTGATTTTACTTTAATTCAGTCACACTGTGTTTCTTGAGTTCATTCACTCTCCTACTCCCTTAGATTACTATTTCATGCTTTTTCCTTTTTCTTTAAACCTATACTACAATACCTTCTGTCCCATCTCTGTCTCCACTGATGAACTTTCTGCCTATTTCTCTGAGGAAACTGGGACAGTTGGAAGAGAATTTCCATGACATCTATTCACCTACCTGCATTTATGCATTTACACGTTCTCTTCTGTTACTAAGGATAAACTATATCTGTTTTCCCCTGCTAAGGCCAACAATCCCCTTGACTTCAGTATCAGATCCCGTCTGCGCTTGCCCCCTCAAGTATAGTGCTGCAGCAGTTTTCCCTTTCTCTACTGCATTTATCAGTTTCCCCCTCTGCTGTCACTATCTCATCAGCATTTATGC
This sequence comes from Delphinus delphis, assembly GCF_949987515.2. Lineage (NCBI taxonomy): Eukaryota > Metazoa > Chordata > Mammalia > Artiodactyla > Delphinidae > Delphinus > Delphinus delphis. Next base: position 32,229,642 of record NC_082683.1, read on the forward strand.
TGTTATTTCTTCCATTTTTAAAAGAGAAAGACTTCTTCTTCCAGCTACCACCCCATTTCTCTCCTGCCCTTTCAGTGTAATTTCTTGAACCATCGTCTGAATTTACTGTTTAACATTTTTCTCCTTGAACGTATTCTAATATGGCATTGACTTGTGCCAGTCCACCACATCACTAAATCCACCTGCAAAAGTAGTTCTAAGAGGGAGGTTTATAACATCCTCAGGAAACAAGAAAAATCTCAAATAAACAACCTAACCTTACACCTAAAGGAACTAAAACAAAACCCAACAAAACCCAAAGTTAGTAGTAGGGAAGAAATTGTAAAGAATCAGAGGAGAAATAAATGAGGGACTTCCCTGGTGGCATAGTAGTTAAGAATCTGCCTTCCAATGCAGGGGATGCAGGTTTGATCCCTGGTCAGGGATCTAGATCCCACATGCATGCCGCAACTAAGAGTTCATGTGCTGCAGCTAAGAAGCCCACGAGCTGAAACTGAGGAGCCCACCTGCAGCAACTAAGACCCGGCACAACCAAAATAAAAATAAATAAATAAATGAAATGGAGATTAAAAAAACAATAGAAAAGATCAGTGAAACTTTCAATGAGCTGGTTCTTTGGGGGAAAAAAAACAAAATTGATAACTTGTAGCTAGACTCATCAAGAAAAAAAGAAGGCCCAAATCAGTAAATTCAGATATGGAAAAGAAGTCACAACTGACACCAGAGAAATACAAAAGATCATAAAAAATTACTACAGACAGCTATATGCCAATAAAATGGACAACCTGGAAAAAATGGACAAATTCCTAGAAATTTACCATCTCCCAAGACTGAACCAGGAAGAAATAGAAAACATGAACAGACTAATTACCAGTAATGAAATTGAATCAGTAATTTAAAAAACTCCTAACAAACAAAAGTCCAGGACCAGATGGCTTCACAGTTGAATTTACCAAACATTTAGAGAAGAGTTAACACCTATCCTTCTCAAACTGTTCCAAAAACTTGTAGTGGAAAGAATACTTCAAACTCATTACATGAGGCCAGCATCACCCTGATACTAAAATCAGATAAAGACAGCACAAAAAAAGAAAATTACAGGCTAATACCACTGATGAACATACATGTAAAAATTCCCAACAAAACATTAGCAAACTGAATTCAACAATACATTAAAAGTATCATGCACCATGATCAAGTGGGATTTATCCCAGGGATGCACGTATGGTTCAGTATTCACAAATCAATCAGTGTGACACACCACATTAAATTGAAGAATAAAAATTATATGTTTATCTTAATAGATGCAGAAAAGGCTTTTGGCAGAATGCAACATCCATGTATGATAAAAACTCTAAAAAAGTGTGTATAGAGGGAACATACCTCAACATAACAAGGGCCATATCTGACAAGCCCACAGCTAACATCATACTCAGTGGTGGAAAGCTGAAAGCATTTCCTCTAAGATCACGAATGAGACAAGGATGTTCACTCTCACCACTTTTATTCAACATAGTATTGGAAGTCCTAGCCAAGGCAGTCAGACAAGAAAAAGAAATAAAAAGAATCCAAATTGGAAAGGAAGTAGCAAAACTGTCACTGTTTGCTGATGACATGATATTATATGTAGAAAATCCTAAAGACACCACCAAAAAACTAGAAGAGCTCATCAATGAGTTTGGTAAAGTTGCAGGATACAAAATCTGTTGCACTTCTCTACACTAACGTGAACTATCAGAGAAATTAAGAAAACAATCCCATTTACAATTGCATCAAAAAGAGTAAAGTACCTAGGAATAAATCTAACTATGGAAGAAAATACCTGTACTCAAAAACTGTAAGATACCAGTGAAAGAAATTGAAGATGACACAAACAGGTGGAACGATATACTGTGTTCATGGATTGGAAGAATTAATATTGTTAAAATGACCATATCCAAGGCAATCTACAGATAAAATGCAAACCCTATCAAATGCCAGTGGCACTTTTCATAGGACTAGAACAAAGAATTCTAACATTTGTATGGAAATATGAAAGATCCCGAGTAGCCAAACCAATCTTGAGAAAGAAGAACAAAGCTGGAGGTATCATGTTCCCTGACTTCAGACTATACTACAAAGCCACAGTAATCGAAACAGTGTGGTACTGGCACAAAAAAAGACACCTAAATCAATGGAGCAGAATAGAGAGCCCAGAAATTAACCCACACATATATGGTCAATTAATCTATGACAAAGGAGGCAAAAATATACAGTGGGGAAAAGGCAGCCTCTTCAGTAAATGATGTTGTGGCGCATGGGCTTAGTTGCTCCATGGCATGTGGGATCTTCCCAGACCAGGACTCGAACCCATGTCCCCTGCATTGGCAGTGGATTCTTAACCACTGCACCACCAGGGAAGCCCCATCAGGGAACTTTGAATTGAAACTACAATGAGGTATAACCTCACACCTGTCAGAATGGCTGTTATCAAAAAGACAACAAATAACAAGTGTTGGCGAGGATGTGGAGAAAAGGGAATGGTGGTGGGAATGTAAATTGGCACAGCCACTATGGAGTCAGTGTGGAGGTTCCTCAAAAAAACTAAAAATAGAACTACCTTACGATCCAGCAGTTCTACTCCTGGGTATTTATCTGAAGAAAACCAAAACACTTATTAGAAAAGATATATGCACCTCTATGTTCATAGCAGCATTATTTACAGTAGCCAGGATGTGAAGCAGCCTAAGTTGATGAATGGATAAAGAAGATGTGATATATATATATATATATATATATCTCTCTCTCTCTCTCTCACATTGTGTGTGTATACATATATGCAATGGAATGTTACTCAGCCATAAAAAGGAATGAAATCTTGCCTTTTGCACCATGGATGGACCTAGAGGGTATTATGCTAAGTGAAATAAATCAGACAGAGAAAGACAAATACTGTATGATTTCATTTATATGTGAAGTCTAAATAAACAAAACAAGTGAACAAACTTAAAATAGAAACAGAGTTCTAGATGCAGAGAACAAACAGGTGTTTGCCAGAGGAGAGTGGGCAGGGAGGAGGAAAGAAATAGATGGGTGAGATTAAGAGGTACAAACTTCCAGTTGCAAAATATATGAGTCATGTGTATGAAATATATAGTATGGGGAATATAGTCAATAACCATGTAATATCTTTGTATAGTGACATAGCATAACTAGACTTATTGTGGTGATCAGTTTGAAATGTATAGAAGCATTGAATCACTGTGTTGTGAAACAGGAACTAACATACTGTTGTAGGTCAATTATACTTCAAAAGCAAACAATGTCATAGAAAAAGAGATCAGATTTGTGGTTACCAGAGGTGAGGAGTGGAGTGAAGGGGAGTTGGATGAAAGCAGTCAGAAAGTACAAACTTCTAGTTAATAAGTAAGTACCGGGATTGTAATGTACAACATGATAAATATAGTTAACACTGCTCTGTGTTACATATGAAAGTTGTTAAAAGAGTCAAGCCTAAGAGTTCCCATCACAAGAAAAAAGTTTTTTTTCTGTCTCTTTAATTTTGTGTCTGTACTAGATGATGGATGCTCACTAAACTTATTGTGATAATGGCCTCAAGATGTATGTAAGTCAAATCATTATGCTGTACACCTTAAACTTATACTGTGCTGTATGTCAATATTATCTCAATACAACTGGAAGAAAAAAATGCAATGATGACTTCCCAGTTTTCACCTTACTCCATCTGACTTATTAACTCTGTCTTTTAAACTTTTAACAGATTTTTCCACTTGTCTTCTAGGGTACTATACTCTGTTGGTTTTCTGTCTACCTGGCTGATTGATCTTTCTCATTTCTACTTGCTCTTCCTCCTCCTCCCTCTGATGATTGAATGTTATATTACTCTAGGACTCTTTTTGTGTCCTCTCTTTTCTATTTACACGTATTCCCTTGGTGATCTCATTTAGGCTCACGGTCTTAAATGCCAATTATGGCCTGAATCCCAGATGTTTTATCTCCAGCTCAGTCCTCTCCTCTGAGCTCCAGACTCATATATTCAACTGCCTAATCACCATCTCGACTTGCATGGCTAATGGCATCTTAAACTTAACATGTCCATAACTAAGCTCCTGATATTCCTGGTATTAGGGCTTTGTTTTGTTTTTATGAGCTTTCCTCTAAATGAAGTCAATTGTAAAACAACTATACTCCAATAAAAATTAATTTTAAAAAAAGACAATAGTTAAGAAATAAAAATATAAGAATAAATATAGATGAAGTCAATTGCCTTCCAACTATATTCTCATTGTTGGAGGGGGAGGAGGTGGGTAGAGAATAACCAGCTACCACTTTTTTGAGCTTTTACCATGTATTAGGCACTATGCTAAATGCTATGTATACACTGTCACATTTAGTTCTCACAACTCTTAGGTAGCTCCATTTTGGTAAGGAAGTGAGGCTCAGATTAAGTAATATGTTCATGGTTATAAAACTTAAAGTAGATAAGCTGAGATTCAAACCTGAGTTTGGTGTACTACCACTAATATTATATTAAAGATATGGGATGATAAATACTATACTAGGTGGTGTATACCTAAGTGTCTGTATGTCATATGCTGTCTTAGGCATTGGAGATACAAAGATGAATCTAGAAGCCTTTGAACGGTGTACTTGCTTTTACTCTTGCCTTCTGCATTTTATTTTTCCCCAAAGTAGCCAGAATAATCTCTAAAACGTAAATCAGGCCATGTCACTTCCTTGATCAGAACCACTCAATAGCTTTCTGTCTTGCTCAGAATAAATCCAGAAGTCTTTATATTCTGTGTGCCGTGGCCCCTGGCTACTTGTCTAACCATCTCTGACTATATCGCTTTTTTTTTTTTTTTTTTTTTTTGGCGGTATGCGGGCCTCTCACTGTTGTGGCCTCTCCCATTGCAGAGCACAGGCTCCGGACGCGCAGGCTCAGCGGCCATGGCTCACGGGCCCAGCTGCTCCACGGCATGTGGGATCTTCCTGGACCGGGGCACGAACCCGTGTCCCCTGCATCAGCAGGCAGACTCTCAGCCACTGCACCACCGGGGAAGCCCTCTGACTATATCTTGTACAGCTTAATGCTCACTCCTCTCCAGCCCTCTTGTCTCTACTGTTTTTTGAACAAGCCAAACATATTCCTACCTTAGAGTTTTGCGTTAGATCACTCCCTGGAATGCCCTGCCACAAGATAGTTTGGATAGCTCATTCCCTTACATCATTCACAACTCTCCTTAATATTGCCATATCAGAGAGTCCTTCCTCACTGTCCCACCTAAAATAATACCCTATCTCCCCCTACTCAGTCTTGTTTTTCTTTAATAAATATCTCCTGTCAGTTATTATAAATATATACAAATCCATCTAAAATGGCCCCCATCACTCTCTGCCCCCTTACCTACCTGTTTTTATTTATAGTACATACCACTGTTTCTGGACATAATATTTGCTTATTCTCTGTTTCCCCCCACTAGATTGAAAACATTGTAAGGACAGGGACATAAGTTTGTCCATTGCTGTATCTCTACATCCTAGACAAATACGTAGCCACATAGTAGGGACTAAATATAAGCCTGTAAATTTATTTGTTTGCAATATTGGGAAGGGTAAGGAGATGGGAGACTGCTTACCTCTAATAACAGCTGCAATATCATGTGTTTGGGAAGCTTAACCAGAATAAGATGGAGTAGTGGTTATTCTCAGCACCTGATATATGCCAAAAGAATTCAGAAGAAGCAAAAATGCTAGACCTTGGATTTGATTCCTCTCTCTCTCAACCTTTGTTTATTCAAAACCTATTTTGTTTTTAGCATTGTATTAAGCATTGGCAAATACATAAGGGTGTACATGGTCTAGTTTGGTTGCCAGAAACAGTAATAGGAAGATAAGTACTAAGCCATACGATAGTGCCTCTGAATTCTGTAGAAGTGTAGAGGTAGAGAATATCTTTGTGGACTGGCGTATAAGGCTTTATAAAAATTGATCCTTGAGTTGGACCTTGAAATAATGGTGGGGTTTGGGTGGGTAGAAAGAATGGTTTGGGGATAACTGACTGTGGTAGTAAAGGCACAGAAATGAATATGCACTTTGTAGGGAACCACTAGGGAACACGTTGCCTGGGGCAGAGAGTGGATGTTTAGGTCTTGTGAGAAATAAGACCTGTTGCATAGGGAAAAGTAAGGCCTTGGAAACTCTACTGCATTTGAACTTAGATTCAATGCAGTAGAAATTAGGAAGGTTTTGAAGATAGGAAGTGAAATGACTGAAACAGTGTTTTAGGAAGCATAGACAGAAAGAGTATATACTAGATTTAGGAGAAGAGATTGGAGTTAGCAAGAGGAGAAAGGATGGGACTTGCTGACAGGACAAGAATAAGGGATAATGTGCAGAGATCCCTTTAAGAGACTCTTATAAGACCTGGGAGACTGGAAGAATGGGGTTGCTCTGCTACTGACAAGAATGGCAAAGAAGAAGGGGGTATGGGAGAACAGGGAGGATATGGGATGCTTTGTACAGGATCTTTGCTGGTTTATTAATAACAAATCAAGAAAACAGGATTTCTTCCTGAAGTTATAGAATTAATTCCTTTCAACAGATTTGTGGAGAATGCAAGGAACTGGGTTATTGGAAATGTGATCTGATTTACTGTGGTCTGTGGATCAAATCCACCCAGCTACTTGTTTTTGTAAATAAAGTTCTACTGGAACACAGTCACGCCTATTTGTTTATTGTTTATGACTGGTCTTGCTCTACTATGGCGGAGCTGAATAGCTGTAACCAAGACCATCTGGCCCGCAAAGTTGAAAATATTTTCTGTCTGGGTGTTTACAAAAAATGTTTGCTGACCTTTGCTATGCAAGATTCAGATTTCCTAGTGTATTAAAACCATTAAATATCATTTAGTCTAACCTTCCATGATTTACCAATGGTGAGACTGAGGCCAAGAGGTAATGTTTCCAAGGCCCTACCTTCATTAAGCTAATTATTAAGTCCAAGCCCATGCTAGAACACAGATCTCCTGGCTCCCTGGCCAGCTCTCTTTACACTGTACAGCTTACTTCTAGTTGGTAAACACTGATGAGTCATGTTCTAACAGGAAACATTTTGGTGGTATTTTCATTCCATTCATAGTTATACATTTATGTATAGGTGCAACTTAAAATATTTTTATAATGATTGGGATTCATTTGTTAAATATGTCAATGTGACAACATTGGGCACACATCATAAAATTATTTTAAAAGGAACACCGGTAACATCATAATTAGTCTCTTATCCAGCGATGCTTTCTTTTGCAAGTGAGAGCAGAATTAAAGAAATCTTTAAAAATTTGCTTTGGGAAAGGACCAGTGAATCACTAGATGTTCGTTAATTGGAGTTTAAAATCAGCACATGTTCTAAGGCAGCAAAGTTATACACAACGTTTGCCATCTACTTCAGCTGAGTTCAGGAGAAGAGTCAAATTAACTTGAGTAACAACTGGGAATAAAAGTACTTATATTTTGGCACCTGTGGGTATCACAATAATGGGTGTGTGTAATAGGAAACCTCTGCTGGGGAAGATTTAGCCAAACACGTACAATTAAGATTAATTGATGGGGTCAGCTTGAAAGCCAGAATTCAGAACCCCAAATTTAGAACTCCATGGAATCCTCAAGTTCTAGGTTGTAAATACCTTATTTAGAATTGGATGAGATGACACTGTTATTCACTTTACATATGAAAGGATTTTTTAAAAAATATTTATTTATTCATTCATTTGGCTGCACCAGGTCTTAGCCGTGGCACAGGCGATCTTTGTTGCCGCACGAGGGATCTTTATTGTGGTGTGTGGGATCCCCAGCTGCAGTGTGCCAGCTCCTAGTTGCGGCATGCGGGATCTAGTTCCCTGACCAGGGATCGATCCCGGGCCCCCTGCATTGGGAGTGTGGAGTCTTTAACCACTGACCGCCAGGGAAGTCCCTACATATGAAAGGATTTTAAGGAAAGTTACAGACTTGGCCATGGCCTAGTGTCGCAAGTGGATGTTTCCTATGTGTATATTTTTTATTACTGAAAGAGGAAATCTTTGCAAAGGTCAAGTTTCCCACATATAGTATAAAGGATAATGATGTTTTAGACATGAAGCACTTCTCTTATTATGAAGAGCAAGAAATCTGTCTGCAGAGTTCTTGGCACAGATAAAGAAGTGGTTCATTTCAGTCTTGATCCCTGAATGAACTGCATCTTCAGTGTTTGATGTGGTTACAAGGCTTGCTTCTTCTCTTGATGAGGAAAGGAAAAGACAAACAGGACCCGATTTACTCACCAGTCTAACACTGTTGGGAATTGACACAGTCACTAGGTATATAAATGATAAACAGAGCAAAGACACTTAAACAGGACCCATTAGGAATCCAGTTTGGGAGTAGAAGAAACAGTAAACAACAGCATAGAGATTCCAGGTGTACCTTTTTTTACATTTTTATTTATGTATTTATTTTTGGCTGTGTCGGGTCTTCGTTGCTACGCGCGGGCTTCCTCTAGTTGCGGCGAAAGGGGGCTACTACTGTTTATTGCAGTGCACGGGCTTCTCATTGCGGTGGCTTCTCTTGTTGCAGAGCAAGGGCTCTAGGCCTGCAGGCTTCAGTAGTTGTGGTGCACAGGCTTAGTTGCTCTGCGGCATGCGGGATCTTACCAGACCAGAGCTCAAACCCGTGTCCCCTGCATTGGCAGGCGGATTCTTAATCAATGCACCACCAGGGAAGTCCCCAGATGTACCTTAAATAAGAACATTAAGATGGATCCTGAACAAGGAATAATAAAGTGTATAATTAAAATTAAAATCGATAATATTACTTTATGTATCCTTATGGTCATATGGTGAATGAGATGTACTTTCAGAAAATACACTAAAGGTAAAAGCCTTTATGAAGAAGTGGAAGATTTGCCTATTTAAATATTTTATCTCCGAAAGCAGAGTTCTTTTAAAAAGCTTTGAAGAGACATCTTCCTAAAACTTAGTATATATTTGGATCTCATCTCTGCTGTTACTTTCATGGGTTATGTGTGGGTGTTTTGGTTGATATATGATTATATTGGAGGGGTCATCATGGAGAGTTAGTCAGACACAGTCATTTTCAAGAATTCAGTAGGACAATTCAGGCTTCTCTCAGATACTCAGAGTCATAGGATTTAACTAGAAGCATCAGTGACCATTTATATCTTTAGGAAACATACAAGTGACCGCTCAATATCATAGTGTTGGTCTGTGGTATTGCTGCAGTTTAAAAGAAACTTGGTTTTTAGAAGCACAACCTTTTTTCCAGGTGATGTCTTTGAACCTAACAGGGATGATTCTCTCCAAAGTAGACCCAGGGTTACATGAAATGGAGGCTTGCTAACTGACTCCACCCTTTCTCCTACTCAGGGATGCAAGTGAGAGAAATCTTATTATGTGGATAACTTCCACTTTGATTCCTTTTTGAAAAAACCATTTACCAGCTTGTTTTTTAAAATCCATTATTAGGAACAAATTATTTGCATTATACCCCGGAACTGATCAGGAAAATAATAGATTGAAAACCATAGTTCTAGAGAAAGATAAATGTTAAAATATTCCAGTAATGGCACTGGCCAGAATACTAGTTTACCTTGGTTAGCCTAAGCATGAAGATAACTTAAGAAGACAAATAAGCCATCTCTACCCACCTTCTCTTATGCCAGTTGGCTACCTGTCATACCATTGCTGTTTAATTCGCTGATTATTGTGAAAGCCTTCTAACTGCATCTGTTCTTGTCCCCAAAATTCATTCTCTGCAATAGCTGAGGTGATCTTTTTTCTTTTTTAAATGAAATTAGGCATTTTATTTTGAGATAATATTAGATTTGGATGTTATTGTAAGAAATAATACAGTCATGCCTTCCAGTCATTTAATATATATTCACTGGAGACTGTGTTAGGCACTGGGAATACAGAGGTGAAAAGACACAAAGGAGAGCAACAGCAGACAGTATTCACACAATGTGAGGCTTGGGGAAAGGCCTGTGCTAGAAATTGAGTTCCAAGTTATCAGCATTTGAAACCAGAGAGTGGAGGGCATTAACTTTGTAGAACTCTGGAAATTAACTAAAGGCTTACCATAATCCTGGAAGTTTTATTCAAGAAAAACGCATGAATCTCAGAACAGTGAGCTTGGTGGCATTTTAACTTGCTCTACTTCTCATTTCCCTCTCCCTAGCTTCACAGTAACCTTGAAAACCAGCAGCCTAGCAGCCACCCGAGGAAGCAGAATGGTTTTGGAACTCTGCAAAAGCCCATCCCCACAGAATTGTCACTATTTGACCTACTTGGCAACTTTCTGAAAAGCTATGTTCTCAGGATTTGTCTTTATTTGACTCAGAGTTCACTCTACCAAAAGTTCTGTCCCGGGGCATTTATCAAAAATAATGATTGGTAATTGTTTAACATGACAGTTGTCTGAGGAGGAATTACCAGTTGGGCTTAACAAGACTGACAAAAAAAATTAAAAAGAAAAACTGGGATATAAGATGTCCATAGAGGACTTAGAAAACCTCTGATATATTCCTAGTACTCTGGCAGGTAACACAAATGTATAGTGCTGTATGTCTGTCAAGGAATGACCCGAGAAGGCTCTAATCCCTCACCTCTTGGTTACCTTGAGGCTTCACACAAGTAGGAAATGAAGGGCAGGTTAGAGCTTTAAACTGCCTTCTGAAATATTGAAAGGATTCCCCAACACACACACACAGCTGCTTGGCAAAAGCAGAGAGACTTGCTTGTTCAAGGCATTTAAGCAACATATTCAGCATCTTGAATTAAGCTAACCAAGCAGACTGTAGTGGCCACACATGACAAAGAATACAGGCTTTACAGAATTATTCCAAAAAAGTCACTAAACAAACAGTAACAATAATAAACCCCAAAGAGGTGAAAGATTCTGATTTCCAGAGTTGCCACAATATATTATTTAAAATATCCACTTATCATTATAAAGAAATATGGTAGTCCATACACAGGGAAAAAGGCAGCCAACAGAAACTTAGGATGCCCAGGTGCTGGACTTGCTAGAAAGGGAACTTTAAATCAGTTGTTGCAAATACACTCAATTTGTGGTAGTTATGTTCTATATAGTCACTGCAAACACTGCATTAGCTTATATTGAATCCATTCCTCCTAGGGGAAATACAAGGTTAGGTTCCTGCAAGCCTCTCGTCACATATGATCAATACATAACCTTGTTATATGTGTGCTTCCATTTAAAGATACCTTATTTAATTTATATTATTGATTTATTAACATTGAACTCATAGCCAACAGCAGTGTAACTCATGCCTGCATGAAACTTTTGCTGTACGCAGACCTCTCACCGTTGTGGCCTCTCCCGTTGCGGAGCACAGGCTCCAGATGCGCGGGCTCAGCGGCCATGGCTCACAGGCCCAGCTGCTCCGCGGCATGTGGGATCTTCCCAGACCGGGGCACAAACCCGTGTCCCCTGCATCAGCAGGTGGACTCCCAATCACTGCGCCACCAGGGAAGCCCCCTGAAACTTATTTAACACATGTATTTTCTCCATAAGGCACATCACAGTCTCTTGCACTTAGGAAATTAGGCAGCACTTTGGCACTACAACTAGGGGCTATTCTAAACAGTGAAATCACCAGTGAAAAATACAAAAACATTAAAGAGTGGCACTAAATAGAACATGAAAAAGATACTTGTTACAGTATGAGAACTGAAACAAAAAGGCAGAGCAACACCTTGTTTGACCTTAGCTGGGAACATGCTCAAGAGAGGATTCAAATTTTTTGCCATTATATGCATGTTAGTGAATGACTGTGATAGCACTGTGAGTATTGAACTTGGGGGTTAAAAATAAATTTCATCAAGTAGGCTAATTTATAAGTACAGAATCTGCAAATAATGAAGATTAACTGTATATTCAAAGAACTAAAGCAACTAAAGAAAAGTATGAGAAAAATGTCTCAAGACGTAGACAGTAGCAGTAAAGAAATAGAAAAAAAGAACCAAATAGAGACTGCGGAGTGAAAAAGTACAATAATTGAAATTAATTCACTGAAGAGGCTCAACGTCAGATTTGAATTAGCAGAAGAAGGAATTAGCAAACTTAAGAGAAAGAAGTCAATCGAGATTACTCAGTCTGAGGAACAGAAGAGCCCCAAAATACATGAGCTGGCAGCGTTGAAGGGGGAAATAGACAATTCAAATATAGTAGTTGGAGACTTTAATACCCCACTTTCAGTAGTGGATAAACCAACTAGACAACAAGGAAATGGAAGGCTTGAGCAGTACTATAAACCAACTAGACCTAGCAGACATTTATAGAATATCCAAGAGCAGCAGAATATACATTCTTCTCAAATGCACGTGGATCGTTCTCCAGCATAGACATATGTTAGGCCATAAAACAAACTTTGATAAATTTAAAAGGATTGAAATCATACAAAGTATGTTTTTTGGCCACAGTGGAATGAAATTAGAAATCAGTAGCAGAAGGAAATTTGGGAAAGTCACAGATCTGTGGAGATTAAACAACACCTCAAAATAAGCAGTTGATCAAAGAAAAAAAACGGGAAGTTAGAAAACACATTGGGATGAACGATGAAAACACAACATATTGAAATTTATCGGATGCAACTAAAGCAGCACTTAGGGGAAATTTACGGTTGTACAATGTCAATCTTAAAAAGAAGGATCTTGGGAGTTCCCTGGTGGCCTAGTGGTTAAGATTCTGGGCTTTTACTGCTGTGGCCCAGGTTCAATCCTTGGTCGGAGAACTAAGATCCCCCTGCAAGCTGCGCAAGTGTGGCCAAAAAAAAAGATCTCAAATTAATAACTTAACCATCTGCCCTAAAAGACTAGAAAGAAGAGCAAACTAAACCCAAAGCTAGCAGAAGGAAGGAGATAATAATGATTAGAGTACAAATAAATGAAATAGAGAATACAAAATCAATAGCAAAAAGTAATAAAAGTTTGTTTTTAAAGATCAACAAAATTGATAAACTTTTAGTTAGACTGAACATGAAAAAAAGAATACTCAAATTACTAAAATCAGGAATAAAAGGACATGACTAATGATATTACAGGAATAAAAAGGATTATAAGAGCATACCATGAACAACTATACACCAAAATGTTAGATTTACTTAGATGAAATGGACAAATCTTAGAATGAAACAAACTACTGAAATTAACTCACAAAGAAATTGAATATACTTATGACTAGTAAAGAGATCGAGTAGGTAATTTAAAAACTTCCCACAAAGAGAAGCCCACACCAACATGGCTTCACTGATCAATTGTACAAAACATACAGAAGAATTTACACCAGTCCCTCGCAAAGTCTTCTAGAAAATAAAAGAGGACGGAATCCTTCCAAACTCATGCAGTGAGGCCATTATTATCCGATAACCACAACCAGACTAAGATAACAAGAGAAAGAGAGGTACAGACCAATATCTGTAACAAATATGGATGCAAAAATCCTCAACAAAATCCAGCAAAACAAATCCAGCAGTATAGAAAAAGGAGTACTGTCTGCCCTCTGTATCCATGGGTTCCACCTCCAACTGTGGATTGAAAATCTTCAGGGGAAGTTTCCAGAAAGTTCCAGAAAGCAAAACTTGAATTTGCCCCCTCCAACAACTATTTCTATAGCATTTACATTGTATTAGGTATTATAAGTATTCTTGAAGTAATTTAAAGTATACAGAAGGATGTGCGTAGGTTATATGTAAATGCTGTGCCATAGAATAAAAGACAAAAGCTACATGTTTGTCACAAGAGACAGAAAAAGCATTTAACTAGATCCTACACCCTTTCGTGTTAAAAACACTCAGCAAACTAGGAATAAGCTGGAAACTTCCTCACCCTGATAAAGAGCATTTGTGGAAACCCACGGCTGACATAATACTTAGTGATGAAAGATTGAGTGGTTTTCCCCAAAGATCAGGGACAAAACAAGAATGTCTGCTTTTGACACTTCTATTCAATATTGTGCTGGAAGCTTTAGCCAGAGCAGTTAGGCAAGAAAATAGTTAAAAGGCATCTAGATTGGAAAGGAAGATGTATGAGTATTTCTAAATTGCATATATCACGATCTTGTATATAAATGATCCTAATAAGATCAATATACAAAAATCATTTTTATTTATGTACATCTAACAATGAACAGTACAAAAAATGTAATTAAGGAAACAATTCCATGTACAATAGCATCAAAAAGAATAAAATATTTAGAATAATTTTTTTTTTTTTTTTTTTTGTGGTACGCGGGCCTCTCACTGTTGTGGCCTCTCCTGTTGCGGAGCACAGGCTCCGGGCGCGCAAGCTCAGCGGCCATGGCTCACGGGCCCAGCTGCTCCGCGGCATGTGGGATCTTCCCAGACCGGGGCACGAACCCGTGTCCCCTGCATCGGCAGGCGGACTCTCAACCACTGCGCCACCAGGGAAGTCCAGAATAAATTTTTTAAAAGAAGTACAAGACTTGTTTGTATACCGAAGACTTTTTTTTTTTTCTTGCGGTACACGGGCCTCTCACTGTTGTGGCCTCTCCCGTTGCGGAGCACAGGCTCCGGACGCGCAGGCTCAGCGGCCATGGCTCACGGGCCCAGTCGCTCCGCGGCATGTGGGATCTTCCCGCACCGGGGCACGAACCCGAGTCCCCTGCATCGGCAGGCGGACTCTCAGGCACTAGCGCCACCAGGGAAGCCCAGAATAATTTTTTTAAAAGAAGTACAAGACTTGTTTGTATACTGAAGACTTATTTTTATTTTTTATTTTTTTGCGGTACACGGGCCTCTCACTGTTGTGGCCTCTCCCGTTGCGGAGCACAGGCTCCAGACGCGCAGGCTCAGCGGCCATGGCTCATGGGCCCAGCCGCTCCGCGGCATGAGGGATCTTCCCGCACCGGGGCACGAACCTGAGTCCCCTGCTTCGGCAGGCGAACTCTCAACTACTAGCGCCACCAGGGAAGGCCCTGTATACTGAAGACTTTAAAACGTTGTTGAAAGAAGCTAAGTATATGGAACAACATCCCATGTTGTTGGGCCAGAAGATAGTATTGTTAAGATGGAAGTGTTCCTCAAAATGATCCTCAGATTCAGTGCTATCTCTGTCAAAATTCTGCCTTCCTCTCTTGCAGAAATTGATAAGATGATCCTAAAATTCATGTGGAAATTCAAGGGACCCTGGATAGCCAAAACAATCTTGTAAAAAGAACAAAGTAGGAGGACTCACTTCTTTATTTCAGAGCTCACTAAAAATTTTCAGTAATCAAGCCGGTGTTTTCCCGGCAAAAGGGTAGGCGAAAAGATCAATGGACTAAAATTGAAAGTCCAGAAATAGAACTCCCTTGGTGGTCCAGTGGTTAAGACTCTGTGCTTCCAATGCAGGGGCATGGGTTTGATCCCTGGTCGGGGAAGTTCCGCATACTGTGTGGTGCAGCCAAAGAAAAAAAGAGAGAGTCCAGAAATAAGCCCTCACACTTACAGCCAATTGATTTTCTACATGGATGCCAAGATAATTCAATGGGGGAAAGGATAATCTTTTCAGTAGTTCGTTCTTTAACAAATGGGTATCTACTTGTAACAGAATGAAGTTTGACCCTTGATACCACACGTAGAGATTAACTCCAAATGACCTATAGACTTAAATGTAATAGCTAAAACTGTAACATGTTAGAAGAAAATATAGGAATAAATCTTTAAGACCCTGGATTAGGCAGTTGTTTCTTATATGTGACACCAAAAACACAGGTGACAAAAGGAAAAGTAAATAGGACTTCATCCAACTTTGTCACAGTCAAGAAAGTGAAAAGTTGATCCACGGAAGGGGAGAAAATATTTGCAAACCATATATATGTAATATAATCTGATAAAGGACTTGAGCCCAGAATACATGTAGAACTCTTTAATAATCAGTAATCAAAAGACAATTTAATTTTTTAAATGATCAAAGGGTTTTTTTAATCGTTAGATTTTTTTTTTGAGCAGTTTTAGGTTTACAGAAAAATTGAGTGGAAAGTACAGAGTTCCCATATGTTTTCCCTCACCCCCAGAGTCGCCTATTGACGTCTTGCAGCTGGTGTGTTAGATTTATTACAGTAGGTGAGCCAGTACATTATTATTTACTAAAATGCGTAGTTTACATTAGGCTTCACTCTTGGTGTTGTACATTCTATGGCTTTTGACAAACGTATAATGACATGTATCTACCATCACAGAATCATATAGAATAGTGTCACTGCCCTAAAGATTTCCTATACTCTACCTATTCATCCCTCACTCTCTCCTCTCAGGCCCCTGGCAACCACTGATTTTTTTACTGCTTCCATAGTTTTACCTTTTCCGGAATATTACGTAGTTGGAATCATATAGTATGTAGCCTTTTCAGATTGGCTTCAGATTGGCATTGAAGGTTCTTCCATGTTTTTGTCTCTGTCTCTCTTTTTCCCGAGTTATTATCAAACTCATATTGCCCTTATTTAATTTTTTTTTAACCAACCAAAGTCCATGGTTAGGGTTCAGTCTTTGTGCTGTGCATTCTGTAATCTGCAATTCTCAGGCGTCTGATCTTGCTGTTTATTGTATGTGCTGACATTTTCTGGAGTGGCTTGTTTATTTGTGCTTTGTATAGTTTGGGATTGTGAGCCTCAGTTTTGGCGGGTTGAGTGGGGGTAGGGAATACTTTATGTCTTAGAATTCTCATAGGCCTTAGTTAGCATATATCTGTATAAATCATGTTTATGTTTGCTTCTGCCGGGTGATTTAAAGATATTACCAGCCAGAATCTTCTTTTTATTTTATTTGTTTTTCTCAGTTTGGGTTTTTTAGACAATAGTATTATATCAGACTCCAAGTTTGAACGAGGAAAGATTATAAATTCTCAAAATTTTTTTGATCCCACAAGAACCCAGGTTGAGGTGGACAAATACATTTTCCTGTTATATCCCTGCCCCCCCCCCCCGCCCACCTTTTTTTAGTCTACACTTTCTCTGAGTTTTTAGTTCTTCAGGGGTTCCAACTTTATGCCAAAGGGCTCAGTGCCAACTTCTCAGGTTCAGGCTTTATCATCTCCTAACCACGACTTGTAAAACCCAAGCCTCTTAGTGAAATTATCTATAACCCAGCAAGTTAAGGCAGTTGTCCATTCACACTTAAACTTCTTTCTTGAGTTTTCAGCTATGTATTTAGGAAACATATTTGTTGTGTTTTATCCAGGATTTCTAAGTGCTTTGTCACAGGAGAATTTTAAGCCATTATTCTTTTTTTTTTTTTTTTTTTGTGATATGTGGACCTCTCACCGTTGTGGCCTCTCCCGTTGCGGAGCACAGGCTCAACGGCCATGGCTCACGGACCTAGCCACTCCGCGGCATGTGGGATCTTCCCGGACCGGGACACGAACCCGTGTCCCCTGCATCAGCAGGTGGACTCTCAACCACTGTGCCACCAGGGGAGCCCTTAAGCCATTATTCTTGTTAAGTCCAACTCTTTGTTTTTATTCCTTATTCAGCACCAGGGCTGGCAGGAAAGTATGTAACCATTATATATAAAATTCATAGGGTGGGGCTTCCCTGGTGGCGCAGTGGTTGAGAGTCTGCCTGCCGATGCAGGGGACACGGGTTCGTGCCCCAGTCCGGGAAGATCCCACATGCCGCGGAGCGGCTGGGCCCCTGAGCCATGGCCGCTGAGCCTGCGCGTCCGGAGCCTGTGTTCCTGAACAGGAGAGGCCACAACAGTGAGAGGCCCGCGTACCGCAAAAAAAAAAAAATTCATAGGGTAAGGTGATATGTTTTCATCTTTGACACCTGAGTTCCCAGCATTAGCCACTTCTTGTCTGTATCCTAAAAATTTTTGATTCTGGTGAATTCCAATGTCATTGATAGTGCTTACACATGATTTATATTTTTGTATCATTAAGTTTATCAGACTTTCGTTATGAGGTAGACCTTGATAAGGAAAGATCTGAGGGGACTGGTGAGGATTTGAAAGAGGCTTAAGGTGAGAACATGGTGTGGAATGAATGAGCCTGAATAGTCTTTCACATGCTTCTGAGTTCTTGGCTGGTTCTGCTCACTATCCATTCATTTTGATTCAGTAAATGTTTATTGACTACCCTTGGACATAGAACAGTCACCATATTCCAAGCCTTCAAAGAGCACACAGTAATAAGGTATTATCATTTCCACTGTTAAAGCATCTCACTGTAGCATAGTGGCTAAGAGTATGGACTCTGGAGCCAGATTATCTGGGGTAGATCTGGGGATGTTTATGTGAATTTGTAGAACAGTACCTGACATATAGTAATGCTGTATAAGATGTAGAAGTATTATTATCATTATTATTACTTTTTCACTGCCTTTTTTTTTTTTTTTTTTTTTTTGCGGTACGCGGGCCTCTCACTGTTGCGGCCTCTCCTGTTGCGGAGCACAGGCTCCGGACGCGCAGGCTCAGTGGCCATGGCTCATGGGCCTAGCCGCTCCGCGGCATGTGGGATCTTCCCGGACCGGGGCACGAACCCGTGTCCCCTGCACTGGCAGGCGGACTCTCAACCACTGTGCCACGAGGGAGGCCCCATCACTGCCTTTTTTTTTTTCTTCTTCACATCTCCTTATTGCTCTCTTTGCCTCGACAATCCACTTACCCTCTCCTGTCTATCTTGTGGACTGATAAAAACTCTTGCTTAAGTCACACCAGAATATTAGGGTAAAATAACAGGTATACAATCAACACAATCCCACCTTTCTTTAAAATAGGTACATATTTGCAGTAGTCATATATTGTTTGCTATACAGTTAGTGTGTATAGACAGAATACTGGAGTAAAACTCACATTGGTTATTATTGAGTTGTAAGATCTAAGGCTAATTTTTATTCTCTATATTTTTCAGGTTTTCTATTATAAACATTTTTATAATCAGGAGAAATCTAATAAATAGAAGCTAATCAAACTAAAAACTATACTGATTTCAAGTCATTTCTTTCAGATATATATCCAGAAAGCCTTGCCAGTCTTACAGATCTTACCATGTTGATAAAATGAGAAAATACAATAAAAGTTATTTGAAATGGATAAAAAATATTCTAGAAGTATAAGTTGTGTGTTATTTCC
Source organism: Delphinus delphis (assembly GCF_949987515.2). Lineage (NCBI taxonomy): Eukaryota > Metazoa > Chordata > Mammalia > Artiodactyla > Delphinidae > Delphinus > Delphinus delphis. The sequence goes on from NC_082683.1 coordinate 32,248,782, forward strand.
ATTCTGATTTATATGTCTGGCATAGAGAGCTGCTCATGCTATTTCTCAGCTTGGAGATGTTATATTGCTGCCAAAATTGAATTTTAGAATTCTTGGTTTTCAGCAGGAGCTTTAACATGCTGTGGATGGTAGGTGGTGTTTGTTCTGGAACAGCTGGTTTTACTTGCTGTGAATTCTCACTTTGGTCCTTCAGTCAGTACAATTTGAAGTGGCTCTGTGGTGAGCATTTCCTCTCTGCATGACCCTTCTGATTCATTCAGCTATGGATGAGGATATGGTTGTTTAGGGCATCAGTATAATTCCATCTTCATAATGTATGATGTTATTCTTTTCCCTGAAACCTGAGCTTAACTTTAATTATGTTTAGGCTTTAACAACTTAACTTTCCCTCCCAATACTCGTTAGATACAAATTTACATCGAGTGATTTTGCATCTGAGAGTGATCTTTTGAAATACTTTCTAGTATTCTTTTTTTTTTTTTTTTGGCGGTACGCAGGCCTCTCACTGCCATGGCCTCTCCCGCTGCGGAGCATAGGCTCCGGATGCGCAGGCCCAGCGGCCATGGCTCACGGGCCCAGCCGTTCCACAGCATGTGGGATCTTCCTGGACTGGGGCACGAACCCGTGTCCCCTGCATCGGCAGGTGGACTCTCAACCACTGCACCACCAGGGAAGCCCACTTTCTAGTATTCTTAAGGTTCACTTTCTTTTTTATTTTTTCTTTTTAAAATTTATATATTTTGTGAAAACAATTTTTTTGTCTAGCATTTTATTTATTACTTTTAATGAAAACAATTTTCTTTTTTTTTTGCGGTACGCAGGCCTCTCACTGTGTGGCCTTTCTCGTTGCGGAGCACAGGCTGCAGCCGCACAGGCTCAGCGGCCATGGCTCACGGGCCCAGCCGCTCCGCGGCATGTGGGATCTTCCCAGTCCGGGGCACGAACCCGTGTCCCCTGTATCGGCAGGCGGACTCTCAACCACTGTGCCACCAGGGAAGCCCAATGAAAACAATTTTTAACAGCACTTTTAAAGTGCTTCCTTTTTGCCAATCCCTTTTTTTTTTAATTTAATTTTATTTATTTTTGGCTGTGCTGGGTCTTTGTTGCTGCGCGCGGACTTTCTCTAGTAGCAGCGAGCGGGGGCTACTCTTCGTTGTGGTGCGCCAGCTTCTCACTGCGCTGGCTTCTCTTGTTGTGGAACGTGGGCTCTAGGCGCGTGGGCTTCAGTAGTTGTGGCTCGCGGACTCTAGAGCGCAGGCTCAGTAGTTGTGGCGCACGGGCTTAGTTGCTCCACGGCATGTGGGATCATCCCGGACCAGGGCTGGAACCCGTGTCCCCTGCATTGGCAGGCGGATTCTTAACCACTGCACCACTAGGGAAGCCCTGCCAATCCCTTTTAAAACATATATATTTTTTAAATTTAGCTCTAATAGGTACACATAGCACATTTTTAGAAATTGAGGTATAATTGACATATATTAGTTTTAGGTGTGCATCGTGATTCAGTACTTGTATATATTGTGAAATGATCATCACAATAAAGCTAGATAACATCTGTCACCATACATAGTTACAAAAAATTTTTTTCTTGTGATGAGAACTTTTAAGATAAACTCGGCAACTTTCAGATATGCAATATGGTATTATTAACTATAGTCACTGTGCTGTACTGAAACATGTTAAAAATTCTTATAATAACTATGAGGAAGGTTCTGTTATTCCCATTTTAAAGATGAGGAAACTGAGGCACTAAGTTACTGAGAAGTTACGTAACTTATCCAGGATCACACAGCTAGTAGCTATAGAGCTGGGAAGAGAATGTATATATAGTCTGGTTCTACAATAATTGCTTTTAACCACTGCACTACACTGCTTATTATGTCATTGCATTGTCTTTCCAAAGATTAGAAAACACAGTATTAAATAAGTTTCACTTTTTAAACATGAACTTTTTACCTTTAAATTAAACGTGATTCATTTATTCCATTTATCAGCACGTATTTACTGAGTGTCTTCTATGTTCCAGACACTGTGATAAGTGCTGAGTTTTGAACAAGATGTACATAATCCTGACCACATGGATTTTATATTCTAGCAGAGAAGACATGCTAATAAGTTGTTCAACTAATGATTGAATTGCAGCTGTGGTAAATGCTACAAAGGAAAATTTGAGAGTAGAGTTTTTGCCAGGGATTCAAACGTGCTTTTAGCAGTTAGGGAAGGATTCAGTGAGAAAATGGCATTTGAGCTAAGCTGAGAAAGAAGCCTTTCTTTGCCTACCTGAGGGTGTAACTAAAATTAGAGACTTAGAACCACCAGAGTGGTTCTGCATAGCACTCTGGAAGGAGATGAGCTAAACTCTGTATGCCTCATTTGCCCTGATACACACTTCATTTGTCCTGAAAGTATCACTGTTTTGTATATTTGGTGCCTAGTATAATTGACATTTATAATGCTGACACAGTCATGAAATAGACTCTGTTCTTCATATTCTGTTTATTAAGACAGGGAAATGATAAAATAGAGAGTGAGAAAGGGTCTTCAGAAGTCTTAATCTACTGTTTTACCACTATACAAAAAGAGCCCCGGAAAATTCTACTGATTTGCCCAGAGGTTGGTTGTTTTTGTTTTTTTTTTAAGATTCCTATAAATAGTGTAAATGAAAAAGATGTGTTTCGAAAAGTGTTTTAGTTGTGTGAAAAACTCAGTTATACGAAATAGTTTTTCCTTAATTACATGAGAAAATGATATGTTGATATAGTATTTATATTTAAAAGTTTCTCAGCTGGCCTCCTTTAGCCCTACTGGGAATAAGGGTAAGCTTGTTATTTTTCTGTATAACTAGAGGGACTTGAATTAAATTGAAAAAGAAAGAAAAAACAGGGGAAAAAAAGTTGATGGTACTAAAGGTGAAAATAACCTGAAGTTATACATGATTTGATTCTTTTATATAGTAACAATGTTCATGAGTAATTTTTTTAACTGTACAAAAATGTTTTATCTGTGTTGGGACTGCAGTGAAACTTCCTCATAGCATCTGTTCTCTTCTCTGTTTAATAATTTCTTATATGAAATTTTTATTCCAGAAGACTCAGCTATTAGTTAGTAGAAGAAAATTATATCTCCCTTAATTCTTGCCTCATCAATTACCAAAGATAGAAAATGTTACAAAGAAGCTTCATGTTATATAACAAAGTTTACAGAAAAGTCACCATTTTCTTTTTGACTTAGTCATCTCATTTTTGATAGATTGCAAAGGTCGACTGCAAGGAGGTACTAGACATCATATGTAATCTGGAATCCGAGGGTCAGGATAACACAGCATTTGTTCTTTGTACGACTTACCTTACCCAGCAGCTCCAAACTGCAAGTGTATATTGTTCTTGGTAAGTATATTTAGTTTTTATTCCCTTTATTTGTTAGTACATAGTATATAGCATTTAGGGTTTATGTAAAATGTTGGTTTATTTCAAACTTGAAGACTAAGCAGATTAAATGATGACATGAGAATTAAATCTTTCTTAAAAGCTAAACCATTCAATTAAAAATATTATTGGTTTAATCTTTTCCAGGAGAGTCCAAAAATAAAGAAAGAGTAAAAAGTCTGAGCTCCTCTTGATTATTCCATGGAGAGTTGTCTGTTAACTTCAATATATATCTTCTTCTTTGAAGATAAAATTATGGCCGTGTAAACCAAATTGGCGTTAGGTTGTTTTCCTTTACATTTATTACATCTTCTGATAGTCACTTTTCCCGTCTTATTTGGAAACTCACTAATTATCTAGGTTTCTAGGTCAAACTTGCACTAGAGAAGGAAACCCATTTGAATTGTAATCTTTTTTTGCAACTTTGGTACTATTTAGCACAATTGCATTATTTGGTTTTAATTCAATTTATATCTTGTTTGCCTACAGAGTACTTAGTTGCTAAAAAGGTCACAGTAAGTGTAACCCTTGGTTCTTTCATCCTAACTGTATTGAAACTATTTAGGACAGCAGGACAAATGTGGTACACAGGAAACCTCTAAAATGCAAGACTCTATGGATAAGTATCAGATTAGTGGTACAGAAAACACTGTAAGAGATTAGAGAAGGGTGCTCACTGTACACCAGTGTTTAAGGAAGGTGTCAGGGAGGAGGTAGTATTTGAGCTTTAATTCAAAGAATGGGTTGGATTTGCATAACCTTGATTAGAGGAGCTTCTAAGAATGGCTTGAAGTTGGAAGTAAGCATTTTGTATATAGGAAAACCTAATAAAACCTTTCATATACTTCAGCCCTTATTGATCTTCCTTTGGAGCATCTGTGTATATCTATAAAGTTTTATAATTATTAGTATTTTTTATGTTGCTGTATTTCTTTTTATTTACTAATTTTTATACAAATACTATTTGAGTTCCTTAAATTATCTCTCCCAATCCTCCTAATAATCATTGTACAGATAAGGCAGTGGAGGATCAACAGGATCTGAGAAGTCTTATAATTGCCCACAGTCTCAGAGCTAAAGTGGTAGAGAGAGAGTAAAGCCCAGGCGTTTTGACCCCTAATACAGTGCTTTTCTTCTGTGCAGTTGTTTTCTTGGCACAGGGACAGAATTCACATCGCAGTCTTCTGCTAAGTCCTCTGTGCCAGACTTATATCTCCTCTGAGAAAGGAGATACTGGGATAGGGGCTTAAATATCATTGTGGGCATTTTGTTAGCTAACCAAAAAAAAAAAAAAGGTGCTATAAGTAAAAAGAATTTTAGCAGAGCAGTGAGATTTTTGATCATTATCAAGTAGAAGAATTTGTTTTTCATTCATTAGAGATTTAACCTCAGTAAAGCAGATGTATTTACTTGTGGAATAACCCCTATTTTTTCTTTTTACAGTTGTTTTCTTTGCCTATAATGAAAAAAATATCTGCTAGCTATAGCGAGGTTTTTAGTGCAAAGAATACATTAAATCACATATGGGATGTGTTACAGATTATAAAGTGTTTTTCAAACTATAGTCACACAGTTCTTTTAATATTCTTGATATAGCTTCCCTTTTTTTTAGTGAGTCTAGGATTAATGCTGTTCTCCTGCAGCAGGAAGGGATTAAAAGGGATTTCCCTCTTATTGGCCTCCTGAGGAGCTATAATGAGTAAAGGAGAGGAAAGAAAATCTTAAATCACTTCACACTTTGTTAAAAGTAAGCTTCTTCCAAGCAATTCAGAGGGAAATAGAATATAAAATTTTAGAATTTTAAAACATTTTTTTTGCCCTTCTGTTGTTTTCAAAGGCTTTGGGGGTGGGTGGGTGGGGAGGCGGTGGTAGTGGGATATTGGAGTTAGCATAGCCATAACATAAAAACAGTGAATTTTACTAAGGAAAATGAGTCCCAGGAATTCTGTTCAAATAGGATAGATTCTTTTGTTGTGCTAGAGGTGTCCTGTGTTGAAGATAGTAGGCTATTTGGGAGTATTTGTCTAGAAAAGAAAAAAATTTTTTATTAATTGGTATTTTATTGATGACAGTAAAGTTGGAATATGATAATAAAAGCAGGCACTTATTTTAAATACACATATTAGAATTTATTAAGTGTCATTCTCGAATTTGGTCACCATTGAAGATATTTGAAAGGGAAACTATGTAACTATCACCCAAAACAGTTTTTTATTCTTTTAAATTTCCTTCAGAGATATTTACAAATTACAATAAAATATATCATTACTTTATAGCAATTACCATATTACTGATCTCAAAATGTATATCACTCAGCTTATTCATTAAGCTTAACCCCGAAAGATTTTTGGCTATTTGCAAAAATCAAAGAAGTGCTGGAGGAATGAGTTCCCTATATTTGTCTAGCAATGGTAACATAATTAGAGTAGCCATGCAAGTGAGAAAGATAACCCTTTTGAATGGGACAGTGTATATACAGATGTGTAATTGCTGCTGCTTCTTTAAAATAAAATGATACAGTTGAACCTTAAACCTCTACACTAAGCTTTCAGTGAGTATTTGATAGGTTGACCTTTGGTTTCTGTAACACCTCTGAGCTTTAAATCTTTTATGTTGTATGTTTGTGTTTCTTCAGATGTAATTTCGTGTCGCTTCTCTCCCAACTAGACTGTGATATACCAGGGTCGTCATGTATGTTGTCTAATTTACAATTCAGTCCCCAGCACCTGGCGAAGACCAGATCCAGATATCCATTCATGTTTTATTTAACTGAATTTTTTAGAGGAAAAATAAAGTCATGAGAATCATCTGTATTTGCAGGAGCCCTCTTTAGGGAGTGGTCATTCCTTAATTCCACGAAGTTTTCTTTGCCTCATTTCTAAAATACCTAAATTCTAGATCACAGTTTGACATTGTGGGCCTCCTGCTTTGCAGAAACAGTGCAGTTTAAGGTTCTTGCTTGGTAGCTAGATGTCTACCAAAATGTGTTTCCTACTATTAATAGAACTAAATTTCCTCTCCAATTTTTATGAATTTGTATATAATTTGTTGTCTTGAGGTAGGCGGTGGGCTAATTTGAGGGTGCAGTAAATCATCTGAAGCATCCATATAGTAGAATCATTTTCAATACATTCTTTAATGGTGGTCCATTTTTTAAAAAATCACATCATTGTAGTGGTTGAAGAAGTATTGTCCTAGTGCATGTATGATCCAGGAGGCTATAAGTTGCTGTTGGTGGTTTCATTGTTCCAGTGTGCAGATTTGAATGGATGATTAAAGTGACATCTTGGCATTCTCACTAGTAATCCACCGGTTTTCATGGTGTCAGGCATGTTTGTATGTTTGGGTGGGTAATAGTAGTTTTAGTTTGTTTTGGTAATAGTTTTAAATCGCTCAGTTGTAACTGTGGAAATAAGTGTACAAATATAAAACACGTGATAGAAATGTTCTTTTTTGATCGTGGTTATTTGGAGTTAACTAGAGTTTGAAATATTAAATTTGGAATAAATCAAGCCCTAGACATTCTGATTTTTTTTAAAAAAATCATTTTGAGAGACTTTAATTCTCAACCTGCCTTTTATCACTTTATCAGATTTGCCTAACTTTAAACTTGTAGCTAGCTGGTGAATTTTAGATAGTAGATATCCTTTACCCTTTTATCTTCATAATCAGGTTTTACTAGCTTTGATAATTTTGTTCTTTTCAGATAGCATAGATTTCACATATATTTTGGTAGGTACTTACTTTATCTGAGAGCATATGTAATTCTCCATTTCCTTTGTTATTCAGAATTTTGCATTATTCTCTAAAGTTTTATAAGTAACATGCTTACATGTGAATGAAGCAGTCTTCTAAGTTTAAAAATGAACAGTCACCCCAGTTACTTGCCTGCCTGGTAGCTGTTCTCAGTTTTTACTTTTTCTGGTTAGGAAAGCAATTCTAGTCACCAAACACAAATATTTAAAGGCATTTTAAGTTAATTTTACTTGTTATATATAGCTCAAATTTTCCATCATTAAATATTATAAGCTTTAATCATATATGTCTTGAGACATATTTATTTCAATCTTTGAAGCAAGTTTTATATCTACGTAAGAATTTTACCATATGAGAATCCCAGTTACCTCCTTAAAAATGTAAGAAAATACGTTCTGTTAAACATGTTTGTTTTTAAATCTATTATAAAAAGAGGTGTATTCATTTCTTAAGCTTTGGGTTTGTATCGTTTCCTGGAATAGTCTGTGTTAATAGCAATAATAGGATATTAGTGTTCTAAAACAGGCTCATGAAAATAATATTATTTTTTAATGGAAATCATTTAACAAATACACAGTATCCATTGAGGTTGTACAGAAAAGAGTCACGTTAAAACTTTTTTTTTTAAATAAATTTATTTATTTATTTTTGGCTGTGTTGGGTCTTCGTTTCTGTGCGAGGGCTTTCTCCACTTGCGGCGAACGGGGGCCACTCTTCATCGCGGTGCGTGGGCCTCTCACTGTCACGGCCTCTCTAGGCTCCAGACGCGCAGGCTCAGTAGTTGCGGCACACGGGCTTAGTTGCTCCGCGGCATGTGGTATCTTCCCAGATCAGGTCTCGAACCCGTGTCCCCTGCATTGGCAGGCAGATTCTTAACCACTGCGCCACCAGGGAAGCCCTAAAAATTTTTTTAAAATAAATTTATTTATTTTATTTTTGGCTACGTTGGGTCTTCGTTGCTGCACAAGGGCTTTCTCTAGTTGCAGCAAACAGGGGCTACTCTTGGCTGCAGTGCGCGGGCTTCTCGTTGCATTGGCTTCTCTTGTTGCGGAGCACGGGCTCTAGGTGTGCAGGCTTCAGTAGTTGCGGCGCACAAGCTTGGTTGCTCCGTGGCATGTGGGATCTTCCCGGACCAGGGCTCGAACCCGTGTCACCTTCATTGGCAGGTGGATTCTTAACCACTGCCCCACCAGGGAAGTCCCCAGTCACGTTTTTTAAAGTGATAGCATTCTCTTCTGTTTTGCTAAGGAACTTTCCTTGAATTCACATTTCATATTAACATTAGCATTTCTATTCTGGGCATTTGTTGAGTTTCTAGTGCTTTTTTCCTTTAGAGTTTTCTCTTAGCCCATTCAGTACTTTTATTTAACTTATTCTTTTCAAGCTTTTCTTAGTTTTCATAATGAATATTTGTGGGATTCTTGTATTTTAGCCATTTCCAAAAGTGCCATTTTAATAATTTTATTAGTAATATTTAAGATATTATCATTCCAAGATACAGGCCTAAGTAGCATCATGACATTTTAGAGATGTAAAGGGCCCATGAGATTAACGTGGTGAAGTACTATACCATTAGAATATTTCATAGTTGTATACACTTTGTTGGCAGCGTATTGATGTCTGATGATCCTTGCGCACTAGGACAGGGCTTAATTCAGTCAGTATAATTACCAGTGTAAGGGGTAAAACCTTTTGGAACAAGATGGGATCTAAGTAAGTCTTTGAAAATGTCAGCATAAAGGAAGTAGTCTTTTGTTGTTTTTATTTTTGCGCAGGTACAAAGAAGAAAGAAGTGGGGGAATTTTCAAGGAGGATTCTTCTTAATAATTTTACTAGTTTGAGAGGAAGCAGAATATAGAGTTTTTTTCTTCTAGGTTTTACTTACTGTCACTTTTTCACAAACCAAAAAATTGGGGTAGCAAATACCAGTTGCTTTAAATGTTTTACCATAATCTTTCTTTTTATAGGGAATTGACTCTCTTTTGGAGTAAACTGCAAAGAAGAATCGATCCTTCTATAGACACTTTTTTGGAGCGCTGTCGTCAGTTTGGTGTCATAGCTAAAACACAGCAGCATTTATTTTGCCTGATTAGAGTTATACAAACTGAAGTGAGTAATTTATGCTTTTTATGCTGATTGTTGTGGAGGGAAGAAATGAGTGGGGAGATAACTTCTCAGGAAACTCCTTTTAAATAAGGGAAAATGAGAAATAATGGGGTTTAATAAGGTTATGGAATGGGACATATCTAGCTGTTTCTACAGACTTACTTCCTAGGAATCTACAATTTTTTTTCATGGGAAATAGTGATTGACTTGACAGACCACTGGAGGAGGGAAAGATTATGTTTCTTGGTTGTCACCTCAACCACCCTATATCTCCTTTTCCTAGAACAGTGTTCTGTATTTTATACAGGCATGTTTGTTTGCAAATTAACATAGTAATTATAAAGAAAGAAAGTAAAATTGTATTTTTCAGCTCCTTCAGGATGGAGTGATAGATTCTAGGTTTTAGACTAACAGAACATTTCCAGAATCGACTGTACACAAATTATAAACTGTGCAAATTAGGAAACAAGTTAGGTTTTTTTCGTTTTTTGTTTTTCTTAAAGAAATAAATATTTCCTAAAATGAAATGAAGTGCCTTGTTTTTTTAGTTCAGCCCCATAAATGTATGCTAAGACTGCCAGCCTGGAGATTTGAGATGATTCTTATGCTATGTTCTGTTTCTGTTTTGTTTTTAATACCTACTCATGACTGAGATCTCTATATACCCATATCTATAATGGTTTATGCGTATGTTTTATGGGTTACATCTTTGACAACATCCAGGGATTGTTTATACTAAAGTCAAGGCACAGTTGTATCTTTGATACCTCCCATCTCCTTTAATGTAACCTTCCATATCCTATACTTTATTTGAAATACGTGTATCTAGTCTTCTCCGGTGAAGACAGGAAAAGGTAAAAGTTGTCTGAAGCAAATTCATGGTCAGATAAGCTAGGTGATAATTATTTCTAATCACTGCAAATGAAGTTGTGTCTCCTATCTCATAGAGAACATGTTCAAGTAATTACAGAACTTGCCTTGTTTAAAAAAAATTAGTGGTACAACTGGCCTTTAAAAAGTTGTTGTTTTTTTCCCAATCTTTAAGGGAAGTATGAATTTTCTGTTGCTGCATAACAGATTACCACAACTTAGCACTTCAGTTAACACCCATTTATTAGCTCACAGTTTTGTAGGGCAGAAGTCCAGCACAGTGTGGCATGGTTCACTGCTCAGTATCACAAGGCTGAAAATGAGGTGTTGGCCAGGCTGAGTTTTTATCTGGAGGCTCTGTGGAAAATCCACTTCTAAGCTCATTTTTATTGTTGACAGAATTCAGTTCCTTTCAGTTATAGGGCTGAAGTCCTCATTTTCTTGCTGGCTGTCAGCCACAGTCTGTTTTCAGCTCCTAGAAGCCACCCTCATGCCATTCCTTCATTTTCAATCCAGCAAAGGCACTAGGAGTTCTTCAAATCTGACCTCCTCTACCTCTGACTTCCAGATCTAGATTTAAAGGGCTTGAGTGATTAGGTCAGGTCTAGGTAATCCACTTGTCTTAAGATCAGTGGATTTGAGGCTTTAATTACATCTGCAAAGTCCCTTTTGCCATGTAACGTAACATAATTATAGGAATGATATTTATAGGTTCTGCTTATACTCAAAGCAAGGAGATTATACAAAAGTGAAGGTCAGTGGGGGTCATCTTAGATTTCTGTTTACCTCAAGGAACCACAAAAAATGGGAAAGATGCTAGAGGATTAGGGAAGGTGGGCTTCTGACACAGACCAAGGAATTTGCTGTCCATTTGTATAACCAAAACCCATTTCTTTTTCATCTCAGTCTAGGACATTTTCCACTGTAATCCTTGTTTATATTTGTCCTGAAGGGTAGGAAAGTTATGGACTGGTAGGTGGAAGGGGAGTGAATGTGGAATTCTTTTCAAATTGAGAGACTTAACCTCTAGCTTTTTAAAAGAGAGGTGATCTAACCTGTATCAGTTGGGATGTAGTTCTGCTGTGAATGGTAGATATCCCACAGTGATAGCGGTGTAAAGAAGATAGAAGTTTCTCCCTCTCCTATACAGGTAGATAACCCAGGTAGACAGGCCAGGGTTGCTCTCATGGCTCCACATATCAGAAACCCAGGTTCCTTTTATCTGCTGTTAACACTTAGCTTCCATCTCATATTCCAATCCCAGCTATAATGTCTCCATTCCAGATAGCGAGAAGTGGAGTGGAGAGCAAACCACACTATGACACACCTTTTCCCCCACTCCTTCCAACACACACACACACACACACACACACACACACACACACACACACAGACACACAGACACACACACACACAGACACGGTTACATCTAGCTGCAGGGGAAAGCTAGGAGATATATTGATTATTTGATTATTCCAGGTGACTTTGTAACCAGATAAAACCAGGTGTTCTGTTTTTGTAAAAGAAGAGGTGAAATGATATTAGCACAGCTAGCAACCTTGCGAAGGAAAAGGTTAATGATGCTGAAAAGCTTTTGTGGGCGTTGGGTCTCTTGCGGAAGGAGGGCCTTGTAATAGAACCTCCTTATGTTCTGGGCTTCAGTTTTCTGTAAACAAAGAGCTTAAACCAAATGATCAATTAAAAGTGCTCAGAGTTGTTAAATTTTGATTCTGTGACTTGAGAAAGTCATATTGGAAGGGATGACTTTAGAGAATCCAGGGTCTCTCTCAAGACTTCAAAAGTAGTATGACAGAAGAAAGGATGTGGATGTGGTTATATTTGAAGTAGAAGGCATAAGAAGAGGGATAATCTTGAAGCCAGTTTATTTGGCCTTAGGGCCCTTTTTGGTGGAACATATAAGTAGTACTGTTTTGCAAAACATGACTTTATTTAGTTTAATCCTTTCTCTTTAGTAATAAAGAAGCTGAAAATTAGAGATGCATGACTTTTGGAGAAAGTCTGTTAAGTTTTAAAATCATAGGTTCTTAACAAGTTACTTAACCCCTTTGGAAGACTGTGAGATAAACAGCAAAGAATGTGTGTTGTTTCTTAAACAGCCTAATGTAGTTGAAATGGTAAAATTTGTGAAATCATTAAGAACACTTTTCAAAAAAAAAATAACTACCATTATACATTCTGAACAGATATACCAAGAAGTTACTTGTTAAAGGAGTGATGAATAAATTAGAATTAGGATATGGAATGTGGAGCTGAATTTTGAAGAAACTGATAGATATGAATAATTTGTTAGGTTTTAAACCAGGAAGCTGAAGAAGTGCCTTGGCGTATTGTATCAAGGGCACATGGGATATCGCCAAGTCAATTAACTTTGGAGTTGGTATAGAGTGTAAAGTGGTTAAGACTCAGACGCTGGGAAAAGATGCTTTAAGTTTAAATTCTTGCTCCTCTGCTCACTAGCTGGTGACATTGGCAACTAATTTTCTGAGCCTTGGTTCCTTCATCTATAAAATGAGGATGATGTATGCAAAAAGTTTATTTAGAATAGTGGCTAGGATGTAGTAAAAGTTTATTTAGAGTAGTGCCTAGGATGTAGTAAGGAGTCTGTAACTTGATGGTAATTATTTCTTTGTGTTCTCAGCATTTAGAATGGTGCCCAATGAGAATAATTGCTTAGCAAATTGATGTTTGAACAGTGGAATTTATCCTCAAATATTTTATGGGGTTCTGTTGAATATTTACTATGTTCCAACATTGTAATACTCATTTTGTGTTACCTTATTTCATTTTTATAACAGCATTAGGAGGAAAATCCAATACTGCCACTATAATTATCATTGTACAGATGAGGAAACTGAGGCTTAGAGGAGTTAAAAACTTCTCACTGTAGTGAAGCTGGGGTTCAAAGTCAGTCAGAGTCATACTCAAAATTCTGTGCTCTTAAGTACTGTATTTTAAACCACTCTGCCATAAGATCCTCCTTTTCTTGGTTTATATTATTTTCACGCACGCTTTCAGCCTCTCACATGAAAGAATCATCTTAAATGCACTTACCTTTTATCATATACAACCAGATCTTTTTTGTGATTTTTTGACTGATTTCTGAGAACCTCCTGCTATAGAGAAATTTTCTGTTGTTTTTCCATGGGAAACTGAGATTTCAGTACACCTGTAACTATAGAGTATTAATTCTTTTAGGAGGAAATGGAAAGGATCGTTTATTCTAAGCCTTGAGGTTTTGAAAACACCCAATTGTTCATGACATAGACATATGAGTTTTTTAAATTTAATTCAATCTTAGACCCACTTTTATGCATGTGTTTCCTCTTGCACCCATTTATTTAAGCCCTATCCTTCCTGCCCAGCTTGAGACAATTCTTTTTTGAATCCTTCAGTGACCTTATTTATCCTGACTGAGCTCCTTTGCATTTATGTGCTTTTATACATTTGGCACACAGATAAATTCCTTGAGGGTTAAGGACTGCTTTAATATGCAGTGCCTTATAAAGTTGGATACTCTATAAATGTACATTGTTGTTGTTCATGGTTGTAACATCTAATCCAGTCCTTTGCATGTTGAAAGAAGGAGGATCTAAATGTAACTTGCAGGAAGAAAGATTTCAGAACTTTAAGTTTTAAGAAGTAAGTGTGTGTGTGTGTGTGTGTGTGTGTGTGTGTGTGTCTTATCAGTGAAAGTTATGTAATGTTTCCAAACTGGGGAAAAAAAACCTTTTCTTCCCTATTTTTCTTAACAGGCACAAGATGCTGGTCTTGGGGTGTCGATTTTACTATGTGTCAGAGCTCTTCAACTCAGATCAAGTGAGGATGAAGAAATGAAGGCATCAGTTTGTAAAACAATTGCTTGTCTTTTACCAGAAGATTTAGAAGTTAGACGAGCCTGTCAGCTTACAGAATTCTTAATTGAACCCAGTTTGGATGGATTTAATATGTTGGAAGAACTGTATTCTCAACCAGATCAAAAATTTGATGAAGAAAATGCACCAGTTCCGAATTCTCTCCGATGTGAGCTTTTACTAGCTTTAAAAGCCCACTGGCCATTTGATCCTGAATTTTGGGACTGGAAAACTTTAAAACGACACTGCCACCAACTTCTGGGACAAGAAGCCTCAGATTCTGATGATGACCTAAGTGGCTATGAACTGTCTATTAATGACACAGATGTTTTAGAGTCATTTCTTAGTGATTATGAGGAAAGTAAAGAAGATAAACAATATAGAAGAAGAGATTTGACAGATCACCAAAAGGAGAAAAGAGACAAAAAACCCATTGGTTCTTCTGAAAGATACCAGAGATGGCTTCAGTATAAATTTTTCTGTTTGTTATGTAAGCGGGAATGTATAGAGGCCAGGATTCTTCATCATTCTAAGATGCATATGGAAGATGGAATTTACACCTGTCCGGTTTGTATTAAAAAATTCAAGAGAAAAGAAATATTTGTTCCTCATGTGATGGAACATGTTAAAATGCCACCAAGCAGAAGGGACCGCTCTAGAAAGAAGTTACTGTTGAAAGGCTCTCAGAAGGGAGTTTGTCCCAAGAGCCCTTCTGCAACCCTAGAGCAAGGTCAGTCATTGAATGAACAAGCCAAAGGAGAGTCACATGAGTATGTCACATTCAGCAAATTAGAAGATTGCCACCTGCAAGACAGAGATTTGTACCCATGTCCTGGCACAGACTGTTCCCGTGTGTTTAAGCAGTTTAAATACTTAAGTGTGCATCTTAAAGCTGAACACCAAAATAATGATGAAAATGCCAAGCACTACTTAGATATGAAAAATAGAAGAGAGAAGTGTACTTACTGTCGACGACATTTCATGTCTGCTTTTCACCTGCGAGAGCATGAACAAGTGCATTGTGGTCCTCAGCCTTATATGTGTGTATCTATAGATTGCTATGCTAGGTTTGGATCAGTGAATGAACTGCTTAACCATAAACAAAAACATGATGATCTGCGTTATAAATGTGAATTAAATGGCTGTAATATTGTTTTCAGTGACTTGGGACAGCTTTACCACCATGAAGCACAACACTTTAGGGATGCGTCTTACACATGCAACTTCGTTGGCTGTAAAAAGTTCTATTATTCCAAAATTGAATACCAGAATCACCTCTCAATGCATAATGTTGAAAGTTCAAATGGAGATGTGAAGAAATCAGTGAAACTTGAGCCTGCAGCAGGTGAAAAGCAAGATTGTATTGATCAGCCCCATCTACTTGACCAAACTGATAAATCACATTTACCAGAGGATCTTCTTTTCTGTGCAGGATCAGCTAGTTCTCAAATAGAAACTGCAGAAAATCTGAAAGAAAACAGTGACAGTAATTCTAGTGATCAGTTAAGTCACAGCTCTTCAGCTTCCATGAACGAAGAGTTAATTGACACACTGGATCACTCTGAAACCATGCAGGATATATTATTGTCTCACGAGAAAGTCTTTGTGCCCTCCGGTTTAAAAGAAAAATGTTCCAATGTGGCAGTTTGTTTTGATGGGACTAAGTTTACCTGTGGTTTTGATGGCTGTGGTTCCACGTACAAAAACGCAAGAGGCATGCAGAAGCATCTAAGGAAGGTTCATCCATACCATTTCAAACCCAAAAAGGTAAAGACAAAAGATCTCTTTCCCTGTTTGGGTAATGAACATAATCCAGCAACTGAAAAGTTTGATACAGAACCTAAACCTAGCTCAGATACAAACAGTGACTCCCCAGATGAAGGTCTAGATCACAATATTCATACTAAATGTAAACGAGAACATCAGGGTTATTCCTCAGAAGCCACCATTTGTGCTTCTAAAAGGCCGTGTACAGAGGATACCATGTTGGAACTTCTGTTACGCTTGAAGCATTTAAGCTTGAAAAACTCAATAACACATGGATCTTTCTCAGGGTCATTGCAGGGGTACCCATCCAGTGGTGCTAAGTCTCTTCAAGCGGTGTCACCTACAATCTCAGACCTTAATTTTCAGAATCAAGATGAAAATATGCCAAGTCAGTACCTGGCACAGCTGGCAGCCAAGCCTTTTTTCTGTGAGCTTCAAGGATGCAAATATGAATTTGTGACCAGAGAGGCTTTGTTAATGCATTATCTTAAGAAACATAATTACTCAAAAGAAAAAGTCCTTCAGCTAACCATGTTTCAACATCGGTATTCCCCGTTCCAGTGTCATATCTGCCAAAGGTCATTTACAAGAAAAACACACCTTAGGATTCATTATAAAAATAAACATCAAATTGGCAGTGACAGAGTAACTCAAAAACTATTAGATAATGAAAAATGTGATCATGAAGGTCCATGCTCAGTAGACAGGTTGAAAGGTGATTGTTCCGTGGAACTTGGAGGTGATCCCAGCAGTAACTCTGAGAAGCCACACTGTCATTCTAAAAAGGATGAATGCAGTTCAGAAACAGATTTGGAGTCATCGTGCGAAGAAACAGAAAGTAAAACATCTGATATATCATCACCAATAGGTAGCCATAGAGAAGAAGGAGAAGGAAGAGAGGGGAGAGGTAGCAGGAGAACTGTTGCTAAAGGAAATCTCTGCTATATTTTGAATAAATACCACAAACCATTCCATTGTATCCATAAAACTTGCAACTCCTCATTCACCAATCTAAAAGGCTTGATTCGCCATTACAGGACTGTACATCAATACAACAAAGAACAGTTATGTTTAGAGAAAGATAAAGCGAGAACCAAAAGGGAACTTGTCAAATGCAAAAAGATATTTGCTTGCAAATATAAGGAATGTAACAAGCGTTTCCTGTGTTCTAAAGCTCTTGCTAAGCACTGTAGTGACTCTCATAACCTAGACCACATTGAAGAGCCGAAAGTGCTTTCTGAAGCAGAGTCAGTGGCCAGGTTTTCCTGTAACCAGCCTCAGTGCCCGGCTGTTTTTTATACATTCAGCAAGTTGAAGCACCACTTGATGGAACAGCATAATATTGAAGGAGAAATACATTCAGATTATGAAATTCATTGTGATCTTAACGGCTGTGGCCAGATTTTCACCCATCGCAGTAATTATTCTCAACATGTATATTATCGACATAAGGACTATTATGATGATCTGTTTAGAAGCCAGAAAGTGGCAAATGAAAGGCTACTAAGGAGTGAAAAGGTGTGTCAAAAAACTCACCCTCAGGGGCATGAACATCAGACTACCAGGAGATCGTTTAATGCTAAGGCTAAAAAGTGTGGCTTAATCAAAGAAAAGAAAGCTCCGATTAGTTTTAAAACAAGAGCTGAAGCCCTCCATATGTGTGTGGAGCATTCTGAGCACACGCAGTACCCTTGCATGGTTCAAGGATGCTTATCTGTGGTGAAGTTGGAGAGCAGCATAGTGAGGCATTACAAACGTACCCATCAGATGAGTAGTGCCTATTTAGAGCAACAGATGGAAAATCTTGTCGTTTGTGTTAAGTACGGTACCAAAATTAAGGAGGAGCCCCCTTCTGAAGCAGAGCCCTGTATAAAGAAAGAAGAAGATAGAAGCTGTGAATCAGAGCTCACAAAGCACAGCCATTCCCCAGGTGACAGTAGCATACCTGTCCAGACCGCCGATTCCCTTTATCCAGGTGAAAGGGATGGAGGTCAGAAAGGATGTACAGAAAGCAACCCAGTTTTTGATGCAGATACTCTGCTCTACAGAGGAACTTTGAAATGTAACCATAGTTCAGAAACCACTTCTTTGGAACAGTGTAATACAGTTCAGCCGCCTCCTTGTAAGATAGAAAATTCCATACCTAATCCTGATGGGACTGAAAGTGGGACTTATTTCACAAGTTTCCAGCTGCCTTTACCAAGGATCAAAGACTCAGAAACCGGGCAGCAAAGTTCAGGGCAAGAAAACACTGTAAAAAATTCAACCCATGTCCCAAAAGAGAATTTTAGGAAGCATCCACATCCCAGATCATTTGATTTGAAGACTTACAAACCCATGGGATTTGAATCTTCATTTCTGAAATTTATTCAGGAAAGTGAAGAGAAAGAAGATGATTTTGATGATTGGGAGCCTTCAGAGCACTTACCATTAAGTAATTCTTCACAACCCAGTAATGACTTAACAGGGAGTGTTATGGCAAATAATATGGTGAATGACAATGACCCTGAAGTTGACATACCTCATTCTTCCAGTGACTCTGCAATTCATGAGAACCTGACTGCAATCCCACCTTTAATAGTAGCTGAGACGACAACAGTTCCTCCCTTGGAAAACCTGAGGGTCGTATTGGACAAAGCATTAACAGACTGTGGAGAACTTGCCTTAAAACAGCTTCATTATCTTCGGCCAGTGGTTGTCCTTGAAAGATCTAAGTTTTCCACACCAATTTTAGAGTTGTTTCCAACAAAAAAGACAGATGAGCTTTGTGTAGGAAGTTCCTAAATAGCAATTTTGTTTTAGAAACAGACTGGCTCCAACACTGCAACATGGGGACAATTGCCAACTCGAACAAAGGCTGAGAACCAGCCACACCATTGTTTAGGGTAGAATAGGCTGTGTATTTACATGAATGTATAATATCTATGTCAGCAGTATTGGCTGAGTCCATTAGCTCTCCAGTTGGTTTATTGATTGGTTTTTTTTTGTTTGTTTATTAAAAAAAATGGAACTGTATTCTTGTTTGGTGCTAATTAATACATCAAAATATATTGGGGCTTCCTTTTTCAAATTAAGTGTGCATGATTGTATATGGAACAAATACTAAGATCCCAGGGTGGGAGGGCTAGGGAAAGGGATATGTTCTTACTTGACTTGAATGTGCACCTGAGGGTGCTCTGTGTAATATATTGTACACTACAGCATCTTATATTTTTTGAGTTGAGTTTCAATAAATTACAATTTTTCACCCATTTTTTGTTTAGTGATAATGAGTTTTCATGCCACACATAAATTGGAATTGCACTTATATTTTCTGGAATGTGCACTTATATTTTACCCCAGTAGTTTTTTGTTTCTTATTAACCAAACCATTCAGATGAAGCTTCCTTTTGAATGACGATTGTCTTAAAATTTTTGTGGAAAGAAAATTCCGAGATAGGATAATTAACTCTGGGAGTCAAGATAGCTCCCAGAAGAGGATGTCCAGGAGTTGTCCAGGTAGAAAGGAGAGCGTATGCTGAACATAATGTGAAGGGCACAGCAAATTCAGAGATGTAAAGTCATGTTTCCAGGCAACTACAAATAATTTGATAGGCTGTCAGTAAAAGGGGAGCACTGGAGCGGATGAGATTATTGTAGAGATAGGCAGGAACCAAACCATGAACACTAAGGACTTTGGACTTGAGTCCATAGGCAGCTGAGAGCCTTTGAGGAATTTTAAACAAAACATTCATGTTAATAATCTGTAGATCACTTGAAATGAGTGTGATTTGAGGGGCGGAGAATGGAAACAGTAGATATTAAGATTGTTGAAGTAATTGAGGCAAACTTGGTGAGAGTCAGTACTGACAACTGCAGCAGAGGGATGAGTAGACGAAATTGAAAAATTCAAGAGGATTATTGGATGTTGGAGGGTGAAGAAAACGTTTTGAGGAAAACTTAAGGTTCAGTAGTGATACAACCAATTGAGGTGGGACTACGAAAGGAAGAAATGGATTTGGGGGAAGAGGATGGAAGGTATTCTTATAAATACAGCAGCTTTATTCTCTGTTCCTTTTAAAGTTTGCAGCCACTTTCATTAGCTAGCAATGGAACGACTCATACTCCTAATATCCGTTTCTTATGCCTCTGGTTAAGATTTTAAGATCTTTTCTCTAACCCTTAAACCTTGTTTTATCAGCTCTTCAGGGATTTCATTCTGCCACCTCCTCACCCTAAGAGTCTAAAGCACCCCCCAAGCCCAAGTCATTTCTTGGCTCAGGTCGTAGTAGGTAACAGGATTCTCAAACAAGATTCTGTTGAAAGAAAAAGTGACAGAGTAGAACATCTTAGAGGTTGAGGTCACTCCTGACTCCTTTGGGATCTTTGGCTAATTTCTTCTGTGGGCTTCAGTTTCCTCACTTACGAAGTGAGGCGGTGTAGGTGATGATTTTGAAAGGTCCTTATCTGTGATCTGAGCATGAGAAATAACCAGTGGCCTCATTTAAAAAATTCCTAATACTAGAGATTTTTAGATCAGACCAAGAGAAAGCTGCTAATTTGTTTAAGACTCAACTATATCCAGCCAAAAAAAAAAATTGTAAAAATTTAAAAATAAAGGGGAGGGCTTCCCTGGTGGCACAATGGTTAAGAATCCGCCTGCCAGTTCAGGGGACATGGGTTCGAGCCCTGGTCCAGGAAGATCCCACATGCCGTGGAGCAACTAAGCCAGTGAGCCACAACTACAGAGCCTGCGCCCTAGAGCCTGCGAGCCACAACTACTGAGCCCATGCAGCACAACTACTGAAGCCTGCATACCTGGAGCCCATGCTCCACAACGAGAAGCCCGTGCACTGCAACGAAGAGTAGCCTCGGCTCGCTGCAACTACAGAAAGCCTGCACGCAGCAATGAAGACTCAACGCAGCCAAAAATAAAATAAATTTTTAAAATAAATAAAAATAAAGGGGAATTCCCTGGTCGTCCAGTGGGTAGGGCTCTGCACTCCCACTGCAGGGGGCAGTTTCGATCCCTGGTCAGGGAACTAAGATCCCACATGCCGCCCAGTTCGGCCAAAATAAAATACACTCAACTATATCCATTCAACCACCTCTAACTCCTACCTCCTGGAAGGACCAAGTGAGTCCATTTGCAGTGGAACCAAACCCTAATTTTCAGAACCCAGTTGAAGGTTTGCTTTAAGGTGACGCTAAGATCATTTTCTGTTCCAGTTGTAGTGGCTTGCTTCATCTGATCTTTATTGAAGACAATGTTCTGTTAAAAACCAGCATGTGTGATTATATGATAATACAGAAGATCAGAGGGCTATTTTTGAAGTTTTTAGTACTGTCATTTTTACTTGATGTCTCTTTGGGGTTTGTCCCCAACCCCTGACACAGACCTGGAAGCACTGAGTTTGTGCCCCCTAAAATGATATGTGGAAGTCGAGAATGCCAGACACTTTGATTCTTGAATTTTACCCAGAATTCTCTTGCTTCCATGTTTCCCCATGTTCATGAGCATATGTGTGAAAGAGACCAAGTCATTAGTGATTAGCCTTCCTAGGGATTTCATCCCTAACCTATCCTCTTGGTCCCAGGTTACCTACTTTTTTTTTTTTTTTTTAAAGAAGATGTTGGGGGTAGGAGTTTATTAATTAATTAATTTATTTTTGCTGTGTTGGGTCTTCGTTTCTGTGCAAGGGCTTTCTCTAGTTGTAGCAAGCGGGGGCCACTCTTCATCGCGGTGCGTGGGCCTCTCATCTCACTATCGCAGCCTCTCTTGTTGCGGAGCACAGGCTCCAGACGCGCAGGCTCAGTAGTTGTGACTCACAGGCCTAGTTGCTCCACGGCATGTGGGATCCTCCCAGACCAGGGCTCAAACCCGTGTCCCCTGCATTAGCAGGCAGATTCTCAACCACTGCGCCACCAGGGAAGCCTGTCCCAGCTTACCTACTTTTGACCTGCACTGTGAAGGACAGTCACTGGAGAACAGAGTTAGTCATTAGCCAAATATTTAAAGATAATTCCAGATGTTTTGGGAGATAAAAATAACAAAGCAGATTTGTTACAGGATCTGCCATCATGGAGCTTTAATGTGAGAGCCGGGGTAGCTTAAACATTTTAATCAAAGTGTGGTCACAGATCAGCAGCATGGGCATCACCTAGGAGCTTGTTCAAAATGTAGAATGTCAAGTCCAGACCTCCTGGTCCAAAATCTGCATTTCAGTAAGATCTCCAGATGATTTATAGGCACAGAAAAGTTCTAGAAGCAGTGGCCCAGAATACGAAGTGGGAAGTGCTGTGAGAATGCAGGATAATTACACTTTTTTTTTTAGCACTTTACATAAAATTACCTTGTTGAATTTTCATAACTCCATGAAGTCAGTACTGTTAGTATTCTTATTTGACAGATAAAAACTTAAGAGAGGGATGAAGTGTCTTGCCTAGCTGATAAAGCTAGGAAGAGGTGGAGCCCAGTTTCCAATCTCATCTGACTGGAAAATTGTCAGGGAGGGGAACTTAATGTGAAAGAAGAAAGATGGAAAGTGGCAGGTGGTATTTAAAGTACCACAAATACCACAGTTCTGTAATTAAGCTGTATTTTTTGTGAAAGTGAGTAGTGGGAAATAAAGTTTGAAGCATAGGTAAAAGCCAGGTCATGCAGATCCAACTCCAGTCATATGTCCAGTGTTGACAGTTACTCATTTGAGAAAGAGGTGGAAAGGAGAAACTATTGTTTCTGTGAATATCGTGTGACCTATGGAAAAGTCAGTTTTTCTTTCGGAAAGAAACTTCTGAAAATCAGAAAAGTTGCTTGGTGTCCCCTCTTCACCCCCGTGGTAGACTGTGAGGCCTCGCGGCTTTATACTCCTGATTCGGGACACAACCTCCTATTATGTACAGCTGAGTCTGCAAAGAGTGGCCCACTGTGCTAGCAGCCCTGCTTTGTCTACACTTGCAGAAATATAGTCTGTGACGGCCTGCATTTGGAGGCCTGAACCTCTCTGAGGAAGTAACTGGGATAGTCAGGAGATTTAAAACCCTGTCAACCTGTATTTGGCAGGTTTAGCCTGGAAAAGAGAAGACAAGAGGCAATAGGAAAGCTATAGCCAGATATTTACTAAGCACACACCTTCTGCCAGCTTCTGGGGAGAACATTGAACATGACAGGGTAAGTTTCCTGCATCCTGGAGATTAGAGTCTAGTCAGGAAGACAGACATTAAACAAAACACTACAAAAAATTAGTTAAGTAAAAGTGCTACAAAAGATGCCCTGACTGAGGGAACCAAAAAAGAGGACAGGAAAATCTTCCTTAAAGGAAGCAATGTTTAAACCTAAAGAAATAATAGGAGTTAGGATAATCCAATTATGTGCCAAGGCTTTGTGGTACAACAGCTTGGTGTGTTAGTGACATTGACAAATCTTGTAGAGCTATAGAGTTAAGAGAATAAAAGGGAAAGGGGTAGGAGAGAAGATTGGATAGGTCAGCAGGAACCAGGTATTTTAGTGCCTGTCACTATGGTCTGGATTTTGGATTTTGTTTGAAGGACAATGAAGAACCTAGTGAAGCTTTGAAAGTAGGCACTGCATAAATCATAAGTTGCAGTGTAAGTCAAGAAGTCCTAATAGGGCACAATGTGGAAGTGACTGAGGGATGGATGGATGGATGACACTAAAGGTGGGCTGAGATGCCTCGCATGGTGATAAATTCATCACTGGAGGTGTTCTGGTGTCCGAGAGGCGAGTCAAACAATAAATGGGTTTTCAGACTAGATTCTCTTTGAGGAACTTTATACTATTGAGATCCACAATACCTTGCATTTGGTCATAAACATCACTATAAATAATAGTTGCCCTCTTTTACACAAATTATCGAGTTCTCATTACAGTAGCCCTACAAGGTAGGAATTACTCTCACTTTACCAATGAAGATATTGAGCCTCAAGTTAAGTAACCTGCCCAAGGTAACAAAGTTAGTGAATAGTACAGCCTAAATTTGAACCCAGATCCATTATACTCCCAAAGGCCTATCCTCTTAACAGCTACTCTATAAAGCTTCTATAGAAACGAGTATACAAATATGGTAATGGGCACTTGATGATTGAACAGTTTAGGCTATAAGGATATTTGGAATTCTTCTAGGAGACTTTGTATTTACTTAAAAATATTTGAATGCCTGCTAAGTACCAAGCACTAGGGATACAGTAGTCAATAAAATGGACAACCTTGGTCCCTGTCTGCCTTGAGTTTACAATAGTCAGGGAAGATATATTAAACCCAAAATTGCACAAATAACCTTAATCGTGTTAAGTGCTTTGAAAGTAAAGTCTAAGGTGCCATGTAACAGGGGGATCTCATCTAGTATAGGAAGTCTTGGGTAATGATTCGGTTGTCACAACCATATTTTTCTCCAAAAAGTTTTTGGTTATCATTCTTTAATGGTTTCTGACATATGTTTAACTTGTTATAGTAAAATCCCAAGTCTTATCTGAGTAATTTGTATTCCTTTCTAGAAAAGATTCTGGTTGTGGTCAGTCACTAGCAGACTATGGGTTTAACATCATTAGCAGTCGCTCCTAAATCAGTAGGTCATTTTGCCCTGACATGGTACTATATATCCAACAACATTCTAGACTCCGCTTCCTGGATGTGTCCCTGACACCTCAAGCAACTTGCCATACCTCTGATTCCTGCAAGAACAAAACAGTTATTCTTTCTCCACCAGGCTTCCCTATTCATCTTCTTTCTTTCAGTCAACCAGATGAACAAATCAGAATAGCATCAGACAATATTTTTCTAAAAGTTGTCATAACTGACCCTTTCTCTCCTTACTTACCATGCCCCTCCCCTCCTCTTGGTGCAAACCCTCTTTTGGATTCTTGCTGTCTTGGTAAATGATC
Organism: Delphinus delphis; assembly: GCF_949987515.2. Classification (NCBI taxonomy): domain Eukaryota; kingdom Metazoa; phylum Chordata; class Mammalia; order Artiodactyla; family Delphinidae; genus Delphinus; species Delphinus delphis. The sequence goes on from NC_082683.1 coordinate 32,273,458, forward strand.
TCACAATTTATATTATACGCTTGTGTGTGAACTACCTTTTTTTCATGTAAGATTTTTGGGAACAGACCTTATATTTTATACTTCCATACCTCCTTGTTGAGTAGATAGGTACTAGTCAGTAAATAATGGACTTGATAACATGGCATATAGGTTATGGTACAGCATGCTACTGTTTACAAAGTGCTTAGGAAATGATACCATTTGTTCCTAATGTAAATCTTACGAAGGAGATGTAAACAGATGAGCAAAATGAGGCTCAAATATGTCAAAAGCTTTTCCAAAGATCACGATTTCTAAGCAGTAGTGACATATGAAAAAGGAAATGCTACAAAATGATCCAGTAAGAACCTCCCTCCACATTTACCAAGTAAACTACTCGCTCTTTAGGAAAGCCCTTTTTAAATCCTGTCTCCTCTCCTCTCCACTTAACCTCAGTTTTCTCAGTTGAAATGTGAAAATAATTGCTCTCCGTCCCACGGATTATTGGAAATGTTCTATACACTGTTTAAGAGGGTAGCCACTAGCCACATGTGGCTACTTAAATTTACATTTAATAAAATGTAAAATTCAGTTCCTCAGCCACACTGTCCACTTTTCAAGTGACTAGTGGCTTCCATGTTGGACAGAGCAAATATAGAACATTTCCATCATTGCAGAAAGTTCTGTTGGACAGTGCTGTGTTAGAGCTAGGACTTGCCGAAGATTAGAGAGAGTGCTATGACTGAACTGAAAATTCAGACCACTGTCTGCTTGGTTTTGAGTGAGAAGGTTCAGTGGGTGAGTGGGAAACAAGCTGAGCTTCAGAACAGTGATATCACAAAGCACAGCTCACAATGGCTTCAGAACTGGACTCCCAGACAACTCTTCCTAACTCGTATCTAGGTTCCTAAAGCCTGTGCACATGCAGTTCCTGGAGCTGCTGTTATGTTAAAATGTCACCTTTGTCTTCTATCTGGGACATCATCTCTCTGAGCTCGATATGGAATTATCTACAAGCAACTTTTCTGGGAGAGACTAGTGTGTCTCAGCAAACAAGTTTGGGGCTACTAGATAATCTTGCTCCGGCTGTGCAAGTTATCCTGGAGATTTCCTTTTTGATTTTGTTGGGAATAGGAGTATATGCCTTATGGAAACGAAGTGTTCAGTCAATTCAGGTTATACTCTTTCATTACAGAGAAATTTAAATAGTTTTACATTGAAATTTGGTCAGTTCCCTCCCATATTGCTGCCACCCAGTTTTAAGACCATGCATATAAACCAGAGTGAACCTTTGTCTCTGAAGTTGGTTGAAACTACGTTATCCTTAAAAACTTCCATCAGTTATGTTTTTGGCATAAAAATGGTCTTTCTCACAATGATCTTTGGCTTGTCTTATGATAAAACACATTAAAGAAGTTCATAATCTGAGAAGGCAGCCTGACCTCCAAATTTATTTGATCATATATTTGTATTCATCTTTGAGTGTCTAACTGTGTGCCAGACACCATATGGAGTACCTCTTATAGAATAGCACTGCAAGTATAACTGGGATCTTGGGTTTCGCCTTTCTGTTCTTACTGTGCCTTTTGCTCTGTAACTGATGAGGAAGCGTGTATATTGATTTAGTCATCACAATGAATATACAGGGGCTCTTTTGGGGAGTAGGAGTACAATTGGCTGGGATTATGAAAAACATTTAGGATTTTACAAGCATACCTCTGTTTAATTACCAATTATAGCTATATTGACAATATAGTTAAAATGCTTTGAGAATCCCAACAGTTCCATGAAATAGAGGTTATTTTCATATGACGAACTAGGAAACTGAGGTGCACTGAGGTTCAGCCTAAATTTAAGGAAACGGGACTTAAAGAGGGCTTTGTTAAAGGGTGACTGGTTTACTTGGTAAATGCTGAGATAAGTTATTACTGGATTATTTTGTAGCGCTCACTTATTTTCATGTCACTACTGTTGAGAAATCAGTCACATGCATTCTCTTAATCTCTCAAAACCTTGCATGGTAGGCAGGGCAGGGATTATTATCTCCATTTTGTAGGTGAGCGAACTTGGTTATCACTGACCCAAGGTGACATAGATTGTAAAAGCTGAGATTTGAACCCAATTTTTAGGATTCTAAATTAAATTCTTCTCCAAAAATCTCATTTAATATAGTCCAACTGACCTAAATCCCCAACAGGGATTTGTGTGTCTACATATTCATGTACATGTATTTCAATTAGAATATAGAAGAATAGAAGGCAAAACACCAAACTCCTATCTGTACTTCTGGGTTCTGCTCTTGTTTGGTTATTGTTTAATTCAATCAGAAAGATGAATTCACAGCCCTCCAGACACCTCAGCCAAAAAGAGGTAGTATAACAGAGTGGTTAATAAGCTCTGGAGTCAGACTGCGGGGGCTTCTTCATTCTATCACTTGCTGTGTGATGTGAGAGCAGTCACTTAGCCTGTAAACCCCAGTTTCCTTATCTGTGAAATCGGTTTGCTAACAGTGCCTCCCTCAGGGTTTTGGTGAGGATTAAAGGAGATCTTGTATGTATAAAGCTTAGCACACAGTAGTACTCAGTAAGCAGTGCTAGTTATTATAAGGAAAAAAAGTTGATTTTTTCTCTTTTCCTACCAGGACTCTGTCCTAGCACATTAAAAAAAATTTTTTTCTATGACCAGGAAATCCAGTGTTTCAGACCACTGAAACACTGGTCTGAACTGAAAATTCAGGAATATATGGAAATCAGAATTATATGGAATATATGGAAATCAGAATTCCTGGATTCCAGTCCTGGCTCTACCATTTCCAAATATATGACCTTGGACAATGACAGAGTCCGAACTGGAAGGCATCTAAATGGTTATCCAGCTCTGTTTTTTTCTACATAAATAGGTCCTGCATAGGGAAGGAAACTCCTAGCACAGAGCCTTGCATGAGGCAGACTTTCAGCAAACAGTATCTACTATTATTTTTTTAATTATATTAATTATAATAATCCCTGACCTGCCTACCACTCCATTTTGTGATAAAGATCAAAAGACAAAATAGGTGTGAAGATGTTTTGTTAGAAGCCTTGGCATAGGAATGAGGGATTATAATTACTTTTAGAGTCATCTTTTGTTTTTGCATCTACAGTAAACTGTGGCATTTCACATTTATAAACAAGTAACGTTCAACTTCTGTTGTTTTATTTTAGAAAATATTGTTGTTTGCAATCACACTCTACACACTTTACAAGAAAGGCTCAGATTTTTTTCAGGCTTTGCTGGTCAACCCAGAAGGGAATGGTCTCCCATTTCAAGACAATAATATCTTCCTATCTTTGGGTCTGCAAGAGAAAATTCTGGAAAAACTTCAGACAGTGGAAAACAAAATGAAGGACCTGGAAAGGATGATCATTTCCCAAAAACCTGCCACAAAGAGGGATTGCTCCTCTGAGCGCAGCTGCAGCTGCTCTGACTGCCAGAGTCCCTTGCTTACATCAGGGTTTACATCCGCATCTGAAATGTGATGGACTCCAATCTTTTCTAGAAAAGCACTGTTTCCCTCATGTGTGCAGTGGTGTATCAATAAAGACGGAGAACTATATTGAAATTACCCAGCCAGGACTGGCTCTCTATTCAGCAGGGCCCAGCTTCCACTTGTGTGTGTGGTGGGGTTACGTGGGGGATTGTGGTGGTTAAAAATGTCTGAGATTGTGGTGCCCACTTGGCAGGCTGGAGACCCTAAGCAGCCATATAGAAAAGGAATCATGGGAGTGGGAACAGAAGGGAGAGTGGTCAGGGAGGTGGCCTTGAGCTCCATGCTGAAGAGGTTGGATTCGATATAATAAAAACAGCAAGAAAGTGCTGTTAAGGGTGATGCTGTGGACTGTCCTATAGAGAGGGAGGCTGGCTCTTGTGCTGGTTTTTGGCCTAAAGATAAATATGTGGCCTGGAGTCTCCCTGCATTAATTATTCAGAGGTGGGCAAGGGTGGGGCTGGACATAAAGGAGATTGTTTGATTTTATCCAACTTTTACTAATTCTTATTCTGTGCTAAGAAAGCATTGTGATCATCCTTGGGAATCTGTTCTGAGTGCTTCTGGAGCACTCAGTTTGGTTGGTTGGACAGGTCATTTCAGAACAAGGAATTATAAAAATAATACAGGGAATTCCTTGGCGGTCCAGTGGTTAGGACCCCGCGCTTTCACTGCCGAGGTCGTGGGTTCAATCCCTGGTCAGGGAATTAAGATCCCGCAAGCCGTGCGGCCAAAAAAAAAAAAAAAAAAGATAATACAGAACAAGGGTCATATCTTAGCTTAGGTGAATTCTCCTCATGTGAATCCTAGCTTAGCAGGGAGGGAAGAAGGGAAGGAGGCACCTACCTGCCATTCCACTCAATGAGTGTGTCCCCTGCTGAGAAAGATGGTGTACTGGGGAGATGGTGGTAGATGGTTGTCTCAGTGGGTCTCAGATTCCACAAGCCTTATAGTGTGCGCATTTTGCCACAGTAAATGTGATTACAGTCATTGAAACACTTTGTAACCATCTGACACCTAAATGAAATACTTTATAAACAGTGGTTTATTGCCATGCTGGAGGAAAACTGGCTGCCTTGTTCCACAGGACACAACACAGCAGTCTCCCAAGTGATGCCAAGCAGGGCCCTGTGGGGTTCCCGGGCATGGAGGGGTTTTTGTCCCCCATTTCTTGTAGGCAGGACTCCAGCCTCCATGACCTTCCCTGAGTGCCAAAGGGCAGATCTGAACAGTTGCTCATCTAGGGAGGAGCAGCCAGGAAACCACCTGAGGCAGGATTAAAGGGACCAGAGAAGCTCATCAAGATTAGGAGACCACCAGAGACCCTGCACACACCCTAATCCTGTCAGCAGCCCCACCCTTTTGCAATTTTGCTGAAGAAAGAAGAATGTAAGACTGTCGCTGCCTAGATCCTTACCACATACCTCTGACCACTACCCCGGACGAGGGGGGCACAGTTCTTGAGGCACTAGCCTGCGGTGTTCCCTCTCTGCCTGGCAAAGAAATAAAGCCACTCTTTCTTTCTCCTCCATAACTCTGTCTCTGTATTTCTGTTTGGCATCGGTGTACAGAGAACCAAGGTTTTGGCATGACAAGTGACATCTTCCTAAGGGATTTCTGCAGGTAATTCTGGTCATAATTTTTGTCCAGTGCATGGGAGTTAGAATGCAACTCCTGAATAAAGATGAGACTTCACTGTGTAGTGCAAAAACAGGCTGGTGAATACAGGGCGGGGCCAGGAAAGCCTTGGCAGAGGAGGTGACACTGAGTTGTCCCATAAGGGGTTACACAGGCAGACACTGAAATGGAAAGTATTCCTGCTGGTGGGCTTACCACAGAGCCATGTGAGAAAGAGGATGGCTTACTTGGAGGGCAAGGAGAGTTTCAGGGTGACTGAGAACTGCCTATTTCCAGAGCGACAAATGAAGGACTTTGGCTTCAGGGAAGGACACACTAACCTCATCCTCAGATCAGCTTTAATTTCTGATGTGAACAGAACAGACCGGAGTTATCAACAATGTGCATTATCTGACAGTGTAGGTGGGAAGGTTTTGAACTGTGCTGCTGAAGGAGTGCCATGCAATCTTTTAAAGTCAGTGTCTCAATTTTTTGTGCTAAATTTCAGTGTCTTCGTGCATAGTTCCAGTCTTCTTGTCTTGGTTACCACTCTGGGGTATATCAAAGGAAAGTGTCAGAAGAAGGTCTAGAAGAGTAGAGTGATGTCAGGTAATGAAGGGCCTTAAAGTTCATGCCATACTGTTGGGAATGGCCCAGTGAAGGTTTTTAAACAGGGGAGTAACATAGATTTGGTAGTCTGTGTGGGAGACAGGGGATAGAATGAGCTAGATGCAAAAGAAACTGATGGGGTTGAAACAGTAGGGAAGGGGGCAGGGCACAACCTTTAAAAGAATGACATAGCCCAAGGACACGACATAAACTGATTAGAAACAGATAGGTCCAAGATGGCGGACGAGTCGACTTCCACTAGACCTTGAGCCTCAGTATACACTCATTGTAATACAGCGTGCTAAATGACACAGCCAGAGGCACCGTGACCGTTCCAAGGCCAACCATAAAGGTCAAAAAGTGCTCCACAACAAGAGAAGCCACCACAATAAGAAGCCCGCACACCTCAACAAAGTAGGCCCTGCTCACCACAACCAGAGAAAGCCCGCATGCAGCAACGAAGACCCAACGCAGCCAAAAATAAAAAATAATTAATTAATTAATTAATTAAAAAAAGAAACTACAATGAGGTATCGCCTCACACCAGTTAGAATGGGCATCATCAGAAAATCTACAAACAACAAAAGCTGGAGAGGGTGTGGAGAAAAGGGAACCCTCTTGCATTGTTGGTGAGAATGTAAATTGATACAGCCACTATGGAGAACAGTATGGAGGTTCCTTAAAAAACTAAAAATAGAATTACCACATGACCCAGCAATTCCACTACTGGAATTCACAGAGAAAACCATAATTCAAAAACACATGCACCCCAATGTTCATTGCAGCACTATTTACAATAGCCAGGTCATGGAAGCAACCTAAATGCCCATCGACAGACGAATGGATAAAGAAGATGTGGTACGTATATACAATGGAATATTACTCAGCATAAAAAGGAACGAAATTGGGTCATTTGTTGAGACGTGGATGGATCTAGAGACTGTCATACAGAGTGAAGTAAGTCAGAAAGAGAAAAACAAATATTGTATGTTAACGCATATATGTGGAACCTAGAAAAATTGTACAGATGAACCGGTTTGCAGGGCAGAAATAGACACAGATGTAGAGAACAAACGTATGGACACCAAGGAGGGAAACTGGTGTGGGTGGGTGGTGGTGGTGTGATGAATTGGGAGATTGGGATTGACATGTATACACTGATGTGTATAAAATGATGACTAATAAGAACCTGCTGTATAAAAAAATTAAATTAAAAAAAAAAAGTGGGCAGTGGCCCAATTCCTGGAAATCCCCACCCCTTCCCCAAAATAGCTGGAATACTCCTCCCACTCGTTAGCCTACGAAATCACCCACCCTATAACAACTGACAACCCCATACCCTGGGGCCACTCTCACCTTCTGAGATGGCCCACACTGTCTGTGGAGCGTGTTTCTCCCTAAATAAATCCACTTCTTACCTATCACTTTGTCTCTCACTGAATTCTTTCTGTGATGAGACATCAAGAACCTGAGCTTCATTAAGTCCTGAGACCAGGTGTGATCTCAGTTAAAAGACCGTGGGTTCAAGTCCCAATCTGAGTTACACGGTTTTGGGGTCACCTTGTTCCTGGCCCTCAGTTCCCCAGAAAAGATAAATGATTCTCACCACAATCATAAGAGATTGATACCAAGTATTCATTCCTAGTGGGGGGGGGTCATTCTTTTCTTGCGATCAGATCACTTATGTCCAAGGCATCAATTAAGAGATCTTGGATGCTTGGCAAACAGAGAATCAAGGCAAAATAGGAAAAGGGTTTGAGAGCCATTTTATCATTCAGGTTAGATGGGGTAGATGAACTACCTTACACCAGTGGCCACACTCTAGGGAGGAGCATCCGTATCCTCTTCTTTGGCAAAACCCTGACAATAGCCTGTTTGGAGGCTCCCATGTCAGTCTCCACACGGACCAGCCCATCTATTAACACTATCTTTCTGCAAAGGGGAACAAGTTATTACTTTCCATGATTCCCTTCTCCCTCTACCCCTACCACCCTAGTCCAGGCCACCAGCATGTCTCACCTGCATTTATGAACTGGCCTCCTAACTGGACTCCCTGCTTCCATCTGTGTCCCCTTTCAATTTATTCTCTACAGAGTAGCTGAAAAGATCATTTTATTTCTCTGTTCAAAACCTTTCAATGGCTTATTATTTCCCTCTGAGTAAAGGTCAAGTTCTTAACTAAAAGACTTTGCATTACGGCATGATCTGCATACCCCTCCTTCTTATTTTTTCCACTCTTTCCCCACTCTCTTACTGCTCCTCAAATATGCTAAGCATTGTCACACCTCAGGGCCTTTGCTCTTGCTGTTCGCCGTGCATGGCACACTTCTCCCAGACCCACACGCCTTGGCTTCTTCTCTTACTTTCTTTGGGTCTGTACTCAAATGTCAGCTAAACTTGTAAGCAGATAGGGTAGGGGTCCCCAGAGAAAAAGAACCAGGCATGGCTTTCTTGATATAAGAGAAGCCATTTTAGGCCTATGCCATTTTGTGATCTAAGCCTGGCCACAAGGCTTGCCCTTGAACAGGTCTCAGTAATTAATGAGTTTAAGGGAACAAAAAGTCAAGAAACAATAGTTCAAAATATCATATATTAACGCATATTTGTGGAATCTAGAAAAATGGTACAGATGGACTGGTTTGCAAGGCAGAAATAGAGACACAGACGTAGAGAACAAACGTATGGACACCAAGGGGGAAAAGAGAGGTGGGATGAATTGGGAGATTGGGATTGACGTATACACACTAATATGTATAAAACAGATAATTAATGAGAACCTGCTGTATAGCACAGGGAACTCCACTTTGCTGTCCAGTAGAAACTAATACAACATTGTAAAACAACTATACACCAGTAAAAAAAAAAAAAAAGAAAGAAAGAAAAGAAAGAAAGAAAGAAAAGAAACAATAGTTCAGTGCTAAAACAGATTCCTGTAACAATCTGGTACATATCTTTGAGCTGTTCTTCAGGAACTTAAGTCCCCCCCAGGTGAAGGATGGTAACTACATGCAAAGATCCCAAACTGGGTGGAACCAAAGGAATGATGATGTTGACCTTTTCTGATCCTCATGACTTCAGTCAACTAGAGCTTGGGCTCTGGCAACCTTTGCCCCAATTCTATGCTGAATTCTCCTCTGCTCAAGCTCCTTCACGAATATGCTTAAACTTCCCCAATTTTGCTGTTCGGGGAGACGCTGCTTTGGGAAAGATCCTTGGTGTTCTCCTTACTTGCTGCAAGTAGTAAATCCTTCCTTCTCCCACTCTTTGGCTAGGTTGTGTCTTTTGTTTTTGTTTTTGTTTTTTGGCTGTGCCATGCGGCTTGCAATATCTTAGTTCCCCGACTAGGGACTGAACCCAGGCCCTCGGCAGTGAAAGCATGGAGTCCTAACAACTGGACCGCCAGGGAATTCCCATTGGTTGTGTGTTTTGGCTTGATACCCACCAAGAGGTGACCCAGTCTTTGAGTAACAACCTGAGAGGTCTTCCTTGACCATCTTACAGCACCCCTGCCAACACACTACATCCCTCTTTCCCTGCTTTTTCTTCATAGCACTTATCACCTCCTCTGCTTTTACTGTTACGTATATGCTTCTTATCTGTCAACTCCTCATCCACCCTAGCCCACTAAGAATGTTAAGTTTCAGGAGAGGAAGGGGCTTTGGGTCACTGCTATATCCCCAGCACCTAGAACCCTGTCTGGTACTTAGCAGACACACAGTATTTGTTGAATAAATGAGTGAATTCCAGTTTTGACTTTTAGAAACCTCATACCAGCTTCCTGATCCCTTATCTCCTCAGACACATGGTGACAGATCAACTATGGTGCAATTCTCCCAAGTATGGTGAGCTAGTAGCTAATCCTTATTGGACACTTATTCAGAGCCAGACACATGACTAAGAGTTTTATATGATTTTTCTCATTTGATCCTCACAGTGTGAGGGGGTAAATACTATTATTCTCATTTTACTGATGAGGAAGTGATGCACACAGGGGTTAAGCTGTTAATATGTGGTGCAGCTGTGACTAGAACGTAAACAATGACTCTAAACCTGTGCCCTTAGCCACACAGTTTGGGTGGCAGGGGCTTTGTGAGGATTTGGACTAACTGCAGCAGGCTGGGTGGACCCAGACAGGAGAAGACAAGACTGAAGAGGACATAGCAGTGATAGTCCAAGTGAGCATTCTGAAAAAATGTTTATCCCCGCTTATTTTTAAGTTGATATCTAAAAGTTTTCATCATAAATTGAAATAGTTGCAATGGATGTAAATTCTGGCAAATTGTAAATAATGACAATATAAGATAAAACTGTTAAATCTTTCTTCATAGTGTGTCCAACAGAATCTACATAACAATTGAATAACCATCACCCATTTAAAAGTACATGAATGAGCTCTTTAACATTCGATAATTCTACACTGTTCCTTTATAACTTATATTTATGTTCCACTTCCCCATGTTATCCAAATGTAACACTTTTTATGTTTGAAAAACATTTTATAGATCACATCTTTGCAATAAAAATATGTATGTATTAAAGTAAAATTTAATTTTTTTCCTGTAATTGTATGGCTCTACATATTAGAATTCTTCTGAACTGAGTAATTTTACAATTACCTTTAACATGTAGCTGCTCTTTTGACACGATTACAAATTCGATAACACATAAACATAAAAGGTAAAATTCTACTGGAAATGCATCTCTCAGTGAGATAGATGGGGCTTCTCCACCAATTAATTCATGTATCTGAATGACTATTTCTTACTGTTAGATAAGCAGGGTCCACTTTCAATTTTATTTCTTTTTTGTTTTAGTAGATACGGTGCCAAGAAATATTACTCACATTAATGTATGATAATACTTGTAGTTTTGTTAGAATATTAAATCAATTCTTTGGTTTTGTGGACAAAAAAAAAATGCTGCCTGCCATTTCAGTAAACAAAAAATGTTGCCTACGGGACTTCCCTGGCGGTCCAGTGGTTAGGACTCTGGGCTTTCACTACCGCGGCCCCGGGTTCAATCCCTGGTGGGGGAACTAAGACCTGCAAGCTGCACGAGGGGTTCAAAATAAAAACAAAACTCATTACCCACTTTCTAGTATGCCTGAATTCAGAACAGCCCAATATAGGCCAAAACACACTTATAATGCCTAGTCCCGCTCTTAACTTTAGTCTTAAGGTATCCCAGGGATGAATACACCACAGTCCGAGAAGCACCAGTTCAGAGGAATGATTTCTAGAGCCTGGGAAGCCGGCTCCTCTGCTGTTCTTCCCAGCGACCTCAGGGCCGGAGCGGCGGCCCACTCTGTCCGTTCCCGCTTAGCCCGAAGACCAGTGGTCCTGACCGCGGAAAGAACGGCGCAGGCTGCAGCCCAGCCAGGGCAAGCCCCGTAACGAAGAGAAGAAATTGCCACTCGGGAGGCTAGAACGCGGAGAGTCCGCGGCTCTGCCAGGCCCAGGAGGGAAGCCGGACCCTCAGCAGGAACACGCCGTGGAGGAGAGGGGAAAGATTGTTGGTGCAACACAACTCAGGGGAGCAACGGCTGGCGGAGGTCGGAACTCGGACTGTGGGCCGGAAGTGAGGAAGGCGGAGCTTATCCTGTTCCTGTAGACACTAGGCGGCCCTAGGGAGCGTCAGCCGGGGGAAGAGTGTCTGTGTAACACTGCGGGCTGAGCAGAGGGCGTGGGATGGGACGGGTGTCGGTATAGGAGCTCTCGGGAGGGACGGATATCGCTGTGACACTGTGGGGATGCTCTGAGGGGACGGGTGTCGGTGTGGCACCAGTGCTCGCTGAAGGAGCCGGCGGAACGGGGTGGTCATGGGGATGTGGGCGTCGCTGGACGCGGTGTGGGAGATGTCGGCCGAGAAGCGTATCTTCGGGGCCGTGTTGCTCTTCTCCTGGACAGTGTATCTCTGGGAGACCTTCCTAGCACGGCGGCAGGTGAGCCTAGACAGGGCCCACCTGACCCCGACACCCGGCCAGCTCTAGGCCAGCCTCGGTCTCGACTCCAAGTCCCTGGATGATTGCTGCGGCCCCAGCACCGGCCTCGACCTTATGGGTCTCTACTGAGCCTCCTAACTTGGCCCGATGATGGGGTAGGCCTTGAGGGGATCTGGTGCTTCAGGACGTTTTCCGCAACGTGATCATGGGCCCCAGGCCGCTTAGGATCTGGTGAAAGGGAAGGCAGGGCTGCCGCCTTTTCAGGCCTGAGCTCTTGTACCTGCCCCACAGCTTCCTAAGGATTCTCGGGCCCAGACTTACTTCCTTTATTTTTGGCAGCAACTCATAAACCTTCAGAAAGAAGATACTAAAATTTTATAATCACAACTTGCCCACGATATTTGTGTCATGTTCAACCACAGCACTGGGAAGCCATTTTCTGAAAATGAAGATTTCTCAGTCCTTCCAAAGACCTGAACTCTTTTCCCTTTAAAAAATAAAAAAGAAAGAAAAAAAAAGTGTATATTGTTGTTTTTGCCCAAAGAACATTTTCTTAAAGGCTTCTTTATTGTTTTTATTCAAACAATTAAACAATAAAGTAGAAAGTTACTTAATAACAGTTCCCTGGAGATAATCACAATTAACAGTTTGATGGATTAGAGATATGAACTTTATTTATTTATTTTTTGGCCACATCATGTGGCCTGCGGGATCTTAGTTCTCCCACCCTGGCGGGCAGTAGAAGCTCGGAGTCCTAAACACTGAACCACCAGGGAATTTCTGAGATCTGAACTTTTAAATGAGATAGATTTGAAGTTTAATTGACCACTTTATGGCTGTCTTTCACTGCTGGTTTTCTTCTGTGTTGGCACTGAATCAAGTCAACTGTAATGGTTAGGAAAACCTTTCTTTTTTAAACTGCTGGAACCTTTTCCTTGAGCACTACAATCTTTTTCCTCTGCAAATTTCTCCTCTCAGATTACATTCTGTATGAATCTTTAAATTGAAAATTAAAAAATTTTCTATATCTGTCATTGTCTGGGTTATATCTAGATTTCTTTTTTTAGTCCAGGATATTCAAAGAGGTGTTAAGCTGTATAGCACTAGGTTCTCTGACTAGCTCTTAAGACAGCTTCATTAGTACAGAATGCTGTAGGCCTAGAGAAGATCCTTTGCAGAAAGTAAGCACACCGTATGTACTGTCTAAATTGGAGATGGGGTATTGAACATCTACCTACTTGTCTTACTTTAATAATAAGCCTAGTTACAGTAACTACTTTTCAATAATGTCTTCTTTTTTCAGTTATGCTTTCATGTAATGCCCTTTATCAAGGGTTTGGTAAGGTATCCAATAATAAATAGGGAATAGAGATTTATTGTAAAACCATTGTAGAAAATGCTGTCCGTTATATTGTTTGGTATCTGTTCTCTGTATTATGTACCATGGGCTGAAATTACTTTCTAGAATTTGGTATAACGAGAAAGTTTGTCTTTCTTGAAGACCTGATCTGTTTCTGTCGTTCCTCAAATTTCCCTTAATTTGTCTTTTAGAATCAAATTTAATGACTAGCCACATTATCTGTTAAAACTCATGATTAGCATATTTACTTCCTTCTGTCCATGAATTTAGTTTCTATATTATAGGATGTATGCTGTACCTGGAATGAGTAGTACTCTTTGTAATGTTACAATTTTGGTTTACCTCTGCAAACCAAAGTGTGTGACAGCTTTGATTTTAATTTCACCTAGTCAACTAGTTGCAGGTTCTCTCATGCTTTTACTTTCCTGCACGAGTTGTTTTAGTGGTCAGTGTACTTCATCAAACGCAGTATTTGTGTATGTATAAAGCAAATTCAACAGGCTTAAGTGACAAGTTAATGTTATAAACCAAAGTTTGATCGTAAATGACTTGTAATAAGTAATGAGTTAGCTTGACTGTTTCCTTAAGATGTTTTCTTCAAAATATTTCAGAGACGGATATATAAAACAACAACTCATGTACCACTGGAGTTAGGACAGATCATGGATTCAGAAACATTTGAGAAATCTCGACTGTATCAGCTGGATAAAAGTACTTTCAGCTTCTGGTCAGGACTCTATTCAGAGGTTGAAGGCACTGTGAGTAATTTACTTCTTGGGGAGACAGTCTGTCAACTTATTTAATACTTTGGAATGTTTATTTTCATTTTTGTATTTTTGTGACACAAAAGAGGGTACCACACCTACAAATCCCAGAATGCTTTCTTAACCTTTGTTATTGATGGTAATGAGTGTGGAGCAAAACAGGCAGAAACATAACTATTTAGGCAGTTGAAAACTGTAGAATATGATAACTGTCACCCTGAGGCCAGGTATGAAAAAGAACTTTTTTTTTTAATATTTATTTATTTGGCTGCATTGGGGCACGTGGGATCTTCATTGCTGCGTGCCGGGTCTTCCTTGCAACGTGCGAGATCTTTCAGTTGCAGCATGCGAACTCTTAGTTGAGGCATGTGGGATCTAGTTCCCTGACCAGGGATTGTACCTACCTGGGCTCCCTGCATTGGAAACGCAGAGTCTTACACATTGGACCACCAGGGAAGTCTCAAAAACGAACCTTTTGTTGTAAGTTATTCTTGTAGCAATCCCAGCTCCTCTTCCTGCCTCTCAACTCTGTAACCTGTCCTCTACATTGTAGCCCAAGGAATCCTGAAACACGATTCTGATCATGTTATTCTCCTACATAAAACCTTTTGCTGGCCCGCTGTTTCCTTCAGGGTAAAGTCCAAATTTCTTGGCACGCTTTATGAGGTCCTTTTGACCTGGCAGTTGCTTACTTGAACCTCATCTTTTTATTCCTTCCCCCAAATTCTTTCCGCTTCTTTATTGTCCATCTCGTACCCAGCTTGGTTTCTTATGACCTTGAGTCTTTTCACATGCTGGTATCTCTGTCTGGGGTGCCCTTCCTCTCCCACTTTGTCTCCACTCTCTCACTGGGCCTGATAAATCCCTACTGTTCCATTAGGATCCAGCTGAGACATCATCTCTTCTAAGAAACCGTTTGAAACTTCCCCATCTCTCAAGTCTGGATAAAGTAGCATCCCATTATTATTCCTATCAGAGTGCTTAGCATATTGTATTGAATTTGCCTGTTTAGCTGACAGACTGGTAGTTCCCTAAAGATAGGGTACTTTAAAGTCTTGTTCATCATTTTATACCTAGTACCTGACATATAATAAGCACATAATTCATATGTATTGAATGAAATAATGAGTGACAGATAATTTTTACTTAGTACAACAGGGCCAGTCTTCCCCCATGCTAAAAGAAGAGAGGCTGTAAAGTACAGAGCCATGTTTCTCAGTCTTCTTTTCATGATCTCCCCTGGCCCCTGACCCTGGTACCTTTTTAGCCAATTTTCCTAGTTGCCCCTCCATGAAATTTTAATACCAGAGATATACTGTATGTTTGTTTCTGTACTGTATGTATACATATATATATGTGTGTGTGTGTGTGTGTGTGTGTGTGTGTGCTTTACACATAAAATGAGTAAGACTCCTCCTGCCACCACAGACCAGTTCTTGGTTTTCTACCCCTAAGAACAACTGAAAGTGCATGGCGTTGAGGTTGAGAGCTGACTCTGAATTCAGGTGGCTTGCGTTTGAGTCTCAGCTGTACCATACCAGCTATGAGACCTCAGTCAAGTCACTCAACATTTCTGTGCCTCGGTTTTCTGTTAAAATCATATGGTAATAATAGTTCTTCATTCATAGTGTTGGTGAGAGGATTGAAAATTAGTTAATGTATGTAGGACGCTTAGAATAGTGCTGGATCTGCAGTAAGTGCTCCAGAAGCATTGGCTATTGTGTTTTTATTTATTTATTTATTTTTGGCTGCATTGGGTCTTCGTTGCTGTGCGGGCTTTCTCTCGTTGGGGCGAACGGGGACTACTCTTCGTTGCGGTGCGCGGGCCTCTCATTGTGGTGGCTCCTCTTGCCGCGGAACACAGGCTGTAGGCGTGCAGGCTTCCGTAGTTGTGGCTCGCGGGCTCTAGAGCACAGGCTCAGTAGTTGTGGTGCACGGGCTTAGTTGCTCCTTGGCACGTGGGATCTTCCTGGACCAGGGCTCGAACCCGTGTCCCCTGCCTTGGCAGGTGGACTCCCAACCACTGTGCCACCAGGGAAATCCCTTGTTGAAATTTTTAAGGGCTACAAAATAGTGCAATATAAAGTGATATAAACATGAATAGAATCCAGAAGTTTATATTAATGAAAAATGGGTATATATTCTTTTTAAAAAATAAACTATTTTTTAGAGCAGTTTTAGGTTGACAGCAAATTTGAGCAGAAAGTACAGAGCGTTCCCATACACCCCATGCCCCCACATATGCGCAGAACTCTCCCACTGTCAATGTCCCGAGTCACAGTGGTACATTTGTTAGAATAGATGAACCTACACTGACACATCATTATAACTCAAAATCCATAGTTTACATTACCATCGCCTTTGGCATTTTCCATTCTATAGGTTTGGACAAAAATATAATGACTTGTATTCACCATTACAGTGCCATACAGAATAGCTTCACTGTCCTAAAAATCCTCTGTGCTCTGTCTATTCATCCCTGCCTCCCCGCTAATCCTCGGCGTCAACTCACCTTTCTGTCATTCCCATAGTTTTGCCTTTTCCAAAATGTTATATAGTTGGAATCATATAGTTTATAGCCTTTTCAAATTGGCTTCTTTCACTTAGAAATATGCACTTAAGAGTCTCCCATGTCTTTGCATGGCTTGACTTTATATTCTTTTTGAAAAAATGCTCTGTCATAATTCCTCCAGAACTCTTTTAGGTCCCTCAGTACCACTAAGAGAAAGATTCCTAAATTGATAATAAGGTTTAGGTACTTTCACTGTAAGCATGTTTGCTGTAGACAGCTTTGCTGTAAGCATTTTCACCACATAACCGATTGACTGTAAGGCAATTTTGCAGTAAAAGATAAAATAATGAAAAATAAAAGAGGGACATTAAAAAGGACATAAACACGTAAAATGAATAACAAAATTAAAAAGACTATTGCAAAATACAAAACATTTGAATACATTTAAAATGTGTGTGGATTCATGACAATACTGCACAAATAACTGATTTTATTTTGTGAATTGTACCTAAGCACTTGTCTTCCAAGTCTTCTGTTCATAGTATTTTATACAGTTTTTTTCTTGTTGATTTGTCTCATCGTTCAGCATTGCACTTTTTCTTTTTTGCTAAAACTTCTTCCTTTGTTAAGAGAAGTATCAGTTTTCAAATACTAAGAGGCATATTTGTAACTGAGTTCTGTATTGCGTTGTGAAAGCCTCTATACCATAGTTCGTTCTTGGTATGTAGTCAGATGTCCACTGATAGATGTTCCGAAGCTCTATGGGAAATGTGGGTTCAACTTTGCACCTTGGAGACCTCTTTCTCCTCCAAAGTAGTGTGTTTCAAAGTAAGAAACCAACTCTTGGGGCAAATCATCTGTCAGCTCAATAAAGCCATCAATAACATCGCTAACTGGAGGATATACTAACCAGTTGAAACCAAACTGTCAACCCCAAAACTGTCAACCAGTTATTTTATCTTTCACAGCAAAATTTCCTTACAGCCGTTTGGTTATGCAGCAAAAATGTTTGCAGCAAGGTATTTAAGGCAAAGAAGCTTATGGCAAAGATACAGACATGTAAAAATAATTGAGATTGGCTACCATAATTGCTTCCTCACTTAAAGAGAAGAAACTGGCTGTTTGTAGCTTTGTTAAATGATTACAAAATTGTCTAGTTAGTCACAAAATTTGCATTGACAAATATTGAATACTAAGACTAATGTGGTTAAAGCAAAGACTCAGAGAAATTAAATGGCTTGCCCATATAATGTCCAGGTGACACTCACTGCTAAATGGGAGAACTGAATTTCAAACTCTGCTCTTCTGAGTCTTTAAAATTACACAGAAGAAACCATTTTTGATACTCTAGGGACTGCAACATGAAGGTGCTAAATTTATCCTTGGGGAATTAGTAAACTACATTTTTTCCATTAGATAGGAAGTATTTTGTGTTACTTTGAAATCCTGTTCTGTTTGAAAACAATTTCATTAATTCCTATTTTGTGTTGATTAAAATTAATTGGTTTGTAAGCTTTGGTCACAAAGAACAAGTGCAAAGATTAACTTAGACTTTTTTTTTGCCATGGTACTTTCTACCTGAGGGAACATAAGAGGCCCTTGTGACAAATTACAGATGCCACCGTTCACACAAATGTGACAGAGCACCCAGAGATAAAATGTCCCCCCTTTCTGAGACAAACTTTCCTGATATCTCATAGGTGTCAATAAAGAGCCCTCTCAAGAAATGGAATGACTGGGGAGTAGAGTCGGGCAGAGTGGAAAAGCTCAAATTACAGCTTCTCCAATTTCTGCTTGTTTCTGAGTCAGCAGTTTAGCCTCTTTGAGTCTCATTTTTTCTCCTCTTTAAGATGAGAAGAAGATAGATATTAAACCATATTTCATATGTTTTGTGGCAGGGACTGAGTAAGATAATGTAATGAAGCAATTAGTATAGTACTCAACACATAGCAATTACTTAGTCACTGGGTTTCTCTGGGCAAGTTACTTTAACATTTCTGAGTTTCAGTTGCCTTATCTGTAAAATCGAGATGACTATGCTCCCTGCCCTGCCTGCTTCTCAAGACGTTAGTGAAATAATATATGTGGAAGCACAGGACTTGTTTTCGCAGGCATCATTAGTTCTTTTTACAGGACATCCTATCAATACAGAGAAACTTTACTGTTCACCGTGTTTTGTTTTTTATTCCCCAAAGCATGCTAAGCAAGTTTGCAATAGCAGTTTCCAAATGCATTCAAAGTTCATATTAAAGGTACCCTTGATACTTACTTAAAAGCTGGACTTTTGGAACTTCCCTGGTGGCGCAGTGGTTAAGAATCCACCTGCCAATGCAGGGGACATGGGTTCAAGCCCTGGTCCGGGAAGATCCCACATGCCGCGGAGCAGCTAAGCCCGTGCGCCACAACTACTGAGCCTGTACTCTAGAGCCCGCGAGCCACAACTACTGAAGCCTGAGTGCCTAGAGCCCGTGCTCTGCAACAAGAGAAGCCACCGCAATGAGAAGCCCGCACACCACAACGAAGAGTAGCCCCCACTCGCTGCAACTAGAGAAAACCCACGTGCAGCAAAGAAGACCCAACGCAGCCAAAAAAAAAAAAAAAAAGCTGGACTTTCAATAGTAGGTGTTCCAGCCTTTCCCCCAAAGCATTATAAATCCTTAATTCTGCATTATTTATTAGTATTGAGAATAGGATGAAGGAAATGCCATCCCAAGTCAATTAGTTCAACAAGTGGAGCATATACCACATACAGTGGTGCCAAAGCATGTCTTCTGGGAAAACAGTTTATATCCAAGATTGAGTTAAGCTGGATGTAGAGTTAAGGGGCCTTTAAAAAGGCAGTCTATTAAAACAGTGATTTTCAAACTTTGGTGTACATCACATTTAACTGGAGACTGACTCTTAGGCCCCACTTCCAGTTTCTGATTCAGTAGTTCTGGAGTGGAGGCCGAGACTTTTCATTTCTAGCATGTTCCCAGCAACGCTGATGCTGCTGTCCAGAGACCACATTTGCGACCCATGGTATTGTATCAATCCCCTGCATACTGGTAAAAGTCTAAGAGATGAATAGCATCAAATATGAGTGTGATTGTGGGGAAATAAGAATGCTCAAGTATGGCTAATGGGAGTGTAAATTGATGTAAACACTTTAAAGAAAAAGCTGATAATACCAAATAGAGTTAAAACTCACCATATATTGGTCTAAAAAGGTGTAGAGTGTAAAAAGTAAGTTGTAGAATGATAGATACAATAAGATGTCATTTATATGTGTATATATATATATTCTTTTTAAAAAAAATTTTTTTAATAAATTTATTTATTTATTTATTTTTGGCTGCGTTGGGTCTTCGTTGCTGTGTGCGGGCTTTCTCTAGTTGCGGCGAGCAGGGGCTACTCTTTATTGTGGTGCACAGGCTTCTCATTGCAGTGGCTTCTCTTGTTACGGAGCACGGGCTCTAGGTGCTCGGGCTTCAGTAGTTGTGGCATGCAGGCTCAGTAGTTGTGGCTCGTGGGCTGAGAGTGCAGGCTCAGTAGTTGTGGCGCACAGGCTTAGTTGCTCCGCGACATGTGGGATCTTCCCGGACCAGGGCTCAAACCCATGTCCCCTGCATTGGCAGACTGATTCTTAACCACTGCGCCACCAGGGAAGTCCGTGTGTGTGTGTGTGTGTGTGTGTGTGTGTGTGTGTGTGTGTGTGTGTGTGTGTGTGTGTGTGTGTGTGTATACATATATATATTCTTAAAAAGCATATGTAAACCACTTTATTATTTATGGATACATATATAAAAATGGAAAGTAGATTGGAAGGACACCTAAGAAATATATGATAGTGCCCAAACCCCTCAAAGCCACAAGGAACCATGTCTGAACGGATGGGAATATTGTGCTTCTAACCAAGGAGTGTGATCACACTCCGGGGCTCCACAAGTGAAGAAACAGTACGTTGACTCCTCTGGGCAAAATGATTCCACGAACTTGGTATCTGTTGTGAGAAGTCGTGTTTTGTAAGCATGTATTCTTTTCACATTTTAAGAGCTGCGCTGTTGTTCATATGTCTTATTGGTTTGGTGAATATCTGTGTTCGCTTTATCTGCCCAAGACAAAGGGTGGTGCTGAGAAAGTGCCTTACTCCTATGATACCCTGACTCCTACCTCAGGATTCACTTTTTCCTGACCCAGAGAAGGCTCTGATAGCTCATTCTGTCCCCCAACATGGTAGGTGGACATGACTCTGTACTTATATCGATACTAATACTTTGTCCTAACCAAGAGGCTATTTCCTTTCAAGGAAAAGCCAGCTATGGAGCCATAAAGCCTGGCTCAAATTCCGTTTCTTTCACTTGTTAGCTGTGGGATTTTCGACACGTTGCTTAGCCTTTCTAAGCTTAGTTCCTGATTATTAAGGTCTTTTGACAAAAGTTTTTTTTTTCTCTAAACAGCTTTATTGAGGTAAATTAACAAATCATACAGTTCATCCGTATAAAGTGTACAGGCAAAAACCTTTTAACAGTGTAAACTTAGTATCTCAATTGGTTTGTATCTGTCTAAATGCATATTTTATCCTAAATAAGATCTCTCTTTTTTTTTAACATACTTTCGTATGATAGTTTCTAGTACTGCTTCAATGTGACCAACATGTGCTTTGTTTTATAGCTTATTCTTCTCTTTGGAGGAATCCCTTATCTCTGGAGACTCTCTGGGCGGTTCTGTGGCTATGCTGGCTTTGGACCAGAATATGAGGTATGTCATTCATTAGCATATATTTGTCAGTCTTTCTTTTTCCTTGACCAGCTTTCTACTAAAGTTAATTTTTTGGCTTCTACCGTTATTAGGCTTCTCTGTCTCTGCAGTCCTTGTTGACCTGTGTTAGCATAATGCAAGTTACTGTAGCAAACCCCAGAATTTCAATGGCTTATTACAGTAGTTTATTTCTTAATCACATAATAACCCAGTGTGAGTATTTTGGGTGTCAGCAGGTGACATCTTTTATGTGGTAAGTCAGAGACCCAGTCTCTTCTTATATGGCTCTGCCATTCCCTAAGTGCCCCTAAGTTCTCTGCATCCAACAGGCAGATGGAATGAGAGGGTGAAGAAAGTACATCCCCTTCTTAACTCCCTTGGCTCCGAAGTGATACCTGTCCTTTGCATTCACATTTCATTGGTGAGCCAGTCATTTAGTCTCAGATGCAAGAGAGCTGAGTAATGTAGTCTCTGGTAGGCAGCTGCTTCTTGGGAACAACTCTATGAAAGGGGAAGCATGAATTATGTTGAACTCACGCTAAGCAGATACCCTGTGCCACACATGCTTAGCAGATACTTTCAACAGAGACAGAGAGTATACCTCTTAGAATCTCCACTGAGCTGCTTGAGTTGACTGCCCACTCTTCCAGGAATTCCAGTTATTGGAATCAAAGCCTTCGACCTGAGACTTTCTGCCTGTAACGGATGCTGGGACACTGCTTTTGATTCTTTCTTGGAAATTGCCAAGTCTGTTCTCTCCTTCCTGATTGTTTATTTGAAATGTTGGGTCTTATCTATACATGTAGGTACCTTGGACTTTAATTCAGCTCATCCTGTATCCCTTTTCTGTGTACCGTTTTCTAAAGGAGCCAAACTCTTTAAGACCTCTTCTTCCTGTGATATCTCTGTATCTTTATAGACTCTGTCCTGACCTGCTATATGCGCTGTTAGAGTTTAACTGCATGTTCTCTGTATTGTTTCATAAAAAATTTAAGGTGGTTTTGTATAAACATGACTGGCTCCTATTTTAGTTCCCATCTTCAATGTCACTTTCTCAGAGAGGCCTTCTCTGACCACTCTCATCTAGAATAGCATCCCTCTGTCACTCTTCTTTTTTTTTTTTTCCCCAGCCGAGCCATGTGGCTTGTGGGATCTTAGTTCCTTAACCAGGGATTGAACCCAGGTCCTTGGCAGTGATGGCGCACAGTCCTAACCACTGGACTGCCGGGGGATTCCCCCTCTGTCACTCTTTAGTGAAGCATATCACCTTATTTTATTTTCTTTATAGAGGCACTTACCACTATTTGCATTTATCTTACTGTTTATTCGTTTACTTTTTATCTGTCACCCTGACAAGACTTTTAAGCTCCAAGGGGACAGAGACCTTACATATTTTCTTCACTGCTGTGACTTGTGCCTAGAACAATGCCAATCATGGTGTAGGTATTCCATAAGTATTTGTTGAACGAATAAACCCAATTTATATACATACATATAAAAATATTCCTTACGTTAATGGGACATATTTTATATAATGTTCTGAGACGTTATTTTTGTATTTAACAATGCTTTAGAGATCTCTTCCTGTCTGTTTATATAGATCTTTGTTTTCTTTAATGGCTGCATGGTACTGGCAGTCCTCACTCTGCACAGTTCTGATATACACACATTTCACTTACCATGGTTTAGTTAGTAACACCAGTCCCTCAGCAGGTTTAAATTTCAGTTACCACAGTATGTTACAGGCATAAAGTACAAGTTCCCTGCTAGCTCTTCAGTTCACAGATCACTGTGCAAATAACAGATGCTCATGCAGTGACCAATCATGTCAGTCTTTTCAAATTCTGCTGGTGACTGGTCACTGCACATCTGCTATTCAGTGATTCAGAGCGTGCAGTCGTCTTGCCTCCTGGTCTCCCGGCTATACATCCACATGACATTTTACAAAGATGGATCACTGAAAGAGGGAATTGGCCAACAAGGATGAAAGTGTAGCAAAGAAATAGAAGATGATAACACTGGAATTGAAATTCAAATCTAGGAACTTCCCTGGCAGTCCAGTGGTTAAGACTCCACGCTTCCACTCAGGGGGCATGGGTTCAATCCCTAGCTGATGTACTAAGATCCTGCATGCTGTGCGGCGCGGCCAAAAAAAAGAAAAAGAAATTCAAATCTAATGTACATGGTACAGAGGAAACAGCTGACCACATTCCCACCTGAAACAAGCTTTTTTGGGTTTTGTTGTTTCATAATGTATGAAGCACTAAAATACCCTTTCCCTGGATCCTCACCAGTACTTATTATATACATGATTTTTAACTTTTGCCAGTCAGGGAAAAAATGTTATTGTGCTGTTATTTTATACAACTTATTGAATGGAACTTGTTGAATGGAAAAGTCACTTATGAAGCAACATAAGTAAGTAAAAGTGTGTGTGAATATCCATACAGATTTTTAATATAACTAGTGTCCTGATGATGAACATTTAGATTGGTTCAATCTTCCTTCCTCCCTCCCTCCCTCCCTCTCTGCCTTCCTTCCTTCCTTTCTTCCTCTGCCCGCCTCCCCCAGCTCCCTTCCTTCCTATGTTGGGTCTTCGTTGCTGCATGCGGGCTTTCTCTAGTTGTGGCGAGCGGGGGCTACTCTTCATTGCAGTGCATGGGCTTCTCATTGCAGTGGCTTCTCTTGTTGCGGAGCACAGGCTCTAGGTGCTTGGGCTTCAGTAGTTGTGGCACACGGGCTTAGTAGTTGTGGCACACAGGCTTAGTTGCTCCGCAGCATGTGGGACCTTACTGGACCAGGGATCGAACCCGTGTCCCCTGCATTGACAGGTGGACTCTTAACCACTGCGCCACCAGGGAAGTACAGTTCAATTTTTCTTAATTGTATACACTCGTGCCCATCCTTGTACACATGTCGTTGTGCACATATTCCACATCTATAAGAAGTCTGAAATAGTATATACCAAAATTCCAAAAGTGGTTTTCTCGGGAGAGAATTTTGGCAATTTTTATTTCCTTATTTTTGCTTATCTCTTAAGAAAATTCATCAATGAACATCTACTTCTCATATAATTAAAACCAATTTCTTCACTAGAAAAAGAAGAAGAAAACTAAGTGGACCTCAGCTTATCCTTAGGCATAGGCAGTGTGTCTTTTGGCAGGACTTTCTGCTTTCCAAACTACCAACAAATGGTCTTATAATCAGTGTCCTTATTTTTTGACAGTGATATTTGGCCCAGCCTTTTTCAGCAGGTAATCAACTTAATGACTCAGGATGCTCCAGAGTTCTGTTGCCACATTATACATATAAGATGGAATGAATAGGTTCATCTCAAACAAGAGGTGAACTGTGCCATCAGGATGTTTTGGTCTGGATCACTCTGCCCTCATGGCGCAGCACTTTATAATGTTCTGTGTCCTGGAGTCTTCAAGTGTTCACTGATAGGGCTAGAGCCCAGATCTTGTTGCCTTTGAGAAGCTATGAGTCAAAACCCCTTCCCCTCACTGCCCAGTAGATCTTATTCCTAGGATATTTTCTCCTTCCTGAATTAGAATTAGAGATCTTCTGAGAAAAACTCCTGGAGGTTTGTGTATTCTCCAACTTCCCCAGTGTGACTGTCACAACTCCTTTTTTTCAGATAGAATATCTTCCTTAACTCAGTCACCTGTCTAAACTCCAGCTCACAGTTGTCTGTTAGGAGTAGAAGGGTCTTAGAGAAGAGTAGTGAAAAGTAGCATTTTGGGGTTGGATTATGAAAATCTTTAAAAGTATAATGAGTTTGCAGTCTTATAGAGCAGTGGTCCCCAACCTTTTTGGCACCAGGGACCGGTTTCATGGAAGACAATTTTTCCATGGATGGGGTGGGGGGACAATGGGGAATGGTTTCAGGATGATTCAGGAGCATTACATTTTTTAAAAAAAATTAATTTATTTATTTAGATTATGTTGGGTGTTCGTTGCTGCGCATGGGCTTTCTCTAGTTCTGGCGAGCCGGGGCTACTCTTTGTTGTGGTGCGCGGGCTTCTCATTGTGGTGGCTTCTCTTGTTGCGGAGTACAGGCTCTAAGCACATGGGCTCAGTAGTTGTGGCTTGTGGGCTCTAGGGCGCAGGCTCAGTAGTTGTGGCGCACGGGCTTAGTTGCTCCTTGGCATGTGGGATCTTCCTGGACCAGGGCTCGAACCCATGTCCCCTGCATTGGCAGGCGGATTCTTAACCACATTACGTTTATTGTGTACTTTATTTCTATTGTTATTACATTGTAAAACATAATGAAATAATTATACAAGTCACCATAATGCAGAAACAGTGGGAGCCCTGAGCTTGTTTTCCTGCAACTACATGATCCCATCTGGGGGTGACAGGAGACAGTGACACCCGAAGTGTGTTGCTTATGTCTCTGTGGTCTCGTTTTGGTTGCTGTCACTGCAGAAAACCCTGCTTCACAAAGACAGGATGTTGGAAATGGAAGCAGGCTTTTCAGTGCTTTTGTGTCAATCTCAGGATATTCCACCTTGATTTTCATCCAGAATGTATGGATATTTGAAGTTGTCTTAAACACACTTTTAAGGCCACTGTCACTTACGATCTCAAGCAGTTGATCCTCTTCTAGCACAGACAAAGTTAGTTCACCTGGCTTATTCACAAATGGGTCACAGATCCATTCCTTGCCAGTTCGGGGGTCTTTTGTGGTTGGGCAGTAATGCTCAAACTCTTTTGAAAGCTGAGATAGGTGATCATGCACCAGCTGGGAGAAAGAAGGCCCTCGCTCAGTCTCTTTCAAAATCTCTGCTAATGTTTGAAACATGTCAGAAATCCCAGTGTTCACTTGTCGACCCCATAATTCCAGTTTGGCTCTGAATGCCGCCACTTTATCTGTCGACTTGAGCACAGTTGTTCTCCCCTGAAGTGACAGATCGAGTTCGTTGAGCAGGTTGAATATGTCACACAAGTAAGCAAGTTTTGTGACCCATTCTGTGTCAGTGAAATGTGCTGCCAGTGGTGACTGTTTTTCTAAAAGAAATTTCTGGAGCGGCTCTCGTTACCTCAAAAACTCTGGCCAGTGATCTACCTTTAGAAAGCCATCTCACTTCTGTGTATAAGGGAAGACATGGGACTTCCTTGGTAGGCTAGTGGTTAAGAATCCACCTTCCAGGGCTTCCCTGGTGGCGCAGTGGTTGAGAATCAGCCTGCCAATGCAGGGGACATGGGTTCGAGCCCTGGTCTGGGAAGATCCCACATGCCGCGGAGCAACTGGACCCGTGAGCCACAATTACTGAGCCTGTGCATCTGGAGCCTGTGCTCCGCAACGAGAGAGGCCGCTATAGTGAGAGGCCCACGCATTGCGATGAAGAGTGGCCCCCTCTTGCCACAACTAGAGAAAGCCCTTGCACAGAAACGAAGACCCAACACAGCCATAAATAAACAAATTTAAATAAATCATATATTTAAAAAAAAAAGAATCCACCTTCCAATGCAGGGGACGCGGGTTTGCTCCCCAGTCAGGGAACTAAGATCCCACATGCCACAGGGCAACTGAGCCCTTGCACTGTGGATCCCATGTGCCACAACTAGAGAGAAGCCCACACGCCGCAACTAAGACCCAACTCAGCCAAATAAATAAAGAAAAAAATATATATATATTTTTTAAAAAGGAGAAGACGTGTGTGCTCTGCGTCCATCTCCTCACAGAGCTGCACGAACAGATGTGAGTTAAGGGCATGTACTTTAATGTGGTTGATAATTTTAATCACATCCTGCAAAATGTTGTTAAGTTCAGGTGACATTTTTCGGCTAGCCAGCAGTTCTCTGTGGATGACACAGTGCGCAGACTCACATTCAGAAGTGACCTCTTTGACCCGAGTAGTGAAACCAGAAAGCCGTCCAGCCGTGGCAGCCGCCCTGTCCGTGCATATACCGACACAAAATGACCAATTCAGTTTTCCTGACATGTAATTGTTCAAAGACTTGAATAGTTCCGCAGCTGTGGTGCTGGTTGGCAACAAAAGTGCACATAACATATCCTCATGCACAGCTTCCTGAAAAATATATCGCACAAAAACAAGCATTGTTGCCTTGTTGTCAACATCGGTAGACTCATCAACCTGGATTGCATACCGTGGTGACTCATTAATCCTCTCTAACAATTGTGCCTCAATATCCTCTGCTATTTCATCAGTTCGTCTAGTTATGGTGCTAGCTGAAAGAGGAACACGTGTCACCTTTTGAACTGCAGTCTCCTAAAAGTTCATGACAAATGTCCTCAGCAGCAGGCAGGATCAGCTCTTCACCAGTAGTGAAGGGCTTCTTAGCTTTAGCCATGCGGTTAGCCACTGAGAATGATGCTCTCAGTGCAGACACATTTGATGAAGTGGTGGCCTTCAATAATTGCTTCTGTTCTTCGTGTTCATGGTTTTTTTCCTTTGAAAAACTCCAAAGGCTTGTCTTTCAATGCAGGTGCTTGGTCTCCATGTGGCGAAGCAGTTTTGAAGGTTTCGTGGCTTCATTGGATAGCCGGTAGCCACATATTATATAAAGCAGGCTTGGAGAATGTGAATCCCCTGTTGCAATGAACCCATAATTTAAGTAGGACTCTTGGTATTTTCTTTTAAATGTTGCTTTCTTTTTGTTGGCAGTCTTAGAGTCTTCTGCTGTCTCATCACTGGGTCTTTCCCCCTTTCCAAAGAAGCTCTCCAATGACGTTTGTTTTTTTACTCATCCTGGCTAGGGTTAGCTTGTGGGCTTACCAAAACGGTGGCTGAGACAAGTGTGCAGTGTGGGAAAGAGGCACGGATGGAAGTAGATAAATTAATGGGCGGGCCACACGCAGACTAAAACGTGTCGGATTCTGACTTAAAGCCTGCCACTAGGTGCAGCTGTACAATTGATGTACATCAACTCACTTGCCACAATGAAGCCTGCCACCAGATGCTTAATTGTTGCTTGCCACTCACTGATAGGGTTTTGATATGAGTCTGCAAGCAATTGATTTATCATGGTCTCTGTGCAGTCAAACCTCTCTGCTAATGATAATCTATATGTGCCGTTGTTCTCCACTGCTAGCATCACTGCCTCAGCTCCACCTCAGATTATCAGGCATTAGATTCTCATAAGGAGTGCACAACCTAGAGCCCTCACATGCGTAGTTCACAGTAGGGTTCGCTGCTCTGGGAATCTAGTGCTGCAGCTGATCTGAACAGGAGGCGGAGCTCAGGCAGTAATGCGAGCAATGGGGAGCGGCTGTAAATACAGATGAAGCTTCGCTCGCTCCCCCGCTGCTCACCTCCTGCTGTGTGGTCTGGTTCCTAACAGGACACAGACCAGTACCGGTCTGTGGCCCCGGGGTTGGGGACCCCTGTTATAGTGCCATTACGAGCTTTTAAAGTTGAGAAGTGGAGTTTTAGATTCATCTGGTGTGTATGTAGGATGGATCGAAAGGGGAGGGATTGATATTAGGCGGGGGGACCATTTAAGAGGCTATTTTACTGTTTAAGGCAAAATAATTTACAATGCTCTTGGAATCTTAGTGTTTTAAGGAGGAAATAAGCCTACTGATTGGGGAATTAGACTTACTGTTCATCTTCTTTAAGAAGAAAAATGGTTTATTGATAGAATTATTCATTTTAAGTGGTATTTATGCATAAGATAAGTGAGATTAAGAAGAAGTCAAGTTATCTTAAATTAATTCAAGGCTCCATACGTAGATGATTTATATGTTAGTGTGCAGAAGGAACTTGAACTTATGGCATATGTTGATAAACTAGGGAGAATGGAGAATGTTTCAGAAGACTACAGGTGAGCAAAATCTAGACTTTCAAAAGGAGAAAATGGTACATTCTGTGCAGAATGCTAAACTTGATAATCAGTGCCTTATCACAATTCTTCAGTGAATTATTAAAGAAGAGATGTATAAACTTTAAAAAAAAGAGTAGAGGGACTTCCCTGGTGGTCCAGTGGTAGAGAATCCACCTTCCAATGCAGGCGATGCAAGTTCAATCCCTGGTCGGGGAACTAAGATCCCACATCCTGCAGGGCAACTAAGCCCGGGCGCCACAACTACTGAGCCCCCGCACCTCAACTAGAGAGCCTGCGTGCCATAGACTACAGAGCCCACGTGCTCTGGAGCCTGTGCCACAACTAGAGAGAGAAAACCCACACGCCACAACTACAGAGAAGCCTGCACACCACAACTAGAAAGAAGCCCTCATGCCTCAACGAAGAGCCTGCGTGCCACAACTAAGACCCGATGCAGCCAAAAAAAAAAAAGAATAGAGCCCAGGTATAATCCCAGAGCAGCTTGTGAAGGGCACATGATAAAACATTTTATAGTTAATCTGAAAGACTAAAGACAGAGAAATAGCCAGAAAGATTCTGAATAAGTAAAATAATGAGTGGTAACTTTTAGATATTAAAATGTATCATAAATTTTAAATAGTGTATTGGTACCAGAAACAGGCCTAACTAAGTATATGTAATCTTGGTATATGATAAAGGTGGCATTTCAGATTGGTGAGGAATATATAGGTTATAAATTTTCTTAGGACAACTGAGAAAAAAATAAATTCCAATTTTATATCCTCCAAGAAAAAGAAAGACTTAGTTGAATTGAGTATTTAAATATAAACAAAGATACATTGACAATACTTAAACAAAAAAAATATAATTTTTTTTAACTTTTTATTTATTATTGGAATATAGCCGATTAACAATGTTGGGATAGTTTCAGGTGCATAGAAAAGGGACTCAGCCATACATATGCATGTATCCATTCTCCCCTAAATTCCACTCCCATCCAGCCTGCCACATAACACTGAGCAGAGTTCCCTGTGCTGTACAGTAGGTCCTGGTTATCCATTTTAAATATAGCAGTGTGTACATGTCAATCCCAAACTCCCTGACTATCCCTTCCCCACTTCATTCCCCCTGGTAACCATAAGTTCGTTCTCTAAGTCTGTGAGTCTGAAGAAACTATAAATTTTAATATGATCTAGAGTTTTTAATTAATTAATTAATTAGTTAGGCTGTGTTGGGTCTTCGTTGCTGTGCACGGGCTTTCTCTAGTTGCGGTGAGCGGGGGCTACTCTTCATCGCAGTGCACGGGCTTCTTATTGTGGCGGCTTTTTTGCTGTGGAGCACAGCCTCTAGGCACGCAGGCTTCAGTAGTTGTGGCTTGCGGGCTTTAGAGCGCAGGCTCAGTAGTTGTGGCGCAGGGGCTTAGTTGCTCTGCGGCATGTGGGATCCTCCCGGACCGGGGCTCAACCCTGTGTCCCCTGCATGGGCAGGCAGATTCTTAACCATTATGCCAACAGGGAAGTCCCGAAAGAACACTTTAGAAAAAATTGAGTACCTCAACACAAAAATGGGCAAAGGAAGAAATTCGTATGATCATAAAATACATGAAAAATATAAATCCATACTGACAATCAAAGAAATGTGTTTTAGTACAACAATGAAGAATCGAGGAGTTGTGCTTCTTTCTTTGTTTTGACCTATCATATCATATTGGGTAAAAAACAGTTAAAAGAATCATAGGACAGAATTGTTGAGGGATAGGGAACTAGTCTCATGGTGCTGTCAGACTGAAAACTAGTATAGTTTTTCTAGAGGACACCTTGGCAGTTTGTATCAAAAATCTTTTAAAAGTTTGACACCAGGGCTTTCCTGGTGGCGCGGTGGTTGGGAGTCCACCTGCTGATGCAGGGGACACGGTTTCGTGCCCCGGTCCAGGAGGATCCCACATGCCGCGGAGCGGCTGGGCCCGTGAGCCACGGCCACTGGGCCTGCGCGTCCGGAGCCTGTGCTCCGCAACGGGAGAGGCCACGGCAGTGAGAGGTCCGCGTACCGCAAAAAAAAAAAAAAAAAGAGTCTGACATCAGACATTTCACTTTTACAAATTTATGGGGAATGAATGAAACGGGTTCATTGTAGCCTTGGAATGAATGCTACATACATAATGGAAATATATGTAATGGAGCCGTTAGCAATGAAGTAGATCTATATTTATTGATATAGAAAGATGTTTGTGATATGTTAAATGAGTAAAGCAGGTATTCAAACAATCTATACAATATGGTTGTATTTTTTGAAGATGGGATTCCGATTCAGTAATTTTGAGGAAGGTCCTGGAATCTACTTTTAAAAAATTTCTCATTTCCCATTTGGGGACAGATGCTGGCATAAACCACCCTGCATGTTGTAGGCAGACAAACCTCCTCTTTTCCTCTTCCCTTCTCCCTCTTCCTATGTTTAGAAACATAGTGGCTGCATCTTTACTACCAAGTCAAATATGCTTTGGTGGTGTACTCACACTTAAAAGAATTCAGTTTTACACTGGGGAGTAAGAGGGAGAGTGATGGTGTGGTGGGAGGGAGAGCGAGGGTTTTATTTGCTTCATTGCCTTCCCCTCCCCCCAAGTCCCTTCATACCAATTAGCCCTCATCCTCCACTGTCATAGGAAAAGATATTTGTAAAGAAAAATGAGGCAGTTCTTGGCTTTTGATCTCCTAAGGACCTGTTGTTAAGGCAATTAAAGGAGTTCTAGAGGGTTATTTTCTCTCTTGAGTTTTGGCTCTGTTAAAACTTCAGCACACTCTGCCCCACCTGCCCTGGCCCAGCTTTCCTGATGCTCCATTATGTTTCTCTGCCTGGTCCCAACTAGGCCCATCATCTTGTCATCTTTCACCTTTAAGGTGCTCTTTTCTTTCTCCTTGCTTTTGCAAATTGTGTGGAACTCCTCCTTGCCTCTTCTGTCCCACTAATTTATCTCTTTCTTCAGAGTAGCATTCCATTTCTCATCAGTGTTGTAAGCCTTTCTTGAATTCACCAGCATATGTGGCTGAATTTAAGTTCTTTTAACCTTTTTGTCTCTATGACTTCAATTAACTTTCATATGGTGCCCGTGTAATAAAAGGAAGTGTTTTAGTGCCTCCCTGTCTTGCAAATAAACTCTGAGGGTAGCAGTGATGTTTCAGGCCCGTAGAATCAAGCACATTGCTTGAGTTATAGTAAGTACTCAGCAAATACTCGTTGATTGGTTCCCTAATATTTCATTTGAAGAATGACTTAATATTAAAAAACTGCCTCTTTTTTTCTTGTGTTTAGATCACTCAGTCCTTGGTGTTTCTGCTGTTGGCTACACTTTTCAGTGCATTGACTGGTTTGCCGTGGAGTCTTTATAATACTTTTGTGATAGAAGAAAAACATGGTTTCAATCAGCAGGTAAAATAGAGAATGCAAATGTTCTCTCTTGTGCTTTTGTCCTCTGCTGGGAATAATTAAAACGTAATTTGCTATTTTAGAGCATGAATTAATTGAGGGAAAAGGAACTGAAGATACGGTAAAGATCATAGTTTAAGGTCTTGCCATAAACTCTTCTAGCACTAATGTCTAGTGTTTTTTCAGCTAATAACATTTAAATGAGTTTATTTTAAACTATAAAATGCAAGACATTGACTTATTGTCTTAGGCTACCTGTTGTCATGTAGTCTCACTGCCTTTTAATTTTTAAAATTGCTTTAATAATGTATCCTTGCTATTCACTTATTTGTTATTTTAAAAGCAGTTTCTTAGTTTCTCATGATGACCTTTTATTTTTTCAGACTTTGGGGTTCTTCATGAAAGATGCAATCAAGAAGTTTATTGTGACTCAGTGCATTTTATTACCCGTGTCTTCACTTCTACTTTACATTATTAAAATTGGGGGAGACTATTTTTTTATTTATGCCTGGCTGTTCACACTAGTTGTGTCTCTGGTAAGTGAAATCTTTGTTTCGATTTTCTTTTACAAAATGTTCCTTGGTGAGATAACTGTCATTTAATCTTCATTAGCATTTAAATGATTCTTAAGAAGCAGAAGAAATATAAATAGGTGCTCATATAAATTCCCCTTCTGTTTTCTGCTTTTAGCTATAGAAATGGGAGAGTTGACTCTGACCATAGATTTTCTTCTCCTTATACTGGCTCTTATAGATTCTAGAAGCTAGTTGTTAGTTACCTTTAATGATGCAGTTGTCAAGCAGTTTGGGGCTGTGCATTTGTGAGTTGCCACCAGAGTGATGACTAAGTTTGACAATTTGATGACTCTTGACTGAGCTCCAGTGTCTAAAAACCATGGATATTTTGGAGAGAGAATAGATGTAAGCGGGATAAGAAAAAGAAAGCATAAACGTGTCTGCTTTCTCCTGCCCTCCTTCCCCTGCCTTTCCCTTCCTCCTCTCCCCTTTGCCCTTTACCCCTTCTTCTCTGTCCCTTGCCCCCTCCTCCTGCCCCTCCCCCTCACCCTGCCTCTTCCCTTTTCCCCCCTTCTTCCCTCTCTTCCTTCTCCCTCCTTTTTCCTCTCTCCGCTTCCCATTGTCCCTTCTTCACATCTTCTTTTCCTCTTCTCTTTCCGATATTCCAAACTGCTTCACAGCACAAACACTACAACACAATCAAAATGGCCTGTTAACAGCCCCCAGAAAATACGTCCTATCAGCTCTTCAGCTGCACTGATGGTGAGGTTTCTTTTAGTCTGAATTACCATGATGCTTATTGCTTCACCTCCTGCTGGTGGGATCATGACTGGAAAATGGGTGCTAATTGGACTTACAAATATATGTTGTATGGCAAATTGAAGTGACAGGAGAGAGAGCAGAGGAAATGCTCCCAAAATGCTTAAGGAAGTACTGTTTCAACCAGTGTGTATAGTTATGAACTGCAGGTCAGTAATATTAGCAGGCAAACCAAATAATAGCACACAGTCAAGCTCTAGTAGTTCTTTTTTTAGCAAACACTTCAAGTCTATTATGATTACCTTGAAAGACAGAATTCGAAGTTATGATGGGCTCATGAAGTGTCAGAAATCCCCAAGATAGTTTTGAATGGACCATTTGGCTTTTCAGTTATTACCATATAGAGACTATTCATTTTGATTTAATTCATCAAACAGATATTGAATGCTGTACTGGTACTATTTCGGGCTGGGAATACCAGAGCAAATAAGATAAGGTCCCTGTTCTCAGGGCTGGGATCACATAGTTTTAATACTGAATCTGTATAGAGTAGTTTCTCTTTAAGGACATATTCATAGGTTGTTCTCATATTTGCGTTTCAGGTGCTTGTCACCATCTATGCTGATTACATTGCCCCTTTATTTGACAAATTCACACCTCTTCCTGAGGGAAAGCTTAAACAAGAAATTGAAATCATGGCAAAGAGTATTGACTTCCCTTTGACTAAGGTGTATGTTGTTCAAGGTAAGGCTCCCTGGGGTAAGAAGATTTTATTTGAGTGATTTGTTTTATTTGATTAGTTTATTCTTAAAACTTTAATAAAAGAACAAATCAGTTGGTTTGGGGTTTTGTTTGTTTGTTTGTTTTTGTTATTTAAAGATTAGGATTTTACATTTTGGCTTTTGAAGATTTATAAGAATTGATGACATAGTCCAGGGATAGAAACTGGTGGCCTGATGCCAAGTCCTGCTCTTGCCTGCAGCTATGTTTGGTTGGTTTTATTGTTTTTAATTCTGCACCAAGGCCTTTATCACTCCCTGCTATGTCATAATATTAGACTGATTTTTTCACTTCTATTACCTGCCTGGCTCCTATATGTAACTGAGTTGGACTCTTGCTTAGTTTCCATTTGGCAGTGGTTTGGGGGCTCAAAAACAAAACCAATGTTATTGGCTTTGTCTCCACCAAGAAAACTTCCAGTGTTCTGCAGGACTCTGATTTCACCTGCAGATTACCCAAGATTGGTGCCACTTGGTATTTTGGATTAGTTATACTCTGCTTTTCTGATGATTGCTTTTGAAAATTAAACTATCTATCTGTTAGCTTGTGTAAGACTACTAAAGTCTCAAGGAAACCTACAAATGCAAAGAAAAACTGTGTGGTACCATGACTTTCAGAATCTGTAAATTAAAATCCATGTAAATGAATGAGTGTAGTTCTGCCTCTGCCACTTACCAGCTGTGGGATCTTGGACAAGTCACTTTGCATCTCTGGGTTTCAGTTTTGCTTCCTCTGAACTGTGGTCTGGCAAATGCTTTCTGTAAAGGGCTAGACGGTAATTATTTTAGGCTTTGCAGGTCACATGGTCTCTGTTGCAGCTATTCAACTCTGCCATGATAGTACAAAAGCAGCCATAGTAATACATAAAGAAACAAGCATGGCTGTTTTCTAATAAAACTTTATTTATAAAAATAAGTGGCAGGTTTGATTTGACCTGCAAGCCATAGTTTGCCCATTCCTCCTCTAAAGTAAAAATCACCATTGAGAAGTAGCTATGGCAGATGAAGGAGTAGAAACTGAGAAGTAATTGCAGGGTCCAGGAGGACAGAGATGGTCACAACTGGAAAGAATGAATTAACAGCAACGAGAAGAGTATAGAAATCTCAGGCATTTGGCAGCCAACTAAAGGCACAATTAGAACATGTCTATGGGGAAATAGTAGAAAAAGAAGCCAATTCATGCTACTGCTTTGGCCTCTGAGATTACTAGTCTTTTAATAATATTAAACTAGTAGCACAATGATCAGTATAGTAGAACAATCTCTGAGGCGCTTTTACTGAAGGGGCAACCTAAGTTGCCGATCACTTATAATCAGATAACGTGAATGCTAATGCTATGCCAGTAGAGGTAGTCGAGAAGATATGTGATCTATACCATCAGTGCTATATGATTTTAGCTGAAATAGTCAGGGAAGGCTTTATGGAGGGTTATAACATAAGCTGGGACTTTGTGGAAAATCAAGATTTGAGTAGGTGGAGGGTAGCATTTCAGAGGTCAGGCTGTGGAGCCAATAGGTTTGCGTTTAAATTCTAGTTCTAGCACAGATTCCCCGTGTGACTTTGGACAACTTACCTCTGCTAAACAGAAGTTACTCATCTGCAATGCATGTTTCTGTTGTTGTTAATAATGTTGTCAAAAATATTTTGAGTAAATGAATGTTGTTAATAACAATAACAACACACATGATGGATTTGTAAATTGAAAGGAAAAACCGAGTGAAAAACCAAGAGTCTTGCTCTCAGAAAATATCAGATAGTAAGTACTGTGCAGAGAATTAAACTGATGTGAAGTGATAAAGAATGGCTGAGTAGATACTTTCGATTAGGTCATCAGACAAGACATCTCTGAGCAAATGAATTTAAGCTGAGATCTGAAGGAAGGAGCCATCCGTGCCAAGATCAATGGAGAGACCCTCCAGAGCTTTGTATCTTCAAGAAACAGAAAAAAGTCCAGTGTGGCTACCTCATGGCAGGAAAGTGTTATGACATGAAATCTGAGACATAGGCGAGAGTCAGACCACATAGGCCTTTGTAAATCAGAGTAAGGAGCTTGGATTTTATTTTAAGTCTAGGGTTAAAGCTATTGAAGGTTTTAGGCAGGAAAGTGACATGGCCTAGTTTGTAATTTCTACCTATTTTATGTTGCTATATAGAGAATAGACGGTAGGGGAGGCAAGAGTAGAAGCAGGGAGAGCAGTTAGGAGGCCAGTGCTGTTCAGGAGGAGATAATGTGGCTTAGACTAGAATAGTAGTAATTGATGGAGAGAAGTGGATATACTGGGGATGTGTTTTACAGGTAGAGTTGATGGAATTTGCCGGTAGATGACATGTAAAGGAATAAGAGAGAAAGAGGCATCAAAGATAACGACCTAGATTTTTGGACTAAGCAGTTGGATAAAT
This sequence comes from Delphinus delphis, assembly GCF_949987515.2. NCBI lineage: Eukaryota > Metazoa > Chordata > Mammalia > Artiodactyla > Delphinidae > Delphinus > Delphinus delphis. Next base: position 32,310,173 of record NC_082683.1, read on the forward strand.
GGTAGGTTACTGAGATGTGAAAAAACTGGGAGAAGAGCAGGTCTGTGAGGGTTTAAGTTCTGATGGGTGTGTTATATACCTATTGAACATTGTACTAGAGTTCTACAAGCAGTAGTTAGTTGCATGCCAGCCATAGAAACCAACTATAGCTGATTTAACCAGAGAAATTCCTTATTGAAACAATATTTGATAACTCACAAAGTCACCAGGAAAGTTAAATTTACCAAACTTGGGAAGTGGACTCTCCATCGGGAGACCAGGAACTCAGAATCGTCCTGCAGAACCAGTCTGGGGAGGACACTGCTAGTGGCTCCTGATGTTGGAGTCAGCAGTGTGTATCCCTAACATCCCTTCCACTAGCACCTGCAGAATTCATTCCTCACTGCCCTGCTTCTTTATGTAATTAGCTAACTGTTTCAGAGTCCCCAGTGGGTGCATCTGACTGACTGAGCCAGGGCACTGGGCTAGCTGCCAGGAGTGCTTGGGGAAGCAGATAGCTAGCTTTTTAGATTTCTCAAATGAGAAGCAGTCTCTCACAAGACTTGCATGATGTGAAATTCCCTAAACTCTGCAAGGGAATTCTAATACTGGTCAGGGAAAAAACTATGCTTGAGAATATAAACAACAGATAGGCACTTTAGCCATCCATGTGGAGATGTAGGCCTGTCAAATAAGCAGCTACATATATAAATCCAGAGTTCTAGGGAGAGGTCAGGTCTAGAAATAGTGATATGGAAGTACCTGTATCTGGCATGTAGATACCTCCTTGGATGAGGGCACTTAGAGAAGAGAACGGGGCTCAGGTCAGAGTCAGCAGAGGAGGAAGAGCCAGCAAAGGAGGCTGAAGAAGAGAGACCACTGAGGTAGGAAGAAAACCAGGAGAAGATGGTGTTTCTCTTGAGATAGGAGAGGAAAGTGTTTCAAGGAGGGAGTGGTCAACGGTATCAAATGCTGCCAAGAAGTTGATTAAGATAAGACATCACAAACGAAAGATGAAGAGACAGCTGGCCATGCCTTACAATCTCATAGAACGTTTTGGTTTTCAGAGTTCCCAAATACATTACTTCATACCTCAAGTGGTACGATAAATCCATTCAGTAAACAAGCATTATTGAATAAATACTACATGCAAGGCATAGTGGTACAAAAAGCTTATGGTCTAGTGCAGGGACTCTTAAAACTTCAGTGAATATAAGAATTCCCTGGAGAGTTTGTTTAAAGATTCCTCGGCTCCATTCTCAGATATTGGGTGTTTCTAGTATTTACGTCTAACAAGTACCCGTAGGTGATTTTGGTGTAGGCATTCTTTGGGCCACACTTTGAGATACTTAGACCAGTGGGAGATACTAAGACATTCATTTTGTTTTATTTATCTGCCTACTTCCATAGGTAACTTCAGGTAGCTTCTAAGAAATATTTTTAAATTAATTTAAAAATTAGAATCAGAGAAGATAGAAATGAGATAGAAGTATAAGACCTAGATACCCAGCTTTCCAGATCCTAAGGTCCTATATTATTGATAAAATTGGACCACATATTTGGCTCTTAACTTCCAGGCAACCAAACCAAAAAAGTCCTCTCCTCATATCATAAATGGGAAAATAAAGCTTAAAGAAATTAAGAAAGTTTCTTACATTTACACAACTAATACATGGCAGAGCCAAGATTTGAACCTAAAGTCATTCTTAACCACTAAATTCACTGCACATGCTAGAACATAAAATATAAAGAAAATAAAGTATAGAAAATAAAGAAAATTATGAAGAAGAAGATAAAAATCAACCATAGTTCAGCTACTGTTAGCCACTGTTAAAAATTTAGGGGTTTTTTTTTCAGTCTTTTTAAGATAGTTTTAATTTTTTCTGATTAAATAAGTATACTGACTTTAAAAGCCTTGGAACAGAGCAAAGTGTAAGGGAGGGAACAAAAATCCATATTTCTAGAAGCCAGTGATAAACACTTCAATATTTTAATGTATTTCTTAATAGGTTTGTGTTTCTGCTTTTCTATTTACATGTACATTTTTTCATGACAATAATGGAATTTTATATACATGAAGTTTTACATCCTTTTCAGTTATGTTGGTGAGCTTTTTCCTATCTTGTTAAAATATTTCAAAAGTATACTTTTTATCTGGCTGCTTAAAATTCCATTTCATAGCTTTACCATAATTTAATCATTCCATGACTGTTGGATATTTAGGCTTTATTTATTTACTTATTGCTATAAAGCTGCAATGAGCATAAATATTTGTTGTCAAGACTGCAAAGAAACAGGCACTTTCCACTGCTGGTGGTGATTTATGTTGATATAATATTCTTCAGGTGTTAAACAATTTGAAAATGTTAATGTCCTTTCCAGTAATTCAGTTTCTAGGCGTCTCTCCAAAAAACCCCATACTTTTTAATTATTTTCCATGCTTTGAACTGTCTTTTCCTTAGGATCTAAACGCTCTTCCCACAGCAATGCTTATTTTTATGGCTTCTTCAAGAACAAGCGAATAGTTTTGTTTGACACTCTACTAGAAGAGTATTCTGTACTAAACAAAGACATCCAGGAGGAGTCTGGCATGGAACCCTGCAATGATGGAGAAGGGGACAGTGAAGAAATAAAAGCTAAAGTTAAAGTGAGTTCTTCTCTTCCTAAGAGACCCTGGCTTAGTTTTTATGAACAGTTCCTGTGACAACTCAAAATAACATTAATTTCTATGTAGTGAGTGTTGAATTCAGGGAGACTATCAAATAAAAACACACTGGCCCCTTTATAACTGTGGTATTTGGGAGAGATTATCACTATCGTTACATGCTAACTACCTTGCAAGCTTTCACAGAATGTACACAAGTATAAGGTAGGAAAATTCTTATGATTATAAGCTGTCTTTAAAACACGGACTTTATATATAATTCCTGACATGTTTATGATTGAAGAATTCCCACAGGCAAGATAAAAAGGTGATAAACATCTCATTTTTAGCTTCATTGAGATATAGTAACTATAGGCTTTGGCAGTGGAGAGACTTGAATTTGAATCCTGGTTCTGTCATTTAGTAGCTGTGCATTCTTGGGTATACTATGTAACTTGGTCAGTTTTCTTTTGTTTGTTTAACAAATATTTATGAAATGTAAACTCTGTGCTGAGATACTTTCCTTGGCACTAGGAATACAAAAATAAAGAGGCAAACCTTGCTCTTAAGGAGTTTATAGTCTAAAGGGGAGAAAGTCATACAAGCACAGTACAATATGGTAGTTGCTGCATTGAAGCTGTAAATACTGGATGCAGTGAGAGCACAAGAGAAGACGTTTGTTAAATCTGACCTTTTAGTCTGAGAAAGCTTTTTCTGAATCTTCTCCTGGATGAGGTCAGCTAATGCTGACTAGCAAAATCTAAAGTATACCAAGACTAAATGGGGAGGGGAAACACTGATAAGAAAACAGTACATATTTCATCAGAAACAGTCTCCAGTAGTTGTGTGTGTGATGGAATGTGCCATTGGCTTTGGTGTCATTCAGAGATGATTTGGGATCTGTGTAACTCTGGGCAAGTAACTTAAGCTCTCTAAATCTTTGAGTTCTTAACTGAAAGACAATGCCATCAGGGTTTCTCATCTTGGCACTATTGACATCTTGGACCGGGCAATTTTTCATCATGGAAGGCTATCTTGTGCATCATAAGATGTTGAGCAGCATCTCTGGCCTCTCCCTTTAGATGCCAGTATCAATCCCTCCTTTCCCAACAACTGTGACAATGAAAAATGTCACTGGACGTTGCCAGATGTCCGCAGGGTTGGGGGGTGCTGGAAGGAGGGGGCAAGATCACTCCTAGTTGAAAAACACTGGGATAAAGATGCCTACCTTTTAGGGTTGTTAAGATTAAATGAAATAATATATGTGAATAACCTTGTACTCTGTGTACTTTAAGTACCAGAAAATAACTTTTATCACTGAGCATCTCTTTTGACTCTAAAGAGATGGTCTAATAGAGTGCCTAGCCTGTTATAAATATGTAGATGGAACAAAATTCTGTGAAGGGGTTAAACAGTATTGGGTGAAGGTTAACTCCTTTGATTATATTTATTTTTAAGTGGGTTTATCAGATTTCCCCGGCGGTCCAGTGGTTAAGACTCCACGCTCCAAATGCAGGGTGCATGGGTTCGATCCCTGGTTGGGGAGCTAAGACCCCACATGCCGCATGGTGGGGCCAAAAAAAAAAGGGAAACAAGTGGGTTTATCCTGTCCAGATATTGTAATAAAAGTCATTTTGGTCTGACCAAGAGTCATAGGATTTTAAGCTAGGAAGAGCTCTTAAGGTCATCTTATAGACAGGAAAACTGAAGTCCAAAAAGAGTAACCAGGTGACAACAGTGGCGAATCATACAAGTTCAGCAAGTCAACCTGCTGAAGAGGTATCCACATGCAGGGTGGATTACTTTATAGCCAAACCTGGGTGTTAGATAGTGGTCTGCTGATTTCAGTAATGAAATAACTGACCTTTAGTATCTGTGAGAACAGTATTCTTTGGCTTAAATCTTAGAAAAGATTAGTCTTTTGAACCACGTTGAATGGAGTTTGAGTTATTTTGTTGGCTTCTTGAAGAGTAGCTGCAAATATTTTAGCATCTATGTATAAGTTACATAGTCCTACCCTAGAGAACCTGTAGTAGAGGAGAGTAGATATGTATACAAATAGCTCATAGTTTAAGGCAGAGGGTGGTAAGTGAGTGGCTGAAATAGTGTGGCTTTTAGAAATTAAGAAATTAATGCAGATGCTAATGGTCAGACAGGTTTCTTAAAAGAGAGGATATCTGAACTAGGCAAAATTTTGACTTGGGGATGGAGCTTTTCAGGTTGAAGATATGGAATGAATAAAGCTATAAAGACAACTACACAATGGCTATTCTGAGACTAATGAATAAACGGATTCTTGTAGAAGGGGATAGAAAGGTAGGCCAGGACGAGTTTGTAAAGTACTTCTTCCTGAAGACATTGAGTGGTTGTTTTCAGTGGCCTGGAAAGTTTGGATTGATTTGGGTAGAGGCCAAAGCTTGTTTTAGGAAGTTTAAAATTTGGTGGCAACATATATGATAGAGCAAAGATTAGAGGCAAGGGGGACTTCTAGGGGCCTATTGCATCAAGATAACCAAGATAAGCATGAAATAAGGGCCTACACTAGAGTGAGAGGTGAGAGTAAGTGTGGAGTCATAATAAAAGATGGATTTAAAGTACTTGGGTGATTGCTATTATGGGGAGTAAAGGAGGAAATCAAAGATTGACGCAGAACGCCAGTGCATGTACCACAGGTGAGGTGATTTTAGGTAGTATATCAGTATTTGAAATTTGAATGGCTATATGTGTATTAATGTATATTAGGAAAAAGATAAAACTAGCTTATCATGATTTCATGAAAATTGTCATTTAGGATAAGGTTAAGTTTTAAAAAGTGAATTGATTTTTTTAAAAGATATTAAATAATCACACAGAGAATACACAGGTGTGGCAGAAGTTTAGGAAATAGTGGTTTGTTCAGCACCTGCTACTGAACACCTACTATGTACAACACAGTGGGGGATGCAAAAATGGTTTTAAGTCTGGATCACATAGAAAGGATGAAGTGTTTCATTTTGAACAGAAGAAAACTAAAGTTATCTGAAATCCCTCCTCTTAGAGATAACTACTATTAACATTTTGATGAATATCTCCATACTGGCTATTCACATTTTATAAGATGACTAGGAAACTTACTCTCTGCAGTTTTATCCTTCAGAAGACAAATTCGATCATTGGAACAACCTGTCTCAAAAGCAGTTTAAGTAAAAGGAAAACTTTTAATATATAAAAGCTGTACTTTTATAGAAGAAAACAAGTATTTCCCCAGCAAGTGCTAGGGTCATGTGAAAGTATTCCCAGTTGATAAGTATAGTAGAGGACAAGATCCAGAGATGTGGGTTTGGCTTTTACCCACTACTTATTAGCAAGATGGTCTTAAGACATTTTAACTTCTTGGTGTCCTTTATCTCTAAAATGAAGATATTACTTCCCATCTTGTGCAGCTTGGTGTTGTGAGGATCAAATGAATCAGCATATGAATTTTATGAAAAGTGCTATAGAAAAGTGAAAGATATGTGGTACTTATTTTTGTTATTGTATGTGAAAGTTGCATGGGAAGAAAAGAAAATCCAGTTTTGTCTAAGAATCTACCACCAATAAACAAGTCTCCTTTCTGCAGAAAGTGACCCTTATTTAAGCTCTTTTCATTCCATATCTTTGAATGTGACTCCATGCAGTTCTGAATAGCTTCCTAAACCCAGACATCAAACCAAGAGACAAGAGCCTATGTTATCTAATAGAGACCTGCTTGTTTTATAAAAGAATTAATTCATAGTTCATACTGGGAGGCAGGTAACTAGTGAAACTAGAAGCCTAAAGACTGTGTACTTTATATAAAATGATGATAATGATAGCTGCCTTGTAGTAGTGGAGATTAACAAACTGTATGTAAAATATCTAATAATACAGTGTCTAGTACATAGACCATTTAATGAGTGGGAGCTGTTATCATTATTATTAAACAAAGCAGCCTATTTTGCTTATTATTAAACTAATAGACAAATTAGAAAACATGAATAATCCAACTAACCGTAAACATCTTACTATATATATTTCTAATCTTTTTAAATCATCATTTTTTAAAATCATTCTCCTCGGGACTTCCCTGATGGCACAGTGGTTAGAATCTGCCTACCAATGCAGGGGACACGGGTTTGAGCCCTGGTCTGGGAAGGTCCCACGGGAAGGTCCCACATGTCGTGGAGCAACTAAGCCCATGTACCACAACTACCGAGCCTGTGCTCTAGAGCCCACGTACCACAACTACTGAAGCCTGCGCACCTAGAGCCTGTGCTCCGCAAAAAGAGAAACCACTGCAATGAGAAGCTCGCATGCTGCAACGAAGAGTAGCCCCCGCTCGCGGCAACTAGAGAAAGCCTGCACACAGCAACGAAGACCCAAAGCAGCCAAAAATAAATAAAAAAATAAATTAGTTAATTAATAAAATAAAATCATTCTCCTCTTATTGGGTGTATGGGTTGTTTCCAGTTTTTTGCTGTTAAAACTATTCTTGCAATGAATATTTTTGTATATAAATCTTCAGTTGCACCTCTTTATTTCCCCCTTAGAATACATGTCCATTAATTGGTGCTTTGTTCGTTATTCCCTCTTGATGGCCATTCCCTGAAGGTACAGGTACACATGTCTCTTAGCCATTTAAGAAACTAGGCTAGTTATCTCATTCTTCACTTTCTCTACCAAATGTATTCTGACGTAAATACTGATGTTTAAAAGGAAAAGAGATAATAAATGTAAATGCTATCTTGCCAGTCATTTTAATCTGTCCCTCTACCCAGCCTCATTTTGAAGTGGTCATTTTCCTTCAAAATGAGGAATTGGTGAAGGAGTGGAAAAGTGGTAGAATATCTAGATTCCAGTATCTTGCTGCCTGTGTTTCCATTAGGTTGCATTTTTCTAAGGTCTATAAAACAAAATAAATTCCCTTTTTGTCTATTTTTTTTTTTGTACGTCACTCTTTTAAGTAGCTGGAGTTTATTTCAAAACCGTTAGCCTTCACTTTCTAGGGTATATATTGTGTAATTGTTGCGGGATAGATATGTGTCCCATAGATGAAGCTTTTTTATTATTTTGTTTATTTTTTTAAAAACAAGAATATTTTTTAAATATTTATTTTTAAATAACAACATACTTTATTTTTTTAATTAATTAGTTAATTAATTTTTGGCTGCGTTGGGTCTTAGTTGCTGCGCGCAGGCTTTCTCTAGTTGCAGTCAGCAGTAGCTACTCTTCATTGCAGTGTGTGGGCTTCTCATTGAGGTGGCTTCTCTCGTTGGGAGCACCGGCTCTAGGCACGCGGGCTTCAGTAGTTGTGGCTTGCGGGCTCTAGGGCACAGGCTCAGTAGTTGTGGCGCAGGGGCTTAGTTTCTCTATGGCATGTGGGATCTTCCCGGACCAGGGCTCGAACCCGTGTCCCTGCATTGACAGGCGGATTCTTAACCACTGAGCCACCAGGGAAGTCCCGAAAAATATTTACTTTTTAACTTTTTTATTTTGGCTGCTCCAGGTCTTAGTTGCGTCATGCGGGCTTCTTAGTTGCGGCATGCAAACTCTTAGTTGTGGCATGCGTGTGGCATCTAGTTCCCTGACCAAGAATTGAACCCGGGCCTGCTGCACTGGGAGCATGGAGTCTTATCCACTGCACTACCAGGGAAGTCCCTGATGTGGACCATTTTTAAAAAATCTTTATTGAATTTGTTACAATATTGCTTCTGTTTTATGTTTTGGTTAAGTGTGCAGTTCAGTGGTTTTTAGTATATAATGTGCAACCATCACCATATCACATTCATCCTTTTACTTTTAACCTTACAGTTTTTATATTTTAGATGTCTCATACATAGATAGACTTTGTTGTTACGGTTGCTTTTAAATCCAATCTAACACTCACTGTCTTTTTTTTTTGACAAGCTTTATTTATTCATGTATATTGTGATTACTGATATATTTGGAATTATTTTTACCATATTATTTTATGCCTTTTTTCCCCTCTATCCTTTTCATATCACCCCCACCTCCACCCCAAACATATACACACACATCCTCCTCTTGCTTTATTTTTAGAACTTATTGAAGGTTTTTAAAAAATGATATTTGGGTTGTCATTAATGTTTCAAGGTTCATATATGACTATTCTTTTAATGGTTGCTGTTAAAAATAAATCATGCCCATATAACCTAAAATCTTAATATATACAGTATCTTCACTGCTTCCTGAACAATCCAGGAACCTTAAATAAACACTTTGATCTAATTATACCCCCTTCATATTATATTTTAGTTTTATCTTGTTTATTTTTTACCCCTAAAATTAGCATTATTATTATTTTATACAGTCATTATTTAAGTTTACCTATGTGCTTACCTGTGTCTTTGCTTACCATTCCGTATTCATCTCACACCTTCCTTTTAGAAATTACCTTGCTTCTTCCAGAGTATATGCTTTAGAAGTTTCTTTGGAAAGTTGTTTTTGTTTTATTTATTTATTTATTTATTTATTTACTTACTTACTTATTGGCTGCGTTAGGTCTTCATTGCTGCGCGTGGGCTTTCTCTAGTTGCGGCGAGCGGGGGCTACTCTCCGTTGTGGTGTGCGGCCTTCTCATTGCAGTGGCTTCTCTTGTTGTGGAGCACAGGCTCTAGGTGCATGGGCTTCAGTAGTTGTGGCACGCAGGCTCAGTAGTTGTGGCTCGCAGGTCCTAGAGCGCAGGCTCTGTAGTTGTGACGCACTGGCTTAGTAGCTCCGCGGCATGTGGGATCTTCCCCGACCAGGGCTTGAACCCATGTCCCCTGCATTGGCAGGCGGATTTTTAACCACTGTGCCACCAGGGAAGTTGTCCCTGTTTTTGTTTTTATATCACTCTCATTCTAGATATCAATTCAAGATTGACCGCTATTTATCCTAGCATCCTAATATTTGTTTATTTTTTTCTATTCTGTTCTGATTTCCTTTGTTCCTGTTGAAAAAGTCAGCTCTGTGAGAATTCCCTGGTGGTCCAGTGCTTAGGACTCTGTGCTTCCCCTGCAGGGGCCATGGGTTCGATCCCTGGTCGGGGAACTAAGGTCCTGCCTGCAGCATGGCCAAAAAAAAATTCTTCTCTGAGCTTATTGGGTTTTTTTTGTTTGTTTTGGTTTTTTTTTTTTTAGTTCTTTCTGGTTATTCTTAAGATTTCTCTTCGATTTTCGTGTTGTGAAAGTATGGACTTCTTTATCCCAGTCCTGTTTGGGATATACTGTGGTTCCTAAATCTAGGGACTCATGTCTTTCCTGAAGTTTAAAAAATTCTTTGCCATTATCTAAAGTATTCCTTCTTTCCCGTTCTCCCTAGTCTATCTTTCTGGAATTCCAATTAGATGAATGTTATACCATCTCATTCTGTCTCCCATGGGTGCTAACCGCTCTTCTATATTTGTCTCTTGGAGCTGCATTCTGTAATTTTTCAGCTCTACACTCCAGTTCATGGATTCTTCCTTTAGCTATATTTAATCTGTTCTTTAACCAGTCCATTGTGTTTTAAAGTTCTAATTGGTTCTTTTTCAAATCAGTCATTTCTGGTAGTCTCTTATTCCTTCCTCATGTTTTTAGTTCCCTTGTTTGTATAAAACATGCTTCTTTTTATTCTGTATCTGATAATTCCAGTATCTGAAGTCTTAAGGAGCTAATACAGCTAGCTCCATATTGTTTCTGCTAACTCTTACTCATTGTGGCTTGTTTTCTGAAGTATTTGGTAATTTTTATTGTGAGTTCATAATAGGTCAATGATCTTAATCTTCGGGAATCTTGAAGTGTCTGAGTTTAGGGTACATTCCTCAATAGAGGATTTGTATTTGCTTCTATCAGTTGGCCCCAGTGCTACCAAGCCAGAAGCACTTTAATATCTCATCTTGGGGTTTTCTGGACCATGCAGATAATGTTTTTGAATTTTAATGGAGACTTTTCTTTTTTTTCCACTTTAGATGAGCTTGACACAGTTGGGCTACTTCACCAGCATTTTTTTTTTTTTTTCTGGCTCACTCTTTGACTCAGAGTATACCCCTTCATGGGATTAGGCAAGGGATGTTAATTTCAACTCCTCACCTTTGGCTTTTTCTTACTTTAAAATAAACTAAACTGTATGTTTAAAGATATTTGTTTTACCTTATTAAGCAGGTTTTTTTTTTAAAAGATATTGGGGATAGGAGTTTATTAATTAATTAATATATTTTTGCTGTGTTGCGTCTTCGTTTCTGTGCAAGGGCTTTCTCTAGTTGTGGCAAGCGGGGGCCACTCTTCATCGTGGTTATTAAGCATTTTTAGATGTTTTTCAGAGTATGTGTGTGTTGGTGAGTGAATGTGGGTATGCACATGTGAGAGTGTGTGTATAAGATTAAATTGTTCATTGTGTCTTGGCACTATTTAAATTTAATCTGGAAAGTTTATAAACAGTGAGAATTTTATTTGGCTTTGTAAACATTATATTTTATCATTCATATGACCACCTACCATTTAGGTTTAGTTATTTTATTTAATTAATTTATTTTTATGCGGCGTGCAGGAACTTAGTTCCCAGACCAGGGATCGAACCTGTGCCCCCTGCAGTGGAAGCATGGAGTCCTAACCACTGGACCACCAGGGAATTCCCTATGTTTAGTTATTTTAAAACCAGTACTATAATAATATGCAAATGATTACATATCTGTTGACTAAAAAATTGTTTATTAGATAAATGTTGAATAATTTACTTTTATAGTTATAGCTGTGTGAAAGTTGAAAGCACAGGTCTCTGGCATCAGACTACTTGGCTTCACATCCCAGGTTTTCTGTTTATTGGCTGTGTGGCCATAGGAAAATTAGTTAATTTCTCTGTACCTAGATTTTCTCATCTTTATATTTTTATTTTTTTAATTAATTTTTATTAATTAATTGCTTTACAATGTTGTGTTAGCCGCCACTGCACAAGAAAATGAATCAGCCATACACATACAGATATCCCCTCCCTTTTGGACCTCCCTCCCATTTAGGTTACCACAGTGCATTAGGTAGAGTTCCCTATGCTATACAGTATGTTCCCATCAGTTGTCTAGATTTTCTCATCTTTAAAGGGCAGTAATAAGTGTACTTATCTAATATGGTGATTATGATGTATAAATGAGTTATAATACAGTATTTAGCACAGAGGACCTGGTACATAGTCACTGTTTAATAAATGTTAGCAACTTTGTTGTTACTTTTTTAATCTTTCCTGGCCTATTCTTCATATGTGTTGAAGGAAAAAAAAATATGTATGCATGTGTATGTATATATTTTTGTGTGTATATGTGTGTGTGTGTATTTACATATATATTTGTAATGTTGGTTTAAGAGGCTATCATAAAGTTAGGGAAGCAGAACTCCAATAAATTTTAACATTAAATTTTACTTTATTAAAGTAACACAAACATACTGTTTAGAAGTTCAGAGTACAAAAAAAGCATATAATAAAATATAGCAGTTTCATGTTTCTCGCTTCTCTGTGCTGCTCACGTGCTGCCAGGGCCCTTTCCCCACAGACTGCAACTCTTTTAGCTTCTTCTGACATTTACACATATCATTTTCTATATTGTATGTGTACTATTATTTATTGACCCTATCTCTTTTTTTTTTTTTTTCCTGCACCGCATGGCATGTGACATCTTAGTTTCCCCAGCCAGGGATCCACCCCGCGCCCCCTGCAGTGGAAGCACAGAGTCTTAACCACTGGGCCGCCAGCGAAGTCCCTGACACTATTATCTCTTGACTTTCACTTACGGTAGATGAGGATTTAGCTCTTGTCCTAACATCCGCTCTGCTCCTCCCTTCCCTCAATTCTTCCAATATAGTCCTGTTACAGTTCTTGGTTTAATCAGTATCAAAACATTTTTGTAAACATTATTGTAAAACAGTGTTGTACCTATTCACTGCTGAGCATGCCTTACCTTTTTTCCCTCTTGCTTAATAATTGCTTTTTTTTTAAGTGTGCTTAGTTTTCCTTTTATCTTTTTGCTAATTCTTCTCACAACTTCTGCTGTCCTTCAGTATAATTTCCTACAAGTTTAATTGCATCATTAACCTTATTAGTTTTAGTCCCCCTCATCCCTGCCACACCCCAAAAGAGATCTCTATTTTCTTTCTTTGGGGTGGTTTCTCTGAAGCCCTGCTCTTCAGTTCTCATACTGGACTTCCCTTGTGCTCATCCTTGATTCCAAGTTGATTTGCTGTGTTCTCTTGATAGTGTACATCCTCTACTAGTTTCATCAGGTTAAAAAGATGGTATGGTGACTGAGAGTGTGATCATGGCAGCCCTTAACAGATTTTCTTTCGAGTCACACTGTTCAAATCTGGATGGGTTACGCTCTCTAGCTGGTGTATAGATGTCATTCTGGGGTTGCCCTTTACCATTAGAGATTTCCTTCACTTCTCTCCTACATTGGGTCTCCTGTGTTCTGTATTCCATGACTTTTTGTTCCTTAATTTACTCCTTCATTTTGGTAAAGAACATCCTCAATCCAGTACCTTCCTGAGAAAGACTGCATAGTAAAGTTTTTGAGTCCTGGCATCAAAATGCCTTCACTTTTCTGTCACATTCTTTTCTGTCACTTTGACTGGGGTTTAGATTTCTAGATTGGAAATACTTTTCCTTCAAGATCGTGAAGGCATTGTTCCATCGTCTTTTTTTTTTAATTGCTTTATTTTAAAAAATTAATTAATTAATTTTTTGGCCGCACCACACAGCTTGTGGGATCTCAGTTCCCCTACCAGGGATAGAACTTGGGCTGCAACAGTGAAAGCCCGGAATCCTAACCATTAGGCCACCAGGGAACTCTCTCCATTGTCTTCTTGATTTCAACATTGCTGGTGAGGTGTCTGAAACCATTCAGTTTACTTATCCTTAGTATGTTACCTTAATTTTTATGCTTCTAGGAAATTGTTGGCTCCTTTCTCTGTGTTCTGAAATTTCACATGCCTTGGTGTGAGCCTTGTTTTTAAATTGAAGTATAGTTGATTTGCAATATTATATTAGTTTCTAATGGACAACATAGTGGGTCTGTTTTTACCCATTGTGCTGGGTATGCATTGGGCCCTTTTAATTTGGAAGTTGAGGTTCTTTGGTACTAGGAAACTTTCTGGAATTGTTTTGTTGATGATTTTCTCCTCTCCATTTTTTTATTCTCTCTTTTCAGAGTTCCTATTATTTGAATGTTGGCTTCCTTATATTGAACTTTCTTAGCTTTTCTCTCCTGCTTTTCCATTTCTTTATTTCTTCTATTTTCTGGGAGATTCCATCATCTCCCAACCTTTTTCTTTTTTAAATAAATTTATTTATTTATTTTTGGCTGCATTGGGTCTTCCTTGCTGTGCGTGGGCTTCTCATTGTGGTGGCTTCTCTTGCTGCGGAGCACGGGCTCTAGGCGCGTGGGCTCAGTAGTTGTGGCTCGCGGGCTCTAGAGTGTAGACTCATTAGTTGTGGCGCAAAGGCTTAGTTGCTCCACAGCATGTGAAATCTTCCCAGACTAGGGCTCGAATCCGTGTCCCTTGCATTGGCAGGCGGATTCTTAACCACTGTGCCACCAGGGAAGTCCTTCCAATCATTCTATTAAGCTTTAATTTCCAAGATTTATTTTTCTCTGAATTTCCCATTTTTACACTATCCTCTGTTTTTCCACGAATATAATATCTTATCTCTGAATTTTCTCCTTCTATAATTTCTGTTTCTTCCATACTGCATTTTTTTCTGTATCTGGTCTTCCATCTTAACAGCTTACTTACCTTGTATACCTGATAATCCTTGTTCGTGTACTCCTTAGTAAAGGAATGGGACTGAAAACCTGATTGGAATCTCTGAGCCTGTAGATAAGGCTTATCAACTTTGAGCTTCACTGTAGCTTGGCTTGGATGTGCTTGTAGTTGAGGAATACCTGCTGTTAGTATCTTCAGGTCTTTCCTGGTAGAATGGTCAGTTCCCAGGGAGTACTCTTCTAGTCTTTTGCCTGGTGGGTAGTTATCTGGGAGCCAGGTATGGGGAGAGGACTAGTTTGGGAGAGGGTTCAGTGTACCATACCATTAGGTAAGCAAACACATGGTCTGTTGCTAGTGTACCCAGGCCCTCAACTATGTCGAACTCCCAGTTGAAGTGTCCTATTCTTTTGCCCTATCCAGGGAGAATGAGCTTTCAGGCTTTTGCCAGAACGAGGAGGAGCACTTGCCTTTTGGTGTGGAGTTGGAGAAGAAATCTGGAGCTTTAACCATTTCTCACACAGCTCTCAATTCTTATTTCAGCCACCACCTCCTGTTCCCCAGTTCCAGAATTACCTGGTACTGTTAGTTCTCGAGCCCTTTAAAGACTGTCAGTGTTACTCAGTGTTCTCAGCCAGTGTAAATCAGGCTGGTTCTCTTTTCTCCACTGCTAGCTTATGATGTAACTTCCTTTGGCCTGCCTAGTCTATTATCATTTGTCTGTCTGCTTTCCTGCTTCCAAAATGTTGTTGCTCTTGCCACCTCACCTGTTTTCCCTATCCTTGTGGGTTTATATCTTAAAAAAAAACAACTCTTGATTGTAGTTTTACTGGAGTTTTTAGAGGGAATAAAATTAGATGTGAATGTTCCCTCTGCCATCTTAGCTTGGAAGTCTCAGTTTTTTAAAGAGCATTTCCTGGTGTTTTTGGGGGTCATAAGTGACATGTCCTTATTAGCAGATAATTTGGAAAATAGGAAAGATATGAAATAAACATCACTGTAATTCTACCATATAGAAAAACTATTGTTGACATTTCGATATACTTTCAGTCTGTTTTCTATATTTGTGTATTTTTACATACACATTTGCATTTTTTCATAATTGGAATCATACTATATATTTTTAGTTTTGTTTCCTGCTTTCTTCACCTAATGAGCCATTTTCCCATGTCAGAACATAATCTTTGAAAACATCTAGTGGATAGTCATCTAGTGGATGTATAACATAAATGTTATTTGGCACTATCATGAGCAGTTTCCCATGTTGCAACATAATCTTTGAAAGCAAAATTTCTAATGGGTTTATAATATGGCTGTCACATGACTGTGTCATGATTTATTTAACTATTGTCCTATTGATAAAGATTTATATTTTTTTTAATCTAAAGTAGACTCATGAAGTCAGAATATGTCTGTCTTGTTCATGATTCTGTGTTCAAGCTTAACCCGGTGTTTAATGTGGAGTGGTTCAGGGAATGTTTTGTTAAGTGAATGAACAGTTCTGCACAAAAGTCCGATTGTTTTCTTAAGTTAGAATCTAAGAAGGTCTCTTTCTGGGTTAAAAGGTATAAACTTTTTGAAGTTTGTTGATAATTTATTTTCAATTTGTTCTTCGATTCAGAATAAGAAACAAGGATGTAAAAATGAGGAAGTGCTTGCTGTGCTAGGCCATGAACTGGGGCACTGGAAGTTGGGACACACAGTCAAAAATATCATTATTAGCCAGGTAAGTTTGGAGTGACAGTTCTCTTTTTATGACAGGATAGTCAAATCATAAATATAGCAGGCATGAGAGTTCATATAGTAGAGAGGTTAATACAGACTCTGTAGCCAGGCTTCACATCACGGCTCCCTGACTTGCTACCTGTGTGACCTCAGGCAAGTTCCTGAGCCTCTCTCTGCCTCCATTCCCTTATTGAGTGATGATATCTCATAGGACTGATGTAACAATTAAATGAGTTAATATACATAAAGAATTTGGAGTAGTACCTGGAATATGGTAAGTACTATAGAATATTTATTGTTGTTATCATCATCGTCATCGTCACCACCTCCTGAGTCACTCAGCTAAGGAGCTGTGAAGATCAAAAGGAGTGGGCCCAGATAACTTGGGTATTAAAATACTTTTTTTTTTTTTTTTTTTTTTGCGGTACGTGGGCCTCTGACTGTTGCGGCCTCTCCCGTTGCGGAGCACAGGCTCCAGACGCGCAGGCTCAGCGGCCATGGCTCACGGGCCCAGCCGCTCCGCGGCATGTGGGATCTTCCTGACCGGGGCACGAACCTGTGTCCCCTGCATCGGCAGGTGGACTCTCAACCACTGCGCCACCGGGGAAGCCCTAAAATACTTTTTAAAGAACATTTTTTCTCTTTTAAAAAAGTCATTATAGGGGCTTCCCTGGAGCGGAAAAAAGTCATTCTATACCCATAGAAAAAAAATTGGAAAAGGTAGTAAATATAAAGCACATAATAGTTTCTGTAATATTCCTCTTCTGGGTATTAATACCACTAAACCAACAGAGTGACCACAGTTTTAAGGCTCTAAGTGAAGTAGCACTGTGTTTTGTTGACCGGTTCTGAGCATATATGGCCTCAACTGAGACTTAAATGGGTCTTTGTACCTTTCTAAAAGGCTAGCTGGTTCTGGGTGATGGATTATATGGGAAGACTTGTGTACCCCTGTACGTACCTTCCTGTTGCCTTACATCTATAGGTATAAAAATGAATTCCTTGGCGGGAAGCTATGTTGTACAGATACATGGCAGTGAGTAAGACATTAAATAAGTCCAAATCCAAGTTTAATGTAAGTTATTCAGTTTAATAAGGAAAATCACTGCTGCTTTCATGAAGGAAGGGGTCCAATAGAATCAGCCTACCATGAGGGTGGTGGACTGGTCCCTGAGGTACCTCATCAGGGCCGGGGTTGATTGCCTCTTCTGAAAAATTGTACACTCAGCAAGAGCCAGTGGGGGGATGTCTGAGTTGCTGATTAATGCATTCATTCCATCCCTATCACCATGGCCACTCTGTTCATGAGCCCTTGACCAAGTCCTAGAGTGGCTAAGGAAAGAAGCTGGCTAACATCCACAGAACAGATATCTTCTCCACCTGATCATTGAGAGGGCCTCCTCTACCGTGGAACGCTTTTGGTGAACATTCACGTTAGACCTAAGTATTATCATACTCTGCGCTAATTTTGGAAGTTTTACCACATACGCCTTTCCAGATCTTCTTGTTAGCCATCCACTAGTTTGTTCCAAGGTCCTAGTCATCCAGCTAAACCATTATTTGTCCACTAACATGAATTAGTGTATATATCCTCAGCTCAGGCCCTCTCTCCTTCTAGAATAAAAGTAAAACTGTAAAACTACCTAAATAACTTTTTCTGTGATTACACTAACATCATTCTTAAAATCACATCATGATGTCTTGTTCTACTGATCCCACAGTGAAATCAGCTTAGAAATAACTTAGAAATTTTGTATCCTTCTTTCTAGATGAATTCTTTCCTGTGTTTTTTCTTGTTTGCTGTATTAATTGGTCGAAAGGAGCTTTTTGTTGCATTTGGTTTTTATGACAGCCAACCCACTCTAATTGGACTATTGATCATCTTCCAGTTTATTTTTTCACCTTACAATGAGGTAACGTATACTCTTTAAAATTATCTCACATATGCCCTTGTCTATTTCAAATCTAGAACCTTTAGGGTAGTGAAAAAACAAAACAAACCTATAGTTTTAACAAGCAGATGAAACAAAGTTTTAGTCGCTTGATTTACTAGCTAGTATAAGAAAGTAGCAGAAAAACCCAATCCCAAATAATAAGTGCTTGCATACTGTTAGGGGAAAAAAAAAGTGGAGAATTAGACTTTAGTGGTGAAAACCTTGATATAACAGGTACCTAGAGACTTGGTAGATGGAGATTAACTATTGGAATGCTATGTCCTAAACCACATATTCACCAGTGCTTGGGTGAAAACCTTCTGTGTGTGAAGGGACAAAGCAAATATAATTGAGTGTAAGTATGACTGGATAAGGGAGGCTGTATGACAGTGTTCCTCTGATTGTATTCCCTGACCACCTGATACATAATAGCCTTAGCATCCCACCCCAGACCCTCTGAATCAGAATTGGGTGTTTTATGATAAGTGTAGTTTAAGAACCACTCAATAGGGGGACTCCGTATATGTGATAAGACATAGATTAATGAGACTGTATATGAATAAATCCAGTGATGGCAACATGTCCTGATACTAATTGATTAGACTTCCACATTAAGCCAAGAAATAGTATCGGGGATCTCGAGGTGTCTCCATTCAGAAGAATTCTTTCTTGGGACAGGTTGTAGAGTTAAGGTTTTAACTTTCTCCGTAAAAGGTGGGGCTGGGCTGGGGTGTAAGGCACCAGCAAAGAAAAATGGAGAGGAATAGATCATGTTTGTATAGCGTTGTCCTCAGAATCTACATTCATTTTCCAGAGAACTGAGATTTATTATCTTTAAACTCTAAATGTTTTAATTTTTTATTTTACCTTTTGCTGAGAGTATAAAATGCTGTATATAGACTGTTACTTCTTAAAGAGGTTATAGAACACCTTATAGTGGTAATTGTCATTTCTGTCTTCAGTCACAATTCAGGAATGCCTTAAGGACACTGAGTTATGTATATGAAATGCCCCAGACTGCTTTGCTCTTTAAGCAGTTATGCTGTTTGTTTGTTTATTTATTTGTTTAACTAATTTTCTTATCTCTTCGCTCACTGTCAGGCTGATAATCCTTGCTAATATCAGTGTAACTTTCTGTTATGGTCATTATCTGTTTATAATTTTCTTCTTCAACCAATCATAGACTGGGAAATCAGATAAACTCATTAAGTAAAAGTTACTAGATTTTGACTGAGTATAAGTGTCCTCTTATAAGGAAGGCACCAGTAACGTTAGTGGTTCTCCTTTGGGCATCTAATTTGGCCTCTCAGTTTTTGTCTTTGTCTCCTTATATTGAGTAGTTGCGTTCACTTCAAAAAATGTCTAAGTAAATGTGGGGTATTAGAGTAATTTGAAATGTGAGATATTAGCAACTGTTGTAAAAACTTTGGTGAGCCCAGGAGATTCATTTCAAAAAGACTAAGTATTTAAACAGAAAATCTTATGTTTAATGTCAGCATTTAAGAGGTCATTATAGGAAAGACATATTTTCCCAGAAACTGGGGAAATTGCCCCATCAAGAAGAGCTTGGAAACCTACAGCAGAGTAGGTAGGTATAGGTTATATCTGCTTATGTTTCTATTTATGTCTTACAGTGAGATTCAAGGAACAGTTAGCCTGGGACACTTGAAATCAGGAGATAGATACATAGATAGATAGATAGATAGATAGATAGATAGATAGATAGATACTAGTTAATGATTCTGTCCCAAAAAGTACATTCAAGATTTGGAAAGAAATTTCAGGTAGAATTCAGATATTAGCTTTGAACATATCTAAGAAGGTATCAGGAACTCCCAGCCTTTATGTTGAAACTCTATATCTGCTAGTGGCAATAAGGGGTACAGAGGAGAGACTTTTTAAACTTTTTTTTTTATTGCTGACATATTTTAAGGTAAGAAATAGACATCATGTCATTCAACCTGTAATACTTCAATATGCAAATAAATTACTTTTCCCTCAAAATTTATATTTTCGGATGAAATTTGTCCTCTTCATAGTTGTCACCTTCAGGGACTGAACATTTATTCTGATGAAGCTACCATAGCTCAGAACGCTTTAGAAAATTCTATTTTGAGATTGTCATTAGTGGCTATAATATATATATACGTGTGTGTGTGCGTGTACACACACATATATATATATTAGAATGTCCTCAGTTATCATTTAAAGGTGGATAAGTGAGCAAGAATTTTTTTAAAAAAGAAAAAGAAGAGTCTGAATATAAATCACCACATCTTACCTGTATCTGAGGAAGGTAGTGTCCATGGGCTTTGGAATCATCAAGAATTTCAGCACTGCCACCTTCTAGCAGTGTGACTACAAGCAAGTTACCTCACCTCTCTGAGATACACCTTCCTCATCCGTAAAACAGGAATAAGAGTAATTACCTTGTAGGATTGTTGGAGAATATGTAAAGTGTCAATTCAGTGCCCAGCACATGGCAGGTTCTCAAATGTTAGTATTTCCTTGTTAAGACTGACATTCCTTTGGACATATGTCTGTTTCTGGTCTGTTGGCTTGCTGGGGAAAAGGCTCAATTTTTAATAATTCCCCCACCCTAGGTCCCCTAAATATGAGTGATCTTTCTTTTGGCCTGCTGTTTCTCTTATCCTGAGCCAAACTTCCTCTACAGTTTTGGCTCATGAAACCTTTAGTGACAACAAAGAGGGGAGCAGTGGTTAAAACACTTTTATTTACTTTTTCAGGTTCTTTCTTTTTGCCTAACAGTCCTAAGCCGCAGATTTGAATTTCAAGCTGATGCGTTTGCCAAGAAACTTGGGAAGGCTAAAGACTTATATTCTGCTTTAATCAAACTAAACAAAGATAACTTGGGTTTCCCTGTTTCTGACTGGTTGTTCTCTATGTGGCATTATTCTCATCCTCCGCTACTAGAGAGACTCCAGGCTTTGAAAAATTCAAAACAAGACTGAGTTGCCCAGGGTCTGCAACTGAAGACGTTTCTGATCATTTCTGTCCTGGCAGCATGTTCTGGCTCTTGATGTTTTTAAACTTTTTTTTTTTTAAGAAAAATTATTAAGTATGGAAAAGCCAAGATTTAAATACATTTAATATCTCATTTCAAAAATGATTTTAATAATCCATTTCTTAAAGAAAACACTGGATGAAATTTTGAGGCTTAATGTTTTTAAAGGCTTAGTTTTATCTTTAAAATCTAGTTTACCGTCAACTTGTAAAATTACTTGAGAAAATACAGAACTTGTTTTATTTACATGCTTATATGGAACCTGCATATAAGGCGTTTGGGGGCGTATGTTTAAAAGGGAACACACCTCTGAATCCTCTCTGTAAGGCAGAAACAGTGGTCCTGAATCACTGTGCTCATACCTAAGTTGAGACTTATTTTTACTTTCATGCTGTTATGATTTAAGCTGGCCAATCAATGTTTTAAATAAGGAAGAAAGCTAATAATTGGTAAGGCTGATGTTTTGTAAATGAAAGTAGTTAGAAATATGCTCTCTCCTGTTCTATCAAATTTCTCTGTTCCCTCTCTTGCTATACACTGTTCAGGAGTTTCTAATAATGCTTTGAAATTAGGAATTATGTACAGAATGTTTTAAATCACTGGGTTTTGTTTTTGTTTTTAAGAAAGTCTTTCTCTTTCTTTCCACCTGGTGGGTATGATCCCATTAGGGGTAAACGAGTATTTTTCTAAACATTCAGCTTTTTCTCATTCATACTCTTGTATTCAATAAATAGTGCATCCTTTTACTTAGCAAAAATTGCCATGTTGAACAGGCTTTGCTCTTTTAAAAGTGGGAGAATGTGGAAAGAAGAAGAAATGACATTTTAAGAGATGTAAGATTGAAATACTGATGATTCTCTTATGATGTTACAGGGAAAAAATATAATTTTCTATTTCTTTCAAGGACAGAAGAGTTTTCGTTTTTATTTTTCTAATTTTTGTCAGTAAGTCTTAAGTGCTATTTAATCAGGCCTGATTCCATTTTAGAAAATTATAGTTCTTGATATGCTGACAAGTTTTATTTTCAAAACAAATGTCATGAAAGATTTCCAGTTTTTGAAGCTGCATGTTTGACTGATTCAAATCTCTGTCCACTTTATGAATGAGACCCAACTTTGTGCCTGGAGCTCCCACCCGCTGGTGATGTGTTCCTTCTGGGCATTTATTCCAAAGTGGGATCAACTGTGCGTGCTTGGTATCTGGCCAGAAAGTCTCTTGCTCAGCTGATATTTGGGTGATGTCTTTACATGGAAATATAATAAAAATAAACATCTAGTTTAGTACCGTATTATTTATTTTCCTAAGGCTGAAGAGGAACAGTGCTATGATTTGATCCAGCATCTTTCATCTGTGAATTCATGCTGTGATAACTGCCTTTCCTTCCTTCCGTGCCTTTAAATACAAATTTCAGCTCTGCACAAGTGAAACATTAAAAATTGCCAGTGCATATTGATGTTCTTTGTCTTTAATTTGACAAAATTTGTCTGTCATTTGTTACCTAGTAGATATATGTTTATTACCCTAGAGGAACCAAGTGCTAGTACTGGGTTGGCCAAAAAGTGCCTTCGGTTTTTAAGTAAAAATAAAAGACACATTTTTCATTTTCACCAAGAACCTCTTATTGAAAAATGTATTCGCCCTTTTGTTCCACTACCTTCTACCATTTTTCAGGCAACTTCATAATTCCATCTTCCCAAAACATTTTATCTTTTTGAGCAAAGAACTGTTCCAGGTGCCTTTTACAGTCTTCCAGGGAATTGAAATTTTTTCCATTAAGAGAATTTTGTAAAGACCAAAATAAATGGAAATCTGAAGGTGCAATGTCTGGTGAATATGGTGGATGAATCAGAACTTCCCATCCAAGCTATAACAGTTTTGCCTGGTCATCAAGGAAACACGTGGCCTTGTGTCATCCTGATCGAAGGTTATGCGTTTTCTGTTGACTAATTCTGTACACTTTTCTCATCGAGTGCTGCTTTCAGTTGGTCTAATTGGGAGCAGTACTTGTTGGAATTAATCGTTTGGTTTTCTGAAAGGAGCTCTTAATAGAGGACTCCTCTCCAATCCCACCATATACACAACATCACCTTCTTTGGCTGAAGACCGGCCTTTGGTGTGGTTGGTGGTGGTTCATTTCCCTTGCCCCACGATCTCTTCCATTCCACGTTCTCGTACAGTATCCACTTTTCATCGCCCATCACAATTTGTTTTAAAAATGGAACTTTTCGTTACATTTAAGTAGAGAATCGCATGTGGAAATATGATCGAGAAGGTTTATTTCGCTTAACTTATGTGGAACCCAAGCATCAAAGCGATGAACATAACCAAGGTGGTGCAGATGATTTTCAACGCTTGATTTGGATATTTTGAGTATGTCGGCTATCTCCCGCGTGGTATAACGTTGATTGTTCTCAATTAATGTCTCGATTTGATCGCTGTCAACTTCAACTGGTCTACACGACTGTGGAACCTCGTCCACCGAGAAATCTCCAGCACGAAACCTCGCAAACCACTTTTGACACGTTCGATCAGTCACAGCACCTTCTCCACGCACTGCACAAATTTTTTTTTTTTTTTGCATTTCGGTTGCGTTTTTACCTATCTTGAAATAATAAAGCATAATATGCTGAAAATGTTGCTCTTTTCTTCCGTCTTCGATATTAAAATGGCTACATAAAAATTCACCAACTTTGATAAGTCTTTTTTTAAATGCACACTGATATGACAGCTGTCACGTACAGTCTAACAAAATTGTTTTGAATGAAGTTAAAGACAACTAAGTGCTACTAGAGCCATCTGACGGAAAAAACAGAACGAACCTTTTGGCCAACCCACTACGTGAAGAGTAGTGTGAAGGAGCGGCCTGAGTGCCGAGTGGCAGCAGGACCATCACTGCACCTCACTCGGAGTCCTCTTCAGTGCTCCACTCCAGAGTGCCACTTGCTGGTGTTTTCTCAGAAGTGTCATTCAGAACCATTCCTTCTCCATTCCCATAACCTCTCATTGTCTTAGGCCTGTTTGGTCTGCTCCAGCTGCCTCTTTAGTCTTCCTTTCATGCGGCAGCAGTAACTAGCTTTTTTCGGGGGGGCATACCCCGTGCCATGCAGGATCTTAGTTCCCTGACCAGGGATCGAACCCGCGGCCCTTGCAGTGGAAGCGCAGAGTCTTAACCACTGGATCACCAGGGAAGTCCCAGTAACTAGCTTTTTAATATGTGATTGTTTTGACCTGGTCACCTACAGTTTATGGGAGGTGTAGGGATGGCCAGAGGATACTGGTAGGTTCCTGAGGTATTGACCAATCAGGGGAAGGAGTAAAGAGGCCAGCCAAGGAGGGAAAGAGGTGGCAGTCTGCACCCTAATATTTGGTGGGTGTGCAGGGGGCAGAGTGAAGTAGATCAAGGCCTCAGATTAAATGGCGTGACCTCAGCAGGGTTTATCTCTGAATCTAAGGCAGAGTCCTTGTTGTGTGTACATACTGCCTTTATCTGACTTGGCTTTTTGCTGAAGTCTGAGAGCTGCTAGTAAGTCCTACCTCTGTTTAGGATAGGAGCTGGGATTAAATCAACGACTTTAGTATCAATGGTGGTTCCAGCTTGCCCTTGACCTGTATATTCTCACGCTCACCCCTAATCCTTTATGTGGTACTTCCCCTCCCTGAGGACTCGTTCTTCCACTTGGTCTTTGTCATCAATATTTTGGATTCGTTTGTACATATATACTTTATGTAGCTTTGGCTGTTTTGAGTTTTCTATCATCATTTGCAGAAAAGCTTTACCTTAGCAGAAAGCTTACCTCGAGGGCCTTCAGTTCTGTCATAGATGCTATACAAAGAAAAGTACAGAGAACTGCTTTCCAGAAACTCCTGATTCAAGATCATGATGATGTGAGCAAGTAACTCTTGTGTCAGGCTATGTACAGTTTGGTGGAAAAGCAGGAATAATGCATAGTGGGATGGTATGGCCCTATTCAGACAATATGGATAGGGAAACCTCTGGCTCTTCTCTTATTATCCAGGATAGTTTCCAGGGAGGAGGGTTTGCCAAACAATATGACCAGAGACAGATAGGAAGATACCTCCATGTGTTCTAAAAACCTGTGAAACCAGGACTGTTCTTACCCAGCGAGCAGGATGAAGCTGGCATCTCAGTTAACAAATAACCTGTGCCTTCAGGTCAGAGCTCCCCTCTGGCTCTCTGCCTGATGATTGACAAACAGGGAAGCATAACTTAGGGTTAAGATCCAGGGCAGGGCTCTAGAATGCAGCACACCACTTACTGTGAAGACCTCGGGTAAGGAACTTGACTGAGCCTTTATTTCTCCATCTGTCATTTAGTCAGCAAATACTGTGCCCACGTGCTGTACCAAGCTCTGCTCCAGGTGCTAGGGAACACGTTAGTAAGTAAACGATAGAAAATCCCCGCCTCGTGGAGTTTACATTCTAGTGTGGGAAATAGACGGTCAGAATACACAAAACAGGTATCAAATGGTGACACATGTCTTAGAGAAAAAGGAGGACCTGAGGTGTCTGTGGGTTGGGGGGAGGAGGGGAGTTGATAAAAGGTGTCACTGAAGGTAATGTTTGAACAAAGACCTGGAGAGAGTGAGTGGGTGATCTCTGCAGGTGTTTGGGGAAAGAGCATTCCAGGAAGAGCGAACAGCAAGTGTAAAGGCCTTGATGTGGGAGCAGGCCTGCTGTTTGAGGAACACCAGAAGGCCAGAGAGGCTGGGGTGGGATGTTCTAGGAAGAAATGGTGGGAGATAAAGTCTGACAGGTAGGGATGCAGCAGATTTACAGGGTCTTGTAGGCCATTGAAGGGACTCAGGCTTTTATTAGACTACAGTGGAAGTCATTGGAGGGTTTTGGGCCAGGGAGTGACATGGTCTAAGTTTTAACAGGATCACTGGCTGCTATGTTGAGGAGCAAGGGTACAAGCAGGGGACTAGTTGGGAGTCTCTTGCAATACTTCCACAAGGGACTTCCCTGGTGACACAGTAGATAAGATTCTGCACTCCCAAGGGCAGGAGGCCCAGGTTTGATCCCTGGTCAGGGAACTAGATCCCACATGCATCCCACAACATTCTACTTGAGACAACAGCGCTCACAGAACGAATGAATATTTGCTAAACAAATGAGTGAAAAGGTGGAGATT
The DNA here is from genome assembly GCF_949987515.2 of Delphinus delphis. NCBI lineage: Eukaryota > Metazoa > Chordata > Mammalia > Artiodactyla > Delphinidae > Delphinus > Delphinus delphis. The sequence goes on from NC_082683.1 coordinate 32,336,355, forward strand.
GGAGATGAATTAGCAAGAACAGGTGAAGGCAGAAGGAGTTAAAGGTGATGCAAGTTTCAGGCCTGGGTACCGGGTAGATGGTAGAACTAGTTACTGAGATAGGAGACCCTGAAGGAACAGGTTAGGGGCAGGGAGTGACCAGTTTGGGATGAGTTGAGTTTGAGGTGCTTATCAGAGAGGGTGTGCAAAGGGGCAAAGGACACATTTCTTCTCATCCACTTGACTTTAGTTGGTTGTAACCTCATGAACAGCAGGACAGAGGCCCATTAACCAGGACAACTGGCTATGGGTCCTGTCACCAATGGAAGCCTTCCTTTACAGGTAAGATACAAGCCCACCATTTATCCTGGGGAAATTTCTGCGCCTACCAGGATCTTTTGGATTAGCCTTTCTACTGCTGCTCCACTGCTCTTGCCAGTGCTTACCCGGCCGAGGGTTTGTCAGCTTCTAAGCCCACCTGGTGCCATCATATGGTTCCCATTCCTGGCGGAGGAGGGAATAACCCGGATGCTCTGGGTCGTCTTGGAAAATGCCTCAGCCACACACAAGCTGAGACCAAATCCCTTCCTTCCTGGTTTGACGATTGGTGGGGTCTTCTTTGAGCACCCTGAACATATTATTCATTCACTTAACAACTATTTTATTGAGCACCTGCTATGTGCCAGGCACCGTTTTGAGGTTTTGTTTTTGAAACTTTCTTTTGTTTTCTCTTCTCTTTTCAAATGACTTTTTTCTTATGTACAGAGGTACGTATGTATATATCTCTGGTGAAACATTTAAGTTCTACCCTCTTAGCAAATTTCAATTATATAGTCTTATCAACCAGAGTCACTTACGTTTTACCAGGCACTGGTTTACGTGCTGGGGAATGGAGTGGCAAACAAGACCACAGTTTCTGCCATTATGGAGCTTATATGTTGTATGTTGAATAGTGATAAGTGCTAAGGAGAAATAGTGAAACCCAAGGTGGGTATCAATATTGGGGTAGGGGTGAGCAGGTCACTTTTGAGTAGAGACCTGACGTGAGGTTGCTGACCGTGATATTTTGAAAAAGAACATTCCAGGTAGAGAGCATAAATAGCATGTGTGTTGGCGCAGCATGTTTGAGGAGCAGCACAGGGGCTGGAGTGGCTGGAATGGAATGTACCAGGGTCCAAGCGTGGACCTGAGGTCAGAGAGGCTTCTGGGAGAATTGTAAGATCAAAGTAAGGACGTGTGTTTTTCCTGAGTGAATCACCCTCCAGGAAGTATCAGAAAGGCTACCAGCCACTAGTTCCTAGGAATCAGCCCCCTTTTGGCTCCTTCAAATGCCTGAGTCATAAGGAATGAGGTGTAACTCTGCATAAGATCTGTGAATCGTGTAATTGAAATCCTCCAGTGGAACTACTCTCAGGGAAAGTCACGGAGAAGGAGAAGGAAAGAGGCCAGGGCCAGCGCATGAGGAAACCTCAAGGAATAGACTGGCTCTCTAAGCCCAAAGTTTCAGGCACCGGGACAAGTGAAGTGACATGGCCTGGGGAAGGAGAGCCCTCCCCCAGCAGGTAGGAGATGCCTGAGAGCCTGCTGCTCAGGGCCAGGGTTCAGCTGCCTCCTGTAGCCCTCACCCTCTCCCCTGCACTGAGCTCTAGATGCCGCATTCCAACAGCTCCCCTGGCAGCCACAGCAGCAGCGGGGCCTTCGGAGGGGCCTGGGATGCTGTGACTCCGGATTTGCCAAAGCTCTGAGGGTGAAGCCACCTCTGTGGCCCTTAGGGCTACCCTGCCTTCTCCTTCCTGTCTGTCCCTGGATTGAGGTAAGGGGGCTGAGAGGTCACCCATGGGGTATATGTGTGTGTGTGTATTGGGGCAGGGGAGGCTACTGAGGGCAGTTCTCAGCATCTGCTGGCCAGAGGAAGAGAAGCCTGCTCCAGCGTAAGTGGAGACTTACAGGCAAGTTTAGGGTGAGGTGTAAGAGAGACCAAGCTTCACAAATGCTGGGACCTCAGGCCAGAGTCCTGTGTCTCCAGGAGGAAGCTGGCAGAATGCTTCATTTGGGGGAATAAATGCCCAAATCAATAATGGCGCAAAGGGATTGGTCACTCCCTGAATTTCAAAAGCTCCCATCATTGCATGGGTCAGAGGTACCTGCCACGCCCTTTCCTGCTGCTGCTGCTTGGAGTGGCCTTGCTGGCCTACACGGCTATGAGGCTGGGAGCCCTCAGGCTGACACATCAGATCTGAGTCAGTCTCCCCTAGATGTTCCCTCAGTGAAAGTGGCATGAGTGAATGTCACTTCTGCCCTCATCATCCAGGTCCAGGTCTGTTTTTCTCACAGGCCTAGAAGCCCCTGGAAGGCAAGAGCCAGGTCTTCCAGTCTTGGCTGCCAGCTCCTGCCCCAGGGCCAGCACACGGTGGGTGCCAAAGCTCACAGAGGACCTCCTGTGTGTCAGGCCCTGGCAAGACATTGGGTGCGCCCTACTGAATAAATGAGGCAAGGCCAAGTCCTTGCCCAGCTGTACAAGGGCTGGGAAGGATCTGCCCAAAGTTAGACAGAGGGTCACCATCCTAACTCTACCTGCAGGTTCATCCCACAGGTGTTCCTCAAATATGCTGTACCGTCCTCATAATTCAGGATGTGCCCAGAGGCAGGTACCCCGCCCTCCACCCTCCCCTTCTGGAGCCCTTGACCATCCTGCTTAGGTCGTGGAGGCCCACCCCTAATCCACAAGAAATTAAGCCCAACATTTGCATCCTGGTTTGTACCCAAGTCAGGGGCTTTTATTTACAGAAAGGCCTGGGCGGATCTAGCGGTTTGGTGGGAGAAGGTGATGCCAGAAAGGGAAGGGAGATGGGTGTTTAAATATCCAGATGGGAGGAATGCAGGGAGGAAGTAGTGGACTGGCTTAAGGATGGCCACCTCTGGGCAGTCACCCAGTAAGCCCAGGGGGTGAAAATGGAATCAGGAACCAGCAAAGGGGTCAGTCCACTTGCCCCAAGGACAAGATGGCCAGTGGAGGATAGTGTAAATTAAGGAGACATTTGTTTTGGTGACATCTGAGCGGTGCTCCGGGAAGGAAAGCCACCCCACCCTCTGGGCCTCGCACTCTCCGGTGCCACTTGCCCTGTGTTAGCCTCACCTTTTCACTCCGATGTCCTCCCTTCCCTTCCCCCATGTTTTAGAATTTCCTTTTCCTCAAGACTCCTGGGTCCCAGACAGAGGTCCCGGGAAAGCTAGTTTCCTGGGCAGAGGAATGGGATGCATGTCCACCCAGAGGACATCCAGTCCTTTCCCCCCAGGATGCCCACTGGGCTCCATCTTGGCCTGATGCTCATGGCCCCTTGATGGATCCAGGCTCTGTGAGGCGTGCAGACGTGTAGGCTGAGGCTGCAAGGCAGGCCGCAGGCTCACAGAATCCTGGCAGCCCCATGGGGCCTGGCAGGCCCGGTCGGCCTGCCTCTCCTGGGGCCCCTGCGACCCCTCGATCTCCATCTTTGCCGTTGATCGCCTGGCCAGACCGGCCAGGCAGTCCTGTGAGAGGGAGAAGGTCAAGACATCAAGGCCTTCTCCTGTCTCAGCTTTAGATTTCCTGTCTCACTTTTCAGGTGGGGAAAATGAAGCCAAGGACCCCACAGAGAGAAGGGACTCTGCCCCAGTCACAGAGGTTCTGAGAGTCGTGTCTGATTGTCCTTTCCTCCCAACTCCCAATCAGTGTCCGTGGGGAGCACATGCCCCTTCCTTTCCCTCCACGAAGCAGATTTTTGTGCAACCCAGGAAGTCCTCAGAATCCCAGCTGCCCAGTTCTCAGCCAGACCCCGCCCAGAGGCTCCTGGGTGCTCCAAAAGTATCAAAAACCGGCTGTGTGGGACTGAGTTGGCCGAGCATGAGGCCTCCATGGAAGAGACCCAGTTGTCTCTGGATCATTAATCCCAGAGCTGAGGGACACAACTGCCACTGGGCAGTGCCAAAATCTTACCTGGGATCCCTGGGGGCCCAGGCATCCCGGGATGCCCTCGTCCAACTTCTCCCCTATCACCCTTCTCTCCACGTTTTCCTGCAGAGAAAGAATGAAGCCTTAGTTTTTCAGAAGAGGAAAATGCTTTTTTTCTACTCGGCTTGCTACTTAATTTCTATTTCACACACAACAATTATTTGTTTTGTGCTAGTTCATAATAGGGGAAAGTTGGAAATGACTGCAGAACTGATTAAATAAAGGCAAGTCCAAAGGATGGAAGGCTATACAGCTGGTAAAGTTCTTTACAGGAAAGTGTCTAATAATCACAATAGTTGGCATTTACTATGTGCCAACTCTATGTAAGTTACCTATAAATGTAATCTTCATGACAACTACGAGGTTGTTGCTATTAATATCCCCATTTTACAGATGATAAATCTAAGGCCCAGGAAGATAAACAGGTAACTTGTTCAGGAGCCACAGTGAGAAAGTGGCAGAGTCTGGACTCACACCTGTCTTGTGACTCGAGCTTGCCTTCTTGAGTATTTTGTTAATCTGCCTCCCCACTTTTAGAGACGTGGAAGGAGGTTTATGGAGTACCACTAAGTAAATTTAAAACAAACAAAACCCCCCAAAAAACCCAATCTGTAAAACAGTACATTCATTTCTATCAATTTGCTACTGAAAAAGCAAGCGCAGGAGTCACATGTGGGAGAAATGGGTGCACGTGTCTATACCTCACCCTGGGAAGGGGAATGATGAAAGACAAAACAGGAGGCAGGGCAATCAACTCAGTAACTGAGGACCCCCCCAGGGGCTGGTCTTGGCCAAACCCCCATCCCCTGGCCACCACAGACAGAATAGCACTCACCCTTGGGCCCGATGTTGCCAATCTGACCCACGGCTCCCACGATGCCAGGAATGCCCCGAGGGCCAGGGTGCCCAATGGGTCCCTGTTTGCCTGGGTACCCAGGAGGCCCAGGGGGTCCTGGGAGACCCATCATCCCAGTCGCACCCAGAGCCTCCCGCTTGGCACTCACAGCTATCTCTGCCAGTTGCTCTGGAGGGAGGGAGGGAGACAGAGAAGTCTGTAAGCTGGGTGTCAGCTCAGTAAAACTGGGGAAGGCAGAGCATCCTGGCCCCTGGCCCCTGGTCCCTACGTGTGCACGCAGAATAGCCTGGGGGTTAACCTCCACCTTCCTCAGGCTATTGTACGGATGTCAAAGGTCCTGAGAGGGCAGGGATGTAGGTAAGGTCCCCAGCCCCTTGGAGGCAGAGCTGGAATGGCCGCCCCTGACTCCAGACACTCCAACAAGGCCACTTGAAGAGGCTCCTGAAGGATGGCGATGCCCTGGCTTGTGAGCAGGAGTTGTTGCCCCTCCGCCCCTCACCTTGCAGCATCTTCAGCACCACATCCTCAATGTGCTGGTCACTGGCATCTCGGCCCTGAAAGCAGAGGAGGTCTTTCAGGAAGAAGCCCCTGGCTGCCAGGGCTGACCGCTCCAGCGCGATGACCCCCTCCTGTTCCCGTTTTCTCACCAGAAGTATTTTCAGCATCTGACTGAAATCCCTCCTGCACCCACACCCATCCTCTCTGACCCTGAGGTTTGGAACCAGCCTCAGGGAAGCCAGCTTCCTCTGGGAATTCCCAGCCTTTGGAGCGATAAGCAGCAACCCAAAGAGATGTCCTTCCAAAGAGATGACTCCTGCCCTGGAGGCCAACTTACCGCCACGCCCTGCCTCCCAGGCTGTCCGGGCAAGCCTCGGTTTCCAACCAGTCCTCGAGGGCCCGGGAGCCCGGGGTAGCCCTGCACCCCCGGGGCGCCTGCATCCCCGCTGGGGCCCGGATAGCCGGCTTCTCCGCGGACTCCTTGCTGCCGAGTGGGGTCGGGGCAGAGCCGGGGTCAGAGGACGCACGCGCTGGGAGCAGCGGGGGTCGGGGTCGGGGAAGGATGGGATGGAGGGGAGGGAAGCCTGGGGAGCCGCGGTCCTGGTCCCCAGCGGCGCCGAGGGAAGGGGGGTGGCGGGAGAGGGGGAAGGTGGTGTCGCGGCTGCAGGACTCACCTGTCCCTTGGGCCCCGGCTCGCCAGACTCGCCCTGCAAGCACAAGGAAGCGCGGTCACGAGGCTGTGGGGTCCCAGGGCCCGCCCGTCGCCCCCCGCAGCCGGCTCACCTTCTCGCCTTTCTCTCCTGGGAGGCCAGCCACCCCCGGGTCGCCCTGCAGATTGAGACCGAGTCAGACCGCGGTGGCCCCGCGTGGCGTGGGAGCAGGGGCGGGGCGGCTGTGCTGGCTTGTGACACCCGCGTCCCCCGCCCCGACGCGGGGGAAGGGGACATGCTGGCACTCACCACTCCGCCGCGGGGCCCGGTCTTCCCTGGGAAGCCCTGGAGAAAGCGGGGAGTCCAGGGCTTGGTGAGCTCGGGTCCAGGGGAGGCTGGGTCCACAGGGTCCCCCCAACCCTGGCTCCTGGCCACACGCCCCTCTGCAGCTCTGCCTCTCACCGCCACCCCCCACACCCCGGGGTCCCTTGGGACCCGCAGGGAGAACTTTTCCCACGAAGATTTGCGGTGCTCAAGGATCTCACTGCCCTCCACCGACTCCTCCCGCAGAGTCTTAAGGCGTCTTTCCCTGGTATTTTCCAGCCCCATTTGGTACCTTGTCTCCCTTGATGCCTGGCAAGCCTTGGGGCCCTGGAATTCCGGGGGGACCCTGTTCCCCCTTGGGGCCCTGAGGAGAAAAGAAACCAGAGGAATAAGTCAGATGAGGTGCCCAGACAGGCTCCCCATGCCCATCCCAGCCACCCTGCACTTACCTGTCGGCCTTGAGGGCCTGGCTGCCCCACTGGCCCCCTCTCACCGTGGTCACCCTGAAATGGAAAGTGAACGTCACATCCTGGCTCTCAGCAGGGGCAGCCTCTCCCTGCCAGATACCAGAGCCTGTGGTCAGGGTGCCCTCCATTCCTGCTGTCACCACCGTGGAGGTCCTGGGCTCCACTTCAGACCTGCAGACTGAGGCCCTGACTGGGAGGCCTCATGCAGGCTGGGCAGGATGGGCGGGCACTGGACCCTTGAGAGGACCCAGATCCTGGGTCCAGCAGTGCCAGCTGTTGCAGAGGACCCCAGGGAGGGGCCGCTGTGCCAGGCACTTACCTTCTGCCCCATGATGCCCGGGGGACCGATTTCTCCTCGAGGCCCTGGCTCTCCCTGGGGGACAGAGAAATCAGAGGTGAGCAATAGCCTGGAGGATCCCTCCCTTCCGCACCTGGCCAGCCCCTACCCACCCTTGGGGCTCAGCTAATTTGCTTCATCAGGAAGACTTCCTTCACCTCCTCATCTTCCGGTCCCTGTACTTTTCCTTCATAGGACCAAATACAGTTGTAGTCATCATGCGATCATTTATTTAATTTAATGTCTGTCTCTCCCACGAAACCGTAAGCTCCATGTGAGTAGAAGACTGTCTATCTCAGCGTCTAGCGGGTTGCAGATATTTGGTGAATGTTTATGGAATGAATGAATGAATGACTTCCTGCTGGATTCTCAGCCCCAGTCAGCTGGGCCATCTGGAGAGGTCCTACCCCAGGACAGAAGCAGCTCCCACCCTCTCTGCATTGTACACAGGGAAACCGGTGCCCAGAGAGAGAAGAGAGCTTCCCTGCGTCAGTGGCAGAGCCTCGACTGGCACCGAGGGCACCCCTAGGCTAGGGCTCCACCTCACAGTCTCACTCAGGCCCCATACAATGTGTGCAGGGTCCTCAGGCCTGGGGGAGCGGGGGAAGGGAGCAAAGCAAGAGGCCTTGTGTCAGAAGAGGGGACACTCACCTCCTTCCCAGGGGAACCAGAGACTCCTGGGAAGCCTTGCCGGCCTGGCTCACCCTGCAGGAAAACAGAGTTCTGAGGTCAGTCTGTGTAGCCCAGTCAGGCCCTTGGCCTTGGAGAAGCCCAGGGAACCTTAAAAAGACTCTGGAACCAAATGAGCTGGGGAGAGGAGAGGGTTCTTGGTGAAGTCCTCTGGACTCCATTGATCTTCCTGTTTCTCATCTAGATATGCAGCCATGCCATCCTGTCTCCTCTAGCCAGGATGAGGGTGGGAGGGAGGTGACAGGAGGGAGGTGGTTAGGCCCAAAGGACTTGTGTCCAGGCCAAGTCTCTGAGCTTGGCCTGAGGATGGCGCCTTGCAGTCTTTAAGCCGTGTCCCTGGTCCCTGCCCCCAGGCTCGCTTGCTCAGATGAAGCCAACTCTGCCCTCTTACCTTGTCTCCAGGGCCTCCTTTTGTCCCAGGCTGGCCGGGCACACCCTGTAGAAGGAAGCTGATGTCAGTTTCTCCCCTGGCAGGGGGAGCCCTGTGCACCTACTGCTTTGCCTCCCGGATTCCTCCCCTGCCTTATGGGAGCTGAACAGCAGAAGGCCCAGCCATGAACTTGACTGTGCCTAGCCGCGAATCCCTGGTGAGAGAGGAGATGGGTACAGAAGGGCCTGCCTACAAGTGCCTGTGGTCCATGGGGAGAAGAGGGCCACATGTGAGTGCGCACAGGAACGCAGTCTGCACGTGGACATGTTAGCAGGCCTCGGCCTCAGTACCTCTGGCAGGGAGGGACGGGGGTTCCCAGAAGGTGTGGGCTGGAGGTGGGCCTGACAGTGAGAAGGCACAGAGAGATGGGAAGGGCATTCCAAGCTGAGGGACCAGTACAGGCTTGAATGTGTGGAGGCAGAAAAGCCAAGGCCATGTTGAGAAGGGAGAGGATGAAGAGAGGCAGTGGCTGATGAGGCAGAGGGATAGGCTGGGGTCAGATTATGGTGGTCCTGAGATGCTAAGATGAGCTGTGACGACGTGGAGTGTAGCTGTCCTGTTCGTAACTTTCCCTGCCACTTACTGTACCTCAGTAACTCTATTGAATGACTGGACAGAGTGACTTTCCTGGAGGCAGCAGGGGAGGGGGAGCACGGAAGGTGTTTAGCAGGGAAATGGTCAGATTCCACTTAGCCAACATGGACGGTTGGAACGGTCAAAGAGAAAGCCGGAACAACTGTCCAAATGACGAAGCCTAGGCCAGGCCAGACTTGGTGAGGAGGCCTGAGCTGGGTGGGGACAAGGACTAGAGCACAGCCCTGGCTGTGTGACTTCCATCTCATCAGTCACTCACACCACCTTGGGGAGGTGGGCCACAGAGTGCCTGGACTCCTGGAGGAGGATAAGCAACTGGCTGTGTGGCAGCCCCCATGGCTCCGCCCCATACTCACCACTAGGCCCTGGTGGCCCGGGTTTCCTGGCCGCCCCGCCTGACCTGCACTGCCCTGCAAGAGACAGAACCAGAGACACAGATGAGTCTCCCACCCGAGTGGAGGCAGGGAAACTGAGGCCCCGAGGCAACCAGGAATGTGTCCGTGACATGTGTGAGGATCCCAGGCTCCTAGGCCTCCAGGCTCAGTGTGACGGGACTCAGAGCCTCAGCTGGAAAGGCCCCTGACCCTTGCCCCAATCCCACCAGCCGTCCCCCCTCCTACCTTCGTGCCAGGTGTGCCTGGGGTCCCGTCCTTGCCGTCAATGCCTGGTGGGCCCTGCTCAGGAGGAAAGTGAAGGGACACTCACAATGGGGAGATGCCTAGGGTCAGGCCACCCACCCGTGTCCCTGTGTGGGTCGGGTCACCTTGGGAAGCCCCACCAGCTAATTGGGGGTGGGAGAGTGGAAGTGGGGAGGGATATCGTGGAATGGACCACAGTCCTTCCCTTGTGTGGGTGATGAGTGTCCCGGGACCTCTCCTACATCACCACCCTATTTACAGGTGAAAAAACTAAGGCGCAGAAAGAGGGCATTTCCCGAGGTGACAGCCCACCGGCAACAGAGTTCAGTCTAGAATCCCAGGCTCCTCCTCCTCTGGGGGCTTGCAGAGCTGCCTGGACCCCGCCCTCTGTCCACTTACGGTTGCTCCCTTTGGGCCTGTTATTCCCTGGGGTCCTCGGATACCTTGGCTACCCTGCAAAGCAGACAGAGATCAGATCAGCTTCAGGAGGCTGAACTCCTGTCTGGCTGTTCAGAGAAGGGAACAGCTAAGAACAGTGGCCTCCGGGTCCCAGGGTCCCTGTGGCACAGGCCATGCTGTGCAGGGGCTGGAGGAGAGGGGCCTAGTTGTATGAGTTCGCCCTGGACCTAGTGGGAGGGAGTAGAGGTCAGCACCAAGCAGGCTGGGCTGGAGCAGGACAGGGGAGGAGCCAGCGCTCCTGAGACCCACCAAGGCCCTGAGTGACACTGATGTGAAGAAACACAACTAAAGACAATGTGTGGACTTGGTTTGGGTCTTGCTTTGAACAAGAACCCTGAAAAGACATTTTTGATATCACTGGGAAAAATTGACTACAAGCTGATGATTAGATGATGTTCAGGAATAATTGATAATTTTGTTGGAGGGATAATGATATCGTGGTTATGTGAGGAAAGAGCCTTATTTGTAAGAGATACATTCGGAAGTGGGTAACATGACGTAATGTTAAGAATTTGCTCGAAAATATCAGCAAAGCAATGAAGTGAGGAAAAGAAAGGAAGAAGAGGATGGATGAAGTGAGAGCGGTAAAAGGTTAATTTGGGGAGGTGGGTACATAAGGGATCACTATATTATTCTCCCTACTTTTGCGTTTGTTAAAAAACTTGCACAATAAAAAAACTAACAAAAAGAAAAACAACCCTAACTTTACTTTCTGCTCAATTTTTCTGTAAACTCAGAACTGCTCAAAAGAGATAGTCTTTTACTTTAAAAAAAAAAGAGAGAGTTAAGAGAACTGGGATCTGGACCAAATCCCATTAGCCCCATGACTGATTCCCTGGAATTTCATTGTCTGGCCCCAGTGACCGTGGGACTGCATTACACGGTTCTCCCGAAGTCTGAATTTGATCAGCAACAGGCTGGGCTTGGAGGAGGGGGCTGGCTGGGCTCTGGGCACAGACGTTCCTCCCTCACATCAGTCACCCACACGCACAGACACGCAGAATAACATATGCACACACACACACACACACACACACACACACACACACACACACACACACACGTTTGTGCGCGCACGTGAGCCTTGGGTGGAGCTGAGTCCACCCAGTTCTCCCCAGGGGCCGTGACTGGACAGGAGTGCCTGAGGACTCACCACGTCACCCTTCTCCCCAGCTCGGCCTGGTGGCCCCTGAGGACCTTCCTCACCCTGGCAAGAAGGACAAACAGAAATGCAAGTTATGTGGGCTCAGGGGGAGCCGCAGCCCTCCGCAGCCCTAGGAGCTGTGTCTGGAGGAGGTGGGTGTGGGCGGAAGCAGGAGCAGACTCACTGGTGACCCGGCGGCGCCGATGGAGCCCACCATGCCTTTGTACCCTTGAGGACCCTGGGGAGAGCAGAGGTCGCGGGTCAGTCTTGGCTGGACCCCAGAGGCCAGGGGGCTGGTTCCAGCAGCTCTTGCAGGACACCCCAAACCCACTCACCGTCTCTCCTTTGGGTCCCGCCATGCCCGGGTAGCCCCTGACGCCCTGGGGACCCTGTCAAGACAGAAGAATGACAGCGATGGCAACTAGAAGGCCCACTTCGTGACACCTTCCCTGACCCCCACCCAATTTTCTCAGTGCCTCTCTGAGGCAGGCACGGAGTCCCTATCACAGATGGTCACTGATGCTCGGAGATGGGAGAGACTCGCCAGGGTCACTCAAAAGGGACAGTGGCCGAACCTGGGCCTCAGGTGAGTCTTCTGGCTGACAGCCTTTGTTCCTGTCCCCCAGCCTCTCACAGTCAGCCTCAGCCTCCCTCCCCCCCCCCCCCACCCAGAGACACACCAGCTGGACACAGGTGTCTCTTTCACAAGTTAGAACCCAGAGCACGAGAATGACTCCACTAAGGTCTCCCAGGAGAGGTGAGGAGGGCCCTTGGAAAGTGTTCCTTACCGGCGGTCCAGGGATGCCTTGCTCTCCAGAGGCACCCACATCTCCCTTGGGACCCTAAGGGGCAGGAAAGAGCAGTCAGATAGGCAGGCAGATCGAGAGACAAACAGACAACCAAAGACACCATCCTCTTCCCAGCAAAAGCAGACAGGAAGCCCTCCTAGAAACCATACGGTCCCATGTGACGAACGGATGGGGAAATGGAAGCACAGCAAGGAGAACGGACTTGCCCAGGGACACATTGACCTAGAATCTAGGCCTCTTGCCTCCCAGCTCAAGGCTTTATCCCCAGAGCCCCACAGGGGAAGGGGAAGGGAGAAGGATGGGGGGCAGGCTCCTGTAGGCCCCTCTCCACACACACCCTCCCAGGGCCCTCAGCCCTCACACTCACCGGCTTCCCCTGGCGGCCGGAATCTCCCAGATGCCCGCGCTTGCCAGGATGCCCCTGCAGGGAAGGAGAGAGCTCAGAGTAGGTCCCTCCCCCCCCCACGCCCCCCACCCCCCCCCGGCCCCCAAGACTTGGGCCAGGAGCTCACCTTCACTCCCTGCAGCCCCGGGGGCCCTTTCACGCCCGCTGGACAGTTGGTTGGACACTGGAAAGGAAATCCCGCAGGGCTCTGTGGTCACTGGCCAGCCCCAGGCCAACTGGGCCTTGCTTCCCCATCTTGCCAGCTCCGATTCCCCCCTCCCACCGCACCTGGCTGCACCTCTCAGCTGCAGCCCCTCCCCATCTCCCTCTGACCCTACCTCCTGAAGGAACCTATCTCCTTGCCCGCCCCTCTCAAGATGACCCGCCCCTTCCCCGGATTAGCCCCGCCCCAGGCCCCCCCAACCCCCGCCGCCTCTCACCAGGAAGTCCGCGCTGCCTTCCAGACCCTGAATGGTTCCCGGGCGGCCCTGAGAAAAGATGTATGGAGACGGAGTCTGAAGCAAACTGTCCCCACCCCAGGCTGGCGCCAAGGACTCTTGTCCTTCCCCGGCCACACACTGCCATGTGGGAGGTCTGAGGACACTTACCGGTTTCCCAGGGGGCCCTGGGGGCCCTGCTGGTCCGTCTGGTCCAGGATCCCCCTGGAAGCAAGAAGGACCCAAATCATACCCTTGTCCAGTCCTGCCTAGGTCACCCCTGCCCCCTCCTCCAGTTCCTGCTACTGCACTGTCCACCCTGCCCTCCAGGTCACCTCCTGAGATCTGGGCTCTTGGGGAGATCAAGGCCTGATCTTCGGGGGATGGCCCCAGCCCTTGGCCTCCCTGGAAGACCTACCACAGGGTGGGCTCAGCAGGAGGGGTTTCTGCCCCAGAACTGCAGGAGCTCCCTTGTGGCCAGAGGCAGACTCAGGAAATCCTGGAGAGATACTGAACTTGCCAGCTTGAAGGCAGAGGGCAGGAGGCAGGGTGAGCAGAGGGCTAGCTGGGGCTCACCTTGGGGCCCGTGAGTCCCATCTCACCAGGGAGGCCAACAGGTCCGGCTGGTCCCTAGGGACAGAGACATCAGTGGCTGGGATGCCTCAGAGGGTCAGCCCAGTCCTGGCACAGAGGGACCCAGAGCCCTCTTCCCCACTTTCACTTTGCAACCAACACCAGAGAAGCTGACAGATTAGGACTTTAAGGGCCAGAGAATCTCAGAGCCAGTGGATACTCCCAGAGTTCTCTGACAAGTCTGCCCATTTCCAACACCATCACAGAATGCTGGCCCCTCCCCATGCTGGTCGGTCCCCTGGAAGCCCTCTGTACCCTCCTTCCCAGAGAGTCCCAGGAACTCTGCCCCATTCCTGCAGACTTACAGGAGGTCCGGCAAAGCCAGGGCCCTGGAACAGAAGAAGAGATTAGGTTCATGGCATCTTTTACAAGTCCCTCTCCCCACAAAGGGTCCTTTAAAGCCCTTGCCAGTTATACTCACCGGCAGGCCGGGGGGACCTGGGAGCCCAGGCTGCCCCTGCAAGAGCAATGGGAGAGGCTCAGAGGCTAGGGTCTCCTGGGTCCCTGCTCCTGTCTGCCAAAGCCCCTCCCAAACTCTGGCGCTAGATTGCCCCTGCTGAGGCCCCCAGCAGGCTACTTACCTTGACTCCAGGGATCCCCATGGGACCAGGCTCCCCCTTGGCTCCAGTTAGACCCTGGCGAAGAAAGAGAAGGTACATCCGTGAGGGGCGAACCTGCTCCCTGACCCGCGGGGCAGGGCGGGTCCAGAGGTCTCTCCTGGGTGGGCCCAGGCTGCCTTTCACCACACTCCATGAAGGCCTAAGGGCGGCTACACCTCACTTTCCCTTCCCCCAGTTCCCACCATAGTCCTTGACGATTATTGTCTTTTGGAAGATGAGAAACCAAGGCCCAAAGATTTGTCAGCCCAGACCTCATGCCTCCAGTCTAGGAGTCTAGAAAACCTAGATAGACATAGGTCTGGATTAGCCATTTTCTTGATGTCTGGCCCTTGGCAACTTTTTCTGAGCCTTAGTTTTCTCATCTGCAAAATGGATTAATAATCATGCTTGCTTCTCTGGGTGGCTATGAAAACCAATGTGGAAGGCAATATATTTTGTAACCGTGGACGAGTTGGAACGGCCCTGGTGGCTGGTCACAGCCCTAATGGGCACCTCTTGCACCAACAGGGCAAAGGCAACTCACGGGGGCCTCTTCTTCCTCCCATCTTTCAGTGACTGACTCAAATGTATGCCCCAACAAGAAGACTTCCCATTGCCCCTGGCTGTGTCCAGGAGCCTGTGACCTTGGGGTCCCCGGGAACTCTGTGCTATCAGCCAAATACCGTTCCTCTCCTGAGTGGTGCCTGGGGCTGTGACGGGTGGAGTGGGGAAGGGAAAAGGAGAGGAAGGGAGAGGGAGCATAAGGACAGCTCTGCCCAGAGTATTCAGTTTGATACTTAGGGCCAGAAATGTGAGACTAAACTCTGGCTGCTGCCGATGACCAGAACCCCTCTCTGGACCCCCATTTGCTTGTGATTCAATGCTCCTGGGGTGGGTGTGAGGCCACAATCTCATATGAAGGTGAGGGGGGCTCACAGCTGTAGAGTCTCCATCTTGCTCTGAATAGCAGATCAGGGAAGATGCCAGAATTGGGCTCTGGAAGTCAGTGGGTGGAGCCCTCACCTGCCCTACCTGACGCTCAGGTAGGTACTCACGTCAATCCCGGGCTTGCCGGCTGGCCCATCTGGCCCCGCTTTGCCAGGCTCTCCCTTAGGTCCCTTGAAAACAGAAGTGGAGCAAACATGAGACACAGGAGGGCAAGACCTGGAAGGGTCAGAGGTCAAGGAGGAAAAAGTACTCACCGGAGGGCCAGCTTTCCCAGGGGGCCCCTTGTCACCCTGCAAGATACAAGTTGTTGAGACAGCACACTATGGCTCGTGCTCCCCCAGATGGGCACACAAGCCCTGGCTGGCCCGTCCCACGTGCTCCTCTCCTCACTCTCCTCTCTTCTGTCCTGGGTCCTCTCAAGCCTTGTGCTTTTTAGGAAAATAGCTCCCTTTCCCTCAAGAAAACCATAGGTGGGTTGACACCAATCCCAGACAGGCTGGAGAGGGTGATAACAGCATGCGAGTGGGTTCTAGTCATGCCAGTGTTGGTAAGGGGCCAGTTAGGAGACCTGCGAACAGGGTTGTTGGCTCCAGGTTACCTTGGAGAGCAGGTGCCTCTTGGATTTGAGCAAGTGTGGGGAGAAACGTGGGGCTTTTAGGAAAACATGAAGGGGAGGTAAGTGAAGGGGGCAGTGGCGGCCTTCTGGGTTAGGGTCAGGAAAACGAGATGGGGCAGGGGCAAGGACCAAGGGGACAGATTCAATGTGTCACCAAGGCAAGAAGGACCTCCTTCCCCTATGACAAAGGATCCTTGGTGGAGGACAGATATGGGCTGTGGAATCACATTCAGCCCCAGAGAGGCTTCCAGGCATTTCAGAGCCTGTGGCGGCCAGAGAGCCTGGCAGGGACCCTTCACCCTGTGTTTGGAGGGTGGGGCACCAGGTTGAATAGAAGGCTGTCGAGATGGGTAAACATGGGGCTGACCTCCTGGGGGAGCATCCAGAATGAGCTATTTAACCCTCACTGTGGTAGGGAGAGCAGGGAACGAGACCAGCTAAAATCGGGGAGAAAAATGCAAAGGGAAGAGACCGGAGTCTGGCCCTAGCGGGTTAGCGGTCTGGCCAAGGCTTCCAAGCTACCCTGAAGAAGCATCCAGACGTGCCAGGGGGCAGGGAGAGGAGGCAGGGCGTCTCCCACCCGAAAAAAGAAGGGAGGAGGGGGCGAGGGATAAGGAATCGCTGTGAGCTGTGGCGGGCAGACAGAACAGCAGCTCCTTGTCCACCGGCGGCTATAAGGGGCTCTGCCTCTCGGGGCTGGTTTGAGGTTTTTGTAGAACAAACGGTCTCCTTGTGGTGCAGGCTGGCGTCGCCTACTGGCAACAGGGGGCACTGCATCTCCAGGCGTCAACCTCACCGCCCCGCCCCCCGCCCCCCACTCCCAGGGCTCACAAAGTTCCCCTTTGTCCGCCGCCTCTCTCCCCCTCCCTTCCCAGGTTAGAGACTCACGTCGATTCCGTCGGATCCAGGCACTCCCGGTGGCCCCGGTGGCCCCGGTGGCCCCGGTGGCCCCCGCTCTCCTGGTGGACCTCTCTGAAAACACATACAGGGGTGCAGCCCTCAGATAGTGCAGGGAACTGGGCATCCAGGAGTGCACCCCTCCCTAAGGAAAGGGAGCTCCTCAGGGAGCCGCGAACTCCCCGTTTATTGAGAACCCACTGTGTACCATATACTGTACACCATTACATATATTATCTTCTTGAATGCTCAGAACTGTGAGGCCGAAACTAGCAAGCCCCAGTTTGCAGTTGAGGAAACAGGCTCAGAAAGATGAAGGGGTCCGTGATCGCCGGAAGTAAGCGGTGGAGCCAGAATTCCGTCCTCGGTCTGCCCACCTCCTTCCACTGTACCATGTTGCCCTTGCGCTGTCGTGGGTGAGAACAGATGGAGATGCTGATGGCTCAAATAAATAACCGATGGTAAGGAAGATGGTGCCTAGAGACGCTTGGTCCTCAATGGACGGTTGCTCGCATTATTTTTAGGTGAACAACAGATACTGAAGGTGAGTAGGTACCCCTTCCTCTCCCCCCGGTGCGGATAAAGTCCGACGGGACAGCTGGGGAGGCGCAGAGAGACGGGGCGTGAGGGAACCCAGGGAAGGGAAGCGTGTTCTCTCCTCCTAACTCAGAGCACCCCTCTCGCAGCAACGCTCCTCCGTCCTCCCTTAGGTGGCTCTCTTACGGGGCCACCCCCGACTCGGGTGGGGGTCCCCCGCCTGCCAGGTGCCCGCGCCCTCCCCAGGCCGAGAAGTGCCAGGCTGGCGCCCGGGCCCTGCTCCTCCGCGCCCGCGTCCCGTTAGGCCCCCCTCCCCCCAGCCGGCCCTCGAAAGTGAGACGCGAGCGGGCGAGCCCGGCAGAGAGGCAGCAGCCAGCGAGAGCGGCGTCTGGCTGGAGCCGGCGCCCCCTGGGAGGCGGCGGGGGCGGAGAATCCGGAGCCCCGTGAATGGGCACCATTGTGTCCCCCGCCACCTGGGCTCTCCGGGCTGCCAGGACCCGGCGCCAGCTCTCGCCGCACGCTGCCCGTCCCAGGCAGGGCCGAGCATCTCGGGACAGGGTCCCTCTGGCTCCCCGGCTTATCCACCTCCTTTCACTGTGCCGAGACGCCCCCCGTTTGTGCCCCTCCTAAGGGGACGTGCACCGCGGGACTGTTCGAAGCTGCCCCTCGCGCTAGGGAGTGTCAGCAGAGGGTGGAGATCAGGCAGAGGGAGCCCTTGACTAGACCGCGGGATCCTGAACCCCGGACCCAGACCCCGCACTCCGGACCCCGGCGCGGGACTTACGATCTGCGCCAGGGCGAGCCCGAGCACCTGCAGGAGAACCAGGAGGCTGCGGCGGGCGGCCTCAGGGGCCATGGCGGGCGGCGGACTCGAGGAGGATGGGTGCCGGCTCCACGCACGCACCGACCGCTGAGGCTCCGGCGCGGCCGCGCTAGCTGCTCTCGGACGGGGCGGGTCCGGCCTCCTGAATATGCGGCGGGGCGGGGCAGGGGACCCGCGGGGGTCTGTCACCTGAGAGGACCCGGGGAAGGAGGCCGGCGCCGTCGGCCCAGCTCCGCCCCGCTCCGTCTAGCCGCCAGCGCCCACCCTCCATCCTCGCCTCGGGCTTCCCCGAGGCATCGGCCGGGTAATCCAAAGAGCCGCCAGGGTGCGGGACGGGGACCAAGCCTCCGTTTCTCTCTGAGGAGGCAGAGGGCCTTCCCAGGTTCCTGTCCAGCCTGATCTCCAGGACCCAGCCCCTTTCCCCGACCCACAGTCTGCGTCCCATCCCCTGAGCCATTTCTTCGGCCACTTCTGCCTGCGAGCCCCGGCCTGGGTGCTCTACGCCAGGGCCCAGGCCCAGGGTGCCTCAGGTTCTGCAGACCTTGGAGCAGGCTCTGCCCCTCCCCACCCACCTCGTCCCTCTCCACAAACAATCAATCAGGCCTCTTCCGTATTAAAACATACCCTTCCTGGATCAGCCATCCTGTGAATACCCACTCCGCCTCCTCCCTCTGGCTTCACTAGCGCTTCTAAACTTCCTCATCTTCCTCTCATCTCCCTGCTTCTGCCCCTGCTGGAGGTCACCAGTGAGGCTTAACCCCTCTTCAGTCCTCCGGTCATGAAGCTATTGGCACCTGGGTCTGCCTTGGCCATTCCATTCTTGAAGACTTCCCTGTCCAGGTGTCCACCATCCAGCCCTTCTTCTATTGCTTTTTCTTCTCTGCAGCTCCCTTAAGCACCAGAGTCTGTGGGATTGGCCAGCTCTCTCCCTCCAAGTGATCTCCTCCATGATCATGGAAACAACCATCACCTTATTTACCAGAGTTTCCAAAACCAACCTGTCAAGTATAGCCTCTCTCCAGAGTTTCTTACCTTCCCTTTCATTCACGTAAGCAATGTTGGTAGAGTGCTTTGGAATCTGACTCTGTCACTGAGTATGACCACAGGACCTAAAACCATATGAAGTCTCAGTTTGCTCATCTGTAAAAAGAAATAATAATAGTCCCTATCTTACAGGTTTTTGTGAAGACTGAACGGGATGATGCATAGGATGTCCTTACCCTAGCAAGCAGCACATAGTAGGTGCTTGATACACTTCTGCTTTCATTATGATTTATTGAGGACTCTCTGTGTACCAGTCCTGCACCCAATGTGGGGAAAACAACCACAAGCAGGTCAGCTAAAATAGCGAAGGAGAATACTCTCTGGAACCTGGGAAAGTTCAGCTCCATTGGGCATGTTGGCAAAGGGCCTTGGGCTTTGAAAGGGGTTCCTGGAGCTGAGTTTGGGAGAAAGGGCTTGAGAGAACTTAATTGCACTGCCTAACAGAGTGAAGAAGGATTTGGAGTTTGTAGGAAGTAAGATGAGAGGAGGAAGAGGTGAGAGAGGGCTGATGGGCACTGCCTGGGTGTGCGGAACTATTTGTAAAGGACGTCTAAGAAATGGGATGTCCAAAGTTGTTGGTTTTATGTTGTTTATTTCCTCCTCTCTTTGTAGACTAAACACACAAAAGCCTCCGAGGAGTAAGTGTTGTTCTTTTGTGTGTTTGTGAAAAGGGGATGAGCTTCACATTTGGACAGCACACATGAGTGTATTCATGGTTTATTGCAGCATAACAAACCATCTGAAAACTGAGTGGCTTAAAACAACCATTTCTTGGATTGGGAATTCAAGAATGGCTCTGCTGATTGGTTCTGACTTGAGGTCTATTATAAGTTTTCAGTCAGATGGTGACTGGAGTTGGGGTCAGCAGGAGGCTTCTTCACTCATGTTTCTGGTGTGTGTACTGGGAAGCCTTCAATAGGCTGGAACAAATGGAATTTCTTGGGCAGCTCTCTCCTTGATCCCGTTGTGAGCTTGCCACAAGTATCTCCCACATGGCAGCTTCTAGGTAGCTGAACTTCTTACACAGCAGCTCAGTGAGAGCAGGACAACACCAGACTAAAGCAGAATTGCCTCCCAGGACCCAGGCTCGGAAATCACACAGTGTCAACTTCACCACGTTCTTTTGGTGCAGGCAATTACAAAGGTTTGCCCAGTTTCAAGGGGAAGGAACAGAGACCCTCAACTCCTGATGGATGAGTGTCAATGTCACATTTCAAGAAGAGCATGGGGGCCCAAACAAGATGTCAGCCTTCGGGTGAGTACTCCCAGGTATGTTCGCCACCAGCTTTCATGTCCCAAGAGAAGGCCCCCCTCCCACCTCCCCAGGAGACCCTCCAAGACCAGTAGGAAGAAGCAGAGACATGAGGAATGCACATGCATAAAAGAAAGACCGTGTGAAATCACAGCGACAAGGCAGCCACTCGTAAGACAGGGAGAGAGGTCTCAGGAGAAACCAGCCCTGCCAGCACCTTGATCTTGAACTACCAGCCTCCAGAATTGAGAGAAAATAAACTTCTGTTGTTTAAGCCAACAACAACCAAAAAAACAAAACAAAACAACCCCCCCCCAAAAAAAGAAGAAGAAGAGCATGGAGGACGGGACATATATTGGTGCAGCCATCTTTGGAAAGTACAACCTAGCACACTCGGGCTTATAAACTGAACCAGTCCAGTGGAAGCTTAAGCTCAAAGCAGGAGCTGATCAGGAGAAATCTTAGACACAAGACATGGATCAGAGGTTCCAGCCAATCTCATATAGCTGTTAAGGAACAGGGAATAAATGGAGAGTCATATATCCACATTCCTGGAGAGGAAGTCTCAACGTTGCAAAGATGTCAACTTAGTCTATAAATTCCAAGTTAGTTTTATACCGAGTTTAAAATTAGAAAATCTACTAATGTAATTCACCACATTATTAAAGAAGAAAAGTTTAAGATCACCTCAAAATGCCAAAAAAAGAAACTCAAATGTCTGCTCTTGTCTTTCCACCTACCATAGTAATTACCTCTGCAAGAATAAACCTGAAAATGGTGGCCCAAGAAGCCAGGAAGGAAACATTGATCAGAAGGAAACATTGACATCACACCCTACCAACCTCATCTCTCCCAAAGAATGCACAGAGCCTGGATGCAGCATCATTAGTCATTAGGAGAATGCAAATCAAAACCACAATGGGTAGCACTTCACACCCACTGGGGCGGCTATAATAAAAAATCAGGTAATGAGGGCTTCCCTGGTGGTGCAGTGGTTGAGAGTCCGCCTGCCGATGCAGGGGACACGGGTTCGTGCCCCGGTCCGGGAGGATCCCACATGCCGTGGAGTGGCAAGGAAGCCCCCACTAACTTTTAAAGAATTTAGAAAGTAAAAAAAGAAATTCTGGGGCTTCCCTGGTGGCGCAGTGGTTGAGAGTCCGCCTGCTGATGCAGGGAACGCAGGTTCGTGCCCCGGTCCGGGAAGATCCCACATGCCGCGGAGCCGCTGGGCCCGTGAGCCATGGCCACTGAGCCTACGCGTCCGGAGCCTGTGCCCCGCAACGAGAGAGGCCCCAACAGTGAGAGGCCCACGTAACGCAAAAAAAAAAAGAAAGAAAGAAAGAAAAAAAAGAAATTCTGGGGCTTCCCCGTTCAAGGAACTGCCAGGCTGTTTCCAAATCAGCAGTACCATTTTACATTCCTATTAGCAGTGTATGAGGGTTCCAATTTCTCCTCATCCTTGCTAACATTTCATTACCTGATTTTTTTTTTTTTTTTTTGCGGTACGCGGGCCTCTCACTGCTGTGGCCTCTCCCGTTGCAGAGCACAGGCTCCGGACGCGCAGGCCCAGCGGCCGCGGCTCAGGGGCCCAGCCGCTCCGCGGCACGTGGGATCTTCCCGGACCGGGGCACGAACCCGTGTCCCCTGCATCGGCAGGCGGACTCCCAACCACTGCGCCACCAGGGAAGCCCTATCCTTCATTATTGAAGTTTATTTTCACTGATTTTGGGTTGATAGTCTTTTCTTTCAACATTTGAAAAGTGTGCCACTTCCTTCTGGACTTCATGGTTACTGGTGAGAAATCAGCATTCACATTGCTTCTTCCTCCCTTGAGGTAACGTAAGTGTTTTTTCAACTGCTGCTTTCAAGATTTTATAAATGCCAGTTAGGCGAAGTTGACTGGTAGTGTTGTTCAAATTTTCTATATCCTTACTCATGTTTGTTGGTCTATAAATTCTACCAATTATTTTAAAAGAGGTGTTAAAATCTCCTGCTACAATTGCGGATTTGTCTAATTTTCAATTTCACTTTGTCAATTTTTGTCTTGTGTATTTTGTAGTTCTGCTATTAAATGTGTTGATATTTAGGATTGTTATGTATTCTTGATTAATCTGTTTATCATTATAAAATTACCCACTTTATCTTTGGTAATACTCCTCGTCTTGAAGGCTATTTTGTGTGATGTTAATATAGTCACTCCAGCTTTCATGTGTTTAGAGTTTGCATGACACCATTTTTTTTGGCTGCTTTGGGTCTTCATTGCTGCGCGTGGGCTTTCTCTAGTTGCAGCAAGTGGGAGCTACTCTTCATTGCAGTGCGCAGGCTTCGCATTGCGGTGGCTTCTCTTGTTGTGGAGCACAGGGTGTAGGCACGTGGGCTTCAGTAGTTGTGGCACGTGGGCTCAGTAGTTGTGGCTTGCGGGCTCTAGAGCACAGGCTCAGTGGTTGTGGCACATGGGCTTAGTTGCCCCGCGGTATGTGGGATCTTCCCGGACCAGGGATCGAAACTATGTCCCCTGCATCGGCAGGCAGATTCTTAACCACTTCACCACCAGGGAAACCCCTGCATGACATCTTATTTCATCATTTTACTTTAAACCTTTTGTGTCTTTATATTTACATTTCACCTCTTGTAAACAGTACATAGTTGGGTCTTGATTTGTTTTCCAGCCTGATAATCTTTGCCTTTTAATTAGAGTGGCCCACCTACATTTAAAGTAATTATAGACATGATTGGGTTTAATTTTATCAACTTGTTATTTTCTTTTATCTTCTCTCTTGTTTCTTGGTCCCTTCGTTCCTGTCTTCTTTTGGTATAATTGAGTATTTTTTAGCATTTTATTTTATCTCCTCTACTGGCATTTTATTTATTTTTTTTAAAAAAATTATTTATTTATTTTTTATTTTTGGTTGTGTTGGGTCTTTGTCGTTGCGTGTGGGCTTGCCGTGAGTGGGGGCTACTCTTCATTGTGGTGCGCGGGCTTCTCATTGCGGTGGCTTCTCTTGTTGTGGAGCAGGGGCTCTAGGCGCACCGGCTCAGTAGCTGTGGCTCACAGGCTCTAGAGCGTAGGCTCAGTAGTTGTGGCGCACGGGCACAACTACTTAGTTGCTCCACGGCATGTGGGATCCTCCCAGACCAGGGCTCGAACCCATGTCCCCTGCATTGGCAGGCGGATTCTTAACCATTGAGCCACCAGGGAAACCCCTCTACTGGCACCTTAATGATATCTCTTTGTATTCTTTTATTAGTGATTGCTGTGGGGATTTACAATATGCTCCTCTATCTTATCACAGTCTACTTAGAAGTAATATTATACCACCTCATGTATAATGTAAGAACCTTACGACAGTATAATTTCATTGCCACCCGTCCTGTTCATTGTACTGTTTTTGTTGTATATTTTACTTCTACATATGTTATAAACCCCACAATATGTTGTTATTATTTTTTGCTTTAAGAAGTCCATTGACCTTTTGTCCAAGAGAAATAAAAATATTTTATCTTCATAAGAACCTATAACGTTTGTATTTTTAGAATTAAATTCCACAAATAGTTTAGGTACTATCTTCTATTACTGTTTCAACATGGCTGTTCTTGGCTTTGCATTTGCCTGGGGTACCGTGACTTCTTAACTGGTTTCTGAGTTCTCATAAAGGCATTCTGAACTGTATATTGTTGTTAAGTCTGTATCTTTGTTGGGGAGCAAGGTCTGGACTTCCTATTGCACCATCTTGCTGACATCACTCTCCAAAAGTCCACTGACTTTTGTTTTTTTAATTAGTTTATTTATTTATTTATTGGCTGTATTGGTTCTTCCTTGCTGCATGTGGGCTTTTCTCTAGTTGCAGCGAGCAGGGGCTACTCGTTGTTGCCGTGTGTGGGCTTCTCACCATGGTGGCTTCTCTTGTTGCAGCGCATGGACTCTAGGCGCACAGGTTTCAGTAGTTGCAGCACGTGGGCTCAGTAGTTGTGGCTCACGGGCTTTGTTGCTCCGCAGCATGTGGGATCTTCCCAGACCAGGGCTCAAACCCGTGTCCCCTGCATTGGCAGGCAGATTCTTAACCACTGCGCCACCAAGGAAGCCCCCACTGACTTTTAAAGAATTTAGAAAGTAAAAAATAATATATTTCATGTTTATCAACATATTTACCATTTCCAGTGCTCTTCCTTCTTTTGTGTAAATCCAAAGTGACATTTTGTATAATTTCCATTCAAGCTGAAGTCCCTTCTACATCATTTCACACATTTGGGTCTTTGGTGACAAATTCAACTTCAATCTAACTGAAATTTCTTCATTTTGCCTTCATTTTTGAAATATATTTTCATTGGACCTTGAATTCTAGATTTGCAGGGGTCTTTTTGTTTGTTTTGTTTTAGCACTTTAAAGATATTGTTCCAGTGTCATCTGGGATCCACTGTTTCTAGTGACTACTCAGTTGTCATTTTTATCGTTGTTTCCCTGTATGTAATATGTTTTTTGAAAATCTCTGGTCACTTTTAAGTTATTTCTTTATTTTTAAGTTTTCAATAGTTTGACTGTTATGCATTCTGATGTGGTTTGATTTGTACTAATCATACTTTGTGTTTCTGAGCTTCCTGTATATATAGATTGCTACGGGTTTTTTTTAAATTAAATTTAGAAATTTGTTAGCAATATTTCCTCAAAAATTTGTTATTTCTCATAATCTCTCTCTAACCTTTCTGGAACTCTAATTATACATATATTGGACCCTTCAATAGTGTCCCATAGGTCGTGAAATTTGTGATTATTTTTTCCCAATCTTTTATTTTTCTCTATGATTCAGGCTGCTTGATTCCTATTATCTTGTCTTACATGTATGGATTATTTCTTTAGTTGTGTCAAATCTGCTATTAATACATCCAATACATTTTAAAATTTCAGATATTGTATTTTTCATTTCTAGGCTTTCCATTTGGTTCTTTTCTACTGTTTCCAAGTCTCTCCTGAAGTTCCTCATTTTTTTACCTAATATAAAATCCATCTTTTCTTGTAGACTATTAAATGTATATTTTCATGGTTATTTTAAAGTCCTTGGGTGCTAATTCCAATATCTGGATTGTCTATAGCTCTGTTTCTTTCTCTTTTTTTTTGAATTTTATTTATTTTTTATAGAGCAGGTTCTTCTTAGTTATCTATTTTATACATATTAGTGTATATGTGTCAATCCTAATCTCCCAGTTCATCCCACCACCCACCCCTGCCACTTTTCCCCTTTGGTGTCCATATGTTTGTTCTGTACATCTGTGTCCCTATTTCTGTATGGCTCTGTTTCTATTGACTTATTTTTCTATTTGACTATGAATCACATTTTCTTGGTTTATATATATATATATATATATATATATATATATACTGGACATGAATGATGTGCTATAGAGACTCTGAATTTTGTAATATTCCTCTGAAGAGTGTCAGAGTGTCAAAATATTTTTCAGCCAACAGTTAACTTACTGGTGGATCATCCTGAACCTACGGATGTTAGCTTTTTGTTGGGGTAAGTCTACTTTTGGTTCTGCTCCTAGATCTAGGATATATCTCTTAGTTATAGGATATAGAGGTTTTTCCTAAGCTGTGGTTTTTCTGGGATTTTAATAGAATCCTGGGTATTTACCAAGCATTTCTAACCTAGCATAATTTAAACTCCAAACTGTCTTTCTTGCAGTGGACAGCAGCTAAAATCTTTGCTGAGTTCTCTCATCCTTCATTATGGATTTCTCCGTGGGGTACTTGGAGTCTTGTTTGTGCATGTGCAATTCAGAAGTTAGCCAAGGATTAGAAGGCAGTTTATGCACAAATTTTTGGCCATCCCTCCTTTTGGCTCTTTTGTTTCTGGTGTTTTCCCCTAAATTTTTAGTCACTGTGGCAGCTCTGAACTCTGTCCTCTGATTCATCAAACCGATAGGATTCTGGATTTCTGTTTGAATTTTAGTTTCCCTGTGCTGTGAAAATTGAGAAATACCTTTGGCAGAAAATCCACATCTAGCATGGCTCCCTTATTTTAAATGCTGAATCCTCCTTCAGTTTGTGCCTGCTTTTGGTCACTTTCCTGTTCCATAATTCAGTTTTTTTGTTGAATATTTTGACAACTTCCTCCACTGTTACCAGAACTGGAACTCAGCCCAATTTAGGAATTTAACAACTATTTAGTGAACACCTGCTTTATACTGGGTAGGTATAACTTTGAATAAGGTAGATGCTTCACAGAGCTCACACTTGGGGGTGGGGGGGTCAGATAAAAAAGAAGCATGCTGTAGGCTGTGTTATAGGAAACTTGGAGGACTATGGGGGCCAAGGGTATATTGATGTCAACTCTCTAACAAGGATTTTGCTAGGGGTCCTATTTGTAGTTCCTTCTCAGATATGCTTAGCTCAACCAAAAAACTTCCTTGAATTTTTCTTTCTTTTTGCTCTTCCTCCCTCATTTCCTTCCCTCCACTCATCTTCTTTCCCTTCCTTCTTTCTAAAATATTCGCTGCACATTTTTTTCTATACCCGGGCACTGTTCTGTGTACTACAGAGGGTGTGGTTATCCTTAGCTGTTCCTTAAAGACTCCCCCCTCCAGAAAGTCTTCCTAGCCTCTACAACCTGGATTAGCCAAGAGCACATGACTGAAATTCATTAAAAAAATTTTTTTTCCACTATTATTTCCCACGGACCTACTTACTATGTTTCAGGCCTATAGTGTGAAGAATTAATTGACAAAATCATAAAAAGGATAGCTAAAAACTACTGTTTATTAGGAACATTTATCATTTATATATTTGTATTATTATAATATAATTATATATTTATAATAATACATATTGAGCACTTGCTAGATGACAAATATTGTACTAGTGTGTTATGTGCATTTGGTTGTTAAGTCCTCACAGCCCCTCGATGAGGTGGGTCCCTTGATTATTCCCATTTTATGACAAGAAGACAGACTTAGAGGAATGAAGTGATTTCCCCTTGAGCTCTGCACAAAAGTGGGTGACAGAGCAGGGAGTGGAATGAAATCCAGCCCCGCCACAAGCCTGCCATCGCTTTTATTTTGCTGCTCCTAGCCCTTCTTTTTTTAAATTAATTAATTTATTTATTTGTGTATTTATTTTTGGCTGCATTGGGTCTTCGTTGCTGCGCGAGGGCTTTCTCTAGTTGCAGAGAGCGGTGGCTACTCTTCGTTGCGGTGCGCGGGCTTCTCATTGCGGTGGCTTCTCTCGTTGGGAGCACCGGCTCTAGGCGTGCGGGTTCCAGTATTTGTGGCACTCGGGCTCCAGTAGTTGTGGCTCACGGGCTCTAGAGCACAGGCTCAGTTCTTGTGGCACACGGGGTTAGTTTCTCCGCGGCATGTAGGATCTTCCCCGAAGAGGTCTCGAACCTGTGTCCCCTGCATCGGCAGGTGGACTCTTAACCACTGAGCCACCAGGGAAATTCCTCTTAGTGAATTCTTAGACTTGAGGCCTGTGCCACTCCAGTTTACAATACTCGGATCTCTAATCTCTAATCTTCCAATCCCTGATCCTTTCTCTGCAATTCTGATGGGAAGGAGATGTGGACCTGGGTCACGAATAAAAGGTCACGCCCCCTTCCCCACCCATTCCTCCCTCTCTGTGAGAGTCCAACTCCTGGCCTGCAGAAAATCAGGGTTCTGGTCCTCTGGTGTCACCTAGTGGTTCTCTGCCGCATAACACCATGCTGAAAACTTCACAAGGTGAATAAAAGCCTTTTTCTCAGGTGGAAAAGTTCCTAGGGAGGTGGAATGGAGAGAGAAGATAAAACACGGTGGGAAGTCACTGAGGGAGAGATCACAGCTTCTGGGGAATTACAGCTTAGAAATTGTATTCAGCTAAACTTGGGTCCTGACTCTACCACAAACTAATTGTGTGACCTTGGGCAAGTCACTTTACCTCTTTGAACCTCAGTTTCCTCATTTGTAAAACAGAGGCAACACTAATGCCTCTTGATGTCCATGAAGTGCTTAGCACGATGCCCTGCAAGCTTTGGATATTTATTTTAGGTAGAAGGAACTTTGTAAGTAAAGACAGGGAACAGGACGAATGTTCAGAGCACAGGGTAGATAACAAGAGCCCTCCTCCCTGCTGGAATGGGGTGGGGGTAGCGGAGCACGGGTCTCTTAGCCACAGCACAGTGAGAGGAGCTAGAAGCCCTTCTTGGAACCAGCTGCCCATTCTAAGCAGAGCCCCAGCCTTAAGTAGGTTTGCTCCCCTGGACTCTGGCTGCTGTCATATGCCTAGCAGAAAATGCCAACCACCATGCTTCCTTCTCAAGCCAGAGCAGAGCTCCTCCAGACTCCTGTGAACTGCCCAATCCTGGTCTTGGTTCCATATTCCCCCCTATTTCTTGCATCTGATTCTTTCCCAGTTCTGGTACAACATTGGTAAACCCCAGTGCTGGCTTCCATGAGTTATATTCTCCTTGTTTTCCTCCTGCTTTTCTATAGGTGTCCCTTCTCAAGCTCCTTTGTGGGTTTCTTTTCTCTGCATACCCTTATTTACCACTCCAAAGGGTCCTGTCTTGTCCTTTTCTTCTTAATGCATATGTTCTTCTTGGGCCACCTAACCCACTCCACTGACTTTAGCTATCACTTAAGTTTTCCCCAGAGCCTCAAAGTACTTATCCAACTGCTTCTTGGATGTTCCCCAGGTACCACCAACTTGATATGTCCAAAATGAAATGATCCGCTTGCCCCCAAGCTTGCTCTTCTTCCTGTGTGGCCTACACAGCCAATGGTTCCTTTGCCCTGTTGCTTAAGCCAAAAATCTGGGTGTCAGCCTGGACTCTTCCCTCTCTTCTCCCCCAGAAGTATTATCACCATGTTCCAGTCACAATACCTCATATATGTTTATCAATCCATCCCCACTGCAACTCTGGACTCCAGCCTCTTTTGCTTGGATTACAACCTCCTCTGAATTTGACTCTTTGCCTCAGTTTTGCCCCTTGTTTGTTTGTTGTGTTCCCTTCTGGAGGCTCTATGGGAGAGTCCATTTCCTAGCCTTTTCCACATTCTAGAGGCTTCCCACATTCCTTGGTTCATGATTCCCATCCTCCATCTTCAAAGCCAGAAGAATTACATCTCTCTGACCATTCGTTCAGAGTCAGAAAAATTACATCTCTCTGACCATTCGTTCAGAGTCAAATTTCTCTATGCTTCTCTCTTCTGTTTTCCTCTAATTAAAAAAAAAATCACATTTCCTTGTGATTGCATTTGGACCCACGTATAATCTGGGGTAATCTCTCCATCTCAAGATCCTTAACTTCATTATATCTACAAAGATCCTCCTACAAATTCACAGATTCTGGGGATTAGGATGTGGACACGAGAGCTCTTATTTTACCCACCATAGTCATCTCTCTGCCCTCCAAGTATGTCTGTCTTACATGAAAAATACATTCACCTCATTCCAAAAAGTTCCCCCAAAGTCTCAACCCACTAAAGTATCTACTCAAAGTCCAAAATCTCATCAGCTCAAAAGTCTCAAGTCTCACCACGGAAATTGTCTGTGTTTGTTAGGTATTGGATGACACTCAGTATAATCTAGTGAAGTTTCTCTCCATCTGTGGACCTGTAAGCTCTCTGCTCCCCAAATAGAATGGTGCTACTGGCATAAGGTAACAGTTATAGATATTCGTGTACAAAAAGAGAGAAAAAGAAGAGATAAAGGAATCACCAGTCCCAAGTAATTTCAAAGTTAAGTTGGACAAACTCCAGTAAGTTTCAAGGCCTAGGAATAATACACTGTAGCTCAAGGCTCAGCTCTCCAGGCCCACAGATCTGCCTCCTGAGTCATTTTTCTTTTTTCTTGAAAGATAGCAGCTGTTTCAAGGCTAGTTTTATCAGCCTGTTTCTTGCCTGTAGAATTTTGGGAGTCATGTAATCTTCTTTCATTTCATCCTCTCTGTCCCTTTCAGTCCAAGTTCCACTGTTTCTCCTGGTATAAAATTCTCAAGAACCTTGTAGGTCTCTCATGTAAGTCCCAAGAATTCACTCCATTAGACAAGAGGCTCCTCCACAGATCTTCCCTAGATCGTTTCATTTCTATTTTTGGCTTCTGTTGAGATAGCTGAGGGGAATCTCTGGGTCACATACTTAATCTCTCCAAAAAGCCTTTATGTGGCTGAATGCGCAAATCTTTGGATCTTTCAGAGAAATTAACAAAAGATTGTCCAGCACATCCTCAGCTTTTCCCCTCAAGCAGCTTTCCTGGCTGTGAATCTCTTCATTTTAATATCATGTGCAATTTAGATAGGCTGAGAATTCCCCAAATCATCAAGTCCTGGTTCTTTTTTGTTGGTCAGTTCTTCTTTCAATTTATGTTTCCCCTCTCATTTTACCGTAAGTGGCAAGAAACCAGGCCACACCCTTCAACTCTTTGCTTGGAAATCTCCTCAGCTAAATATCCAAGTTCATTGTTGATAAGTTCTGCTTTCCACAGAACTGCAGGGCACACAGTCCTAAGGTTTGGGGGTTTTTTGTTTGGTTTTTTTTTTGGCCACTGGGTATCACCCTTTCCTCCAGTTTCCAATGACATGTTCCTCATCTCCTTCTGAGCCTGAGGCCTCACAGGCAGCACCTCTAGCATTCATGTTGCTACCAAGTCTGTTCATGCTGATTTAGGTATCCTGCAAGTCGATTTATGTTTTCTCTGCCATGCTTCTTTCTGAGTCCTCACTGGCAGAGTCATTAGTCTCCATATTTCTACTAAGGTCTGTTCAAGGTGATCTCGGTTTTTTTCGTTCATACCCCTCAGAGTTTCTCCCGCCTCTTCCCACAGTCCAATTCCAAAGTCACTTCCACTTATTCAGATATCTGTTACAGCAGCCCCAAATCTGTATTATTAGTTCTTATTGCTGTTGTAACAAATTACCTCAAACGTAGTGGTCTAAAACCACACAAGTCTGTGCTCTCAAAGTTCTGTGGGTCAGAAGTCCGACACTGGGCTAAAATCAAGATGTGAGCATGGCCGTCTTCCTTTCCAGAGACTCTAGAGGAGAGTCTATTTCCTTTACTTTTCTACCTTCTAAAGACTTCCTAGGACTTCCCTGGTAGCACAGTGGTTAAGAATCCGCCTGCCAATGGAGGGGACACGGGTTCGATCCCTGGTCCGGGAATATCCCACATGCTGCGGAACAACTAAGCCCGTGCGCCACAGCTACTGAGCCTCCACTCTAGAACCCGTGAGCCACAACTACTGAGCCTGCGTGCCACAACTACTGAAGCCTGCATGCCTATAGCCTGTGCTCTGCAGCAAGAGAAGCCACCACAATAAGTCCTCTGTACCCCACTAAAGAGTAGCTAAATAAATAAATAGGACCCAATTCATTATTTAATAAATAAATAAATAAATAAATAAATAAATAAATAAATAAATAAAGGCTTCCTATATTCCTTGGCTCATGGCCCTCCTTTTCCATTTTTCACAGCCAGCCATGATACATCTTTCTTATCATTCTTCCATAGCAAATCTCCTCTGCCTCTTCCTCCTGCCCTCCCCCCACTTCCATAGAGCCCATCGGCTAATCTAGGATCATCTCCTCATCTCAAGAGCATTAATTTAATCATGCCTGCAAAATCCCTTTGGCCACGTAATGTAACATATTCACAGGTTCCAGAGGTTAGGATGTGGAAATCTTTGGGAAGCCATTATTCTGCCTACCACGCCCCTGCAAATTTTAGCCAGTGTGGTCTCTCCAAACAAATTCAGTCATGTTAGTTCCCTGCTTAAGATTCTTCCTTTTTTTTTTTTTTTGCGGTATGTGGGCCTCTCACTGTTGTGGCCTCTCCAGTTGCGGAGCACAGACTCCGGATGCACAGGCTCAACGGCCATGGCTCACGGGCCTAGCTGCTCCGTGGCATGTGGGATCTTCCCAGACCGGGGCACGAACCTGTGTCCCCTGCATTGGCATGCAGACTTTCAACCACTGCGCCACCAGGGAAGCCCCAAGATTCTTATTTTTTTAATTAAAAAAAATTTTTTTTTAATTTAAAAAATAATTATTTATTTTTTGGCTGCATTGGGTCTTCGTTGTGGTGCGCGGGCTTCTCATTGCAGTGGCTTCTCCTATTGTGGAGCACGGGCTCGAGGCGCACAGGCTTCAGTAGTTACAGCACGCAGGCTCAGTAGTGGTGGCTCACGGGCTTAGTTGCTCCGTGGCATGTAGGATATTCCCGGACCAGGAATCGAACCCGTGTCCCCTCCATTGGCAGGCGGATTCTTAACCACTGCGCCACCTGGGAAGTCCACTGCTTAAAATTCTTAAATGAGTTTTGTCTTGGGGGAAAACATATCATGTTGTACACCTGAAATTAATATAATGTTATATGTCAATTATACCTCAATTAAAAAACTGAAAAAACAAACCTAAAATGAATCTTGAATGGCTCCCCATGGACTTCAGGATACAGACCAAATTCCTATTGTAGCTGTTATAAAGCAACTTTTGTGGTCTGGCCGTCCTTACCCACTGGACAGTCTCTCACCGTCCCCTGCAGTCCTGCCTCAAGCACCCTGCAATACAGCCTCATGCAGCCACATAGTTCCCATGCTGCCATCAAGGTCATTGTTCATTGAGTTCAATATCGAGTTTAGTTGAGCATCATCCTCTCTTGAAAGCCTTCCCTGTGTTAGGTGTTTCCCTCCAACACCTTCCAGCACGTTTCTCAAGGCAGGGTGTGTCCTATGGCATTGGAATGACCTGTGGACTTTTCAGTCTCCCCCACTAGATTGTAAACTCCATGAGGGCAGGGAATGTGTCTGCCCCATTGCTGTGTCCTCTATGTGTGCCCCGCAAGGGTCCACTATGAAATAGGCTCTTCATGAGTTTGCTTTGAGAAGTAATGGACACGATTCCTTCCAGCTCACACATTCTGTTCTGTGAACTCTCACTGCAGGATGTGCTGGAGGATTTTGGCAGAGGTGTCCAAGGCAATCATCATGCTCGTGGGAGTGATGCTGAGCTGTGAATGACAGAGGCAGAAGTGAGAGCCTTGAGTGGCCAGACCGTTGCCTCGCTAATAGTTTCTGCTGATTCCCAGCTCAGAAGGCAACACTTCTAGACCCAACTGTCACACCCCAGGGTAGTCAAGGAGTTTCCCTTCTGTTGATGGAAAGGAGACTCCTCAGCTTTAAAGGTTCATGTTTGCTTTTATTTTTTATTGTTTTCTGTGAAAAACAAAATAGTAAGTAGCATCCAGACTCCCACCTCTTAAAAATGCTTTCTCTCTCAAGCTCTCTCTCTCTCCCCACCACCATACACCCAATCTGCTTTTCTTCAACATATCAACGTATCATGGATTTCTTTGATCAGTACATAAAGACTCTTCTTTTTTTAAATAAGTTTATTTATTTATTCATTCATTCATTTATTTTGGCTGCGTTGGGCTTTCTCTAGTTGCAGTGAGCGGAGGCTACTCTTCGTTGCAGTGCGCGGGCTTCTCATTGCACTTGCTTCTCTTGTTGTAGAGCATGGGCTCTAGGCACGTGAGCTTCCGTAGTTGTGGCTCGCGGGCTCTAGAGCGCAGGCTCAGTAGTTGCGGCACACAGGCTTAGTTGCTCCGCGGCATGTGGGATCTTGCCAGACCAGGGCTCGAACCCGTGTCCCCTGAGTTGGCAGGCGGATTCTTAACCACTGCGCCACCAGGGAAGTCCTTTTCCATTATAGTTTATTACAAGATACTGGATATAGTTCCTTGTGCTGTGCAGTAAATCCCTGTTGTTTATCTGTTTTATATACAGTAGCGTGCATCTGTTAATCTCATACTCCTAATTTATCTCTCCAACTCCCCTCCCCCTTTGGTAACCATAAGTTTGTTTTCTATGTCTGTGAGTCTGTTTCTGTTTTGTACATAAGTTCATGTTATTGTTTTTTTTCAGATTCTACATATAAGCAATATCATATGTTATTTGTCTTTGTCTGGCTTACTTCACTTAGTATGATGATCTCTAGGTCCATCCATGATTGCTGAACATCTTTTAATGTGACTCCATGTGAAGACTGGACTGCCTTGGATGTGTTAGGATTACATAAACAGTGGATGACACTGAATACGCATCTTAAGGTGCTTTTGCTATTATTTCTGCAGGATCCATCCCCAGAAGAGGAGTCCTTTGTTCAGTAATATGTGCATTTAAATACCACTCCAACTATGTATCAAACCACTTTCTGAGAAGTTTGTAACCTCTTTTATGCTCCCACCATGGTTTGTGAGCCTGCCATTTTTCTACACCCTCACTAATACCAGACCTTACCTATATTTCATGTGTTTGCGATCGTGATAGGAAAAACATGCGCTAGCCAAGTAATTCCTTTTCTTTTTATTAGTAGGGAGGTTGTGCCAGACATTTTGATAACACCATTTTGATCTGGTTGACATTTTCACTCTATGTTTATGAATATAAATGTTTTAATCAGAATTGTACCCGGTATTTTACAGACCTAATATTTTCAACACCTCTACTGTTCCAATGAGTTACCCAAAGGTATACCACAAGTGGCAGAACTAGGTTCAGAAATCAGCTCTCTTAAACTCTAATTCGAAAAGATACATGATCCCTAATGTTCACAGCAGCACTATTTACAATAGCCAAGACATGGAAGCAACCTAAATGTCCACTGACAGGTGAATGGATAAAGAAGATGTGGTACATATATACAATGGAATACTACTCAGCCATAAGAAAGAATGAAATAATGCCACTTGCAACAACATGGATGGACCTAGAGATTATCATACTAAGTGAAGTAAGTTAGACAAAGAAAGACAAATATCAAATGATATCAGTTATATGTGAAATCTAAAATATGATACAAATGAACTTATTTACAAAACAGAAACACACTCACAGGCATAGAAAACAAACTTATGGTTACCAAAGGGGAAAGGGGGTGGGGGAGGGATAAATTAGGAGTATGGGATTAACAGATATACTGTTTATACTATATATAAAATAGATAAATAACAAGGTCATACTGTATAGCACAGGGAACTGTATTCAATTTCCTTAAATAAGCCATAATGGAAAAGAATATGAAAAAGAATATATATATGTATGTATAACTGAATCACTTTGCTGTACACCAGAAACTAACACAACATTGTAAATCAACTATGCTTCAATTTAAAAAAAAGAAAGAAAATCAGCTCTCTTGAATCCCAGTTCCACACTATTTCCTCTAGCTCATGCCCACACACCATGGCAGGAAGCAGCTGCATGAAAACAGAAAACCCCAGGTTACAAACATGGGCTTATTTCACAGTTTTCTTTCTCTGGTTCCGAGTTTAAGCTTCTCTGAAAGAACCAGTCATGTCACTATTCTACTCCATCACATAATCTATTCATTCTATAATTTTTTTTGAGTGCTCAGAACTGAGAAAATGATGTTTAGGCAACAACCTGCAGATGAGCAGAAACACGCTAGATGATCCCTTGAGTGTTTTGGGCAGAACACTAATTTGTCACCCACTTAAGCCAATAGTCTTTAACTATTCATTCAAAATGTATTCAACTGAGAGCAGAATACTGTATAAGGGAAGGTTGGAGAGGGAGACCTATTGAGGGAAGTATTCTTTTACTCCTCCATTATCCTAAGCAATTCAACTCTAGCCCAAACTTGCAAAACAAAAGCCCTACTTTTAACCAAATCCACCTATCCTCTCTAAAGGCAGTTGCTGGAACACACGCTAGTAGGTTTCAAACCCTCCATCCCACCCAACAGTAGTACACATTATTCTTGAAAGGAGTTTGTTTGGTTTGGTTTTTTAATATAACCAGTCTTTATGTTTCCAGGGTTTCCTCTTATGATTTGGGGTCTGGATATGTGTGGGAGCTAGCCAAGTGAAGAGGAGGGATGGAGTGGGGATGAGGGGTGTGGAGTAAGGCATGGTCTTCCGAGCAGCGGGACCAGCCAATGGAGATCCAGAGGGGAAAAGAATCCTGACCTAGAAGGACCAAAATTATGTCAGGCTGGAGGGGAAAGGAGTGGGGGAAAGTCTGACATCAGAGTTTTTTCCTTCTCTTCTACATACTATATTAGAAAAATATCTTCAAATCTGTTATTTCTATCACATGTCATACTTTTCAACTCATTTTTATATCTCTCAGTATATTTTTGTATTTGTTATATCATTTTTATATCAAATCATTTATATCTGTTATATTTGTGGTGTCTTCTAGAATATGCATCAAGGAGCTAGATGATGAGATCAATGCCAATGGTCCCCTTACTCTCACCCTCCGCCCCTACAGAAATACGTTACTTAACCA